>NC_052618.1:52330739-52700538 GCF_016545825.1 Eucalyptus grandis | reverse complement strand
GAGTTTGGTTAGGAAATGTTAGGTTGTTGTCGTTTTTTAAGTGTAATTATGCATTTATTTTGATTACATCGCATGTTTAGATTGTATATCTTGTTGTGTTTAATGGTATGTGTGTAGTCATATGGTATGTTTAATAGTTCATGTTTAGATTACACTCGTATGATCACTTTAATATGTTTGTGGATGAGTAAAATCAATTCAAACTGCTTGAGAAAGAATTATTTTATTAAAATGAACAAGATTAGGTACCAGAATGGCATTAATGAACCAATTAGTGTAATCAAGTCCCCAACCTAGATTCTCTGGTAGCATAGGAAGTGAGGTACGCTCCCATGCCTTACTTGGTTCCTAGCCGGCCCCAATAGGCTAGTGGCGACTCATTTTATGCAAAATTCATATGAAATATCCAAATGTCACGCGGGGTATGGGCTTGGGAGAGCTCACGCCTAATCATGGGCCTTAGGCCCATCTTTTAGGCAATACCCCTAAACCTGTTCCCTCCCCCCCGAGGGGTAGGTCGCGACAACTTGGCGACTCCGCTGGGGACTTGGTTTTAAACCTTAGAGGACTTAGGCCAAAATTAATCTTGTTCAAAAATATTTTTGTTTGGCAGCGAAGATATTATGTGCATCCATAACATGTCAAATGTTGATTGTTTATGGGAGTTATAAGGGGTAGTGATTCCTAACCTTTGTTTTGTAGGGGGTGCAAGAGTGAATGGTTTATTTATGTTTGAAGTGCTAATTGTTTTTAAATTGTCATGCCTGAGTCCCCTGCATTGCACTACACTATAGCACACACTACGTGCCGTCGGACTTGGGCCGCATAGGATTATTTAGGATGGTGTTGAGGTGGATATCACTCCGACTACAAGCATGTAGTACGAGTTGCCCGCCTTAACCTCGGAATTTCTTTCTTGATGTCAGAGGTCCCCACCCTGGTCTGCGAGCATGCGACACGGGTCGGTCCTTTGACAAAGCCAGAGTCATGGGTGACACGACCTAGCCACAAGCTTGTTGGTTCAGTCCTGTGATCCCATGGCTTCATTTTGGGCCATCTAGAGTAGAAATCGAACCACTGTCCATGCGCATGTCCATGACCTTTACATCGATGCTCAATGAGTAGGGTAAGTTTTTCTTGAATTCTTTTCTTCGCAATTTACTTATTTGCTTTCATTTTGGTTGGTCCATGACAAATTAGGTTAATCATACGATGGGGGTACCCGACCTTCGCATCATCTCCGTCCCGAAAGCCGATCTTCGCGAGTGGTGGAATAAATTGGATCCAACTGGCTGTGATTGGGTGCGATTATATGTTGGACGTTTACTTCCCCTATTAGAGATAGAAACTCATTCTGGTGTAGTACAAGCGTTAGCGCATGTGTGGTGCCCTGAAACTTGCACGTTCATACTCAGCAATCACGAACTCACTCCAACCCTGGAAGAATACAGTGTTGCCATGGGAAAGCCCCTGGTGTCAGAGTTAATTGGCCCACTTGTAGGGACTGAGCATGCATCGACCTTATTCGATTTCCTTAGAACTAAGGAGGATGACGTGAGGAAAGTTTTGAAAGCTAATCGCAAGACTTGCCCATTTTCATTCCTAAATGAGCTTTTTCAAAATGCCCCATTTTTTCAAAAGAATAGGATCTTCCTGTTAGCTTTCTTCGGGTTCGTGTTATTCCCACATTGTAGGAACGCTATTAACCCTTCCGTGGCATGGGTAGTTTGTGAGGTATGTATGAGAAAGGGCTTTGTTAACGCCGTTCTGATTGAAATTTTTCTTTCCCTTACTCGTTTCAAAGAAAACAAAAACAAAACTTTTCATGCTCCTCCTGAACTCTTGCAAATTTGGTTCTTCTCTCACATTAAAGGGTTTGGTAGTTTAATGACTGTGAACATCTCTGACTCTAGCTACCCTATCCTGAAGTTTAAAGATAGGAAGATGTTCGCCCCCGATTATCATTATTCTGAGTGGTTAGCTTTCATGACCAACCTTGGACCTGAAGATTTCCAATGGCATGCCAAATGGCTCCGAGTTCGAGAAGCGCGGTTTGTGTGTGGGCTTACTAGACCTGTTCCTTTGTTGGGAATTACCGGAGTCACTGAGTATTACCCCACTAGGGTGGCTCGCCAGTTCCAAGAGGTTCAACAACTTCCACCGATGATTCAAGAAGACCCACTCAGGATAGACTTCCCTGATGGATGCCAAGATCACTAAGACTCCGTTGCGTTAGTCAAGTCGATGTGGGATATGTGCCATCCTCAGAAGCTGATATGGCCTGAAGAGGAGTTGGAAGGGCAAGAGAAGACCTATTATGCCTCGATGGAATACATCCTTAAGCATAAAATCCCAGAGAGCCTACGCCTGAAGATTCCTGACGTGCCATTAAAGACCACCCATCGAGACGAGATCAAGCGCCTCAAAAGGAAGCTCGAAGAAGCCAAGGAGCGTGCCTTGAAGTTGACTCGAGTTAGTGGAGCAGTCACAAGCAGGAGCTGTCCTCATTAGTTAGATCGAGTCAAGTGCGATATATAATGGGTCAATGCTCACATATGTTACAATGTTAAAGAATTTATCTCGAGTCGCGTCATCAGGAGATAAGAGTCATGATTAGCTTCGTTGTTTATGGGCTCTCCCTCATGTCTTTTCCTGCGTTATGTAGCAACCTTGTTTTCAATGAAACGGGCAAATTGGGGCGATTATATCTTTGTCATGGACCGACCGCCTAATCATTACTCCATGCTTACACATGCTTATCTATCCTTATTTAGGTACTAGCCGATTGATTATCTTTTACCAATCGTCGACACGGCCAAGCGAAGATCCCCAATTCGCACTCGTGCGAAAGTCAAAATGGAGAACGAGGACACCAACGTACGCATGGCCAAGATGGAGGACCAGTTGGCCCAACTCACCGCAATGATGCTTGAAATAAGCCAAAAGCTCAAGGAGCCCCCCACTGTGGTTGTCATTGGAACATCCACTCCGGTGTCGACGGAAGGCATACACGTTGCCGATCCCCCAGGAAAGAAAGCTGCTGGGAGGCTCCTTCGTCACGCCAATCATTGTCAATTTGGATCCCCTTCCGAAGGAAAACCTAACGCCCCGTCTAAGTGAAGAGAGTGAAAAACGCTTGGCAAAGATGGAAGAGCGACTGTGTGCCTTGCAAGGTTACGAACTGAAAGGAGCTGATAGGTTGTCTCCATACACCAAGACGAACTTCCCTGAAAACTTCAAAGAACCTGAGTTCACAAGAAAATATGACGGAACGGGATGTCCCAAGACTCACCTCAGATATTACATGAGGAAAATGGCTCGCTATGCTGACAACGTGCCATTTCTCATACACACATTTCAAGATAGCTTGGAAGGCATTGCTCTAACGTGGTTCATTGCATTTTGGACATTGAAGAACTCACTAGTTGGGAGGATTTAACCAACGAGTTCTTGCAGCAATACCGGTTTAATACCGAGCTCGCCCCCACAAGAGAAGAATTGACCCGTATTGAGAAGAAGAGGAACGAGTCATTCAAGGCCTTTGCGCAAAGGTGGAGGACCATGGCCTCACAAGTGAAGCCAACCTTGAGTGAGAGGGAGATGAAACAACTGTTCCTTAAGACATTACCCCCTGAATACTTCCAAGGGTTAGTGTTCTCAGGTTGCTAGACATTTTCGCAGCTAGTTGAGGTAGGTGAAGGAGTCGAATAGGCAATGGTCGAGGGAAAGATTTCAACCGGAGGCACGAAGAAATTCCTGGCAAGAAAAGATAAGGAGGCCGCAGTTGAAGTAGCACTTGTGCAGGAGCCGCCTTTCCCTCGACCGTCCTCAACACCTGCGCATAAACCCATAGTGGTCCAAGGTAGTTCGTCACGAGCATATGATAACGTCAAGAGGCATTTTCGAAAGGATTTTTCTCCACTGCCGCGCCCGCTATCAAAGCTGTTGCCCATGCTCCTCGAAAAGAGGATGGTCGCGAAGGAAGTACCAAGGGACAATCCCCCGAGGTTCGCCGGGTTCGATATGAACAAGACTTGCTAATACCACATGGGAGAGGGGGCATGATGTAGATGATTGCAACGTGCTGAGATATAAAGTTCAACAGCTTCTAGACAAGAAGATCTTGACTTTCAAGGAGGCCCAACCAAATGTGCAACAAAACCCTCTACCAAATCATACAGGGGGAGTGAACTTAATTTCCAAGGAGACGCGAGCGAGTCAACAGCCTCTAGTGGTGGATGCTTCCAGGTTGTACAACTCCTTAGTGCTGGCAGGATATTACGAAGGTCAAGATGATGTGACTCCAGAAGAGAAGTTGAACCGCGTTCGCAAGATGGTAGCCATGGGGGTAATCCGACGCGGAGAAGAGGAGGAGGGGGTCGTGTCCATGATAATGCCATAATCATTCCGCTCTTCTTTCTGTAAGTTTGCTTGTATATCTTGGGCAAAGAAGGTTATGCTTGGAATTTCGAAAACCCTAACTTTGTATGAGGAAGGGGTGATAGCTATGATAACCCCAACAGTGATTGAACTACCTGATGAGGAGCCCGCTGATGATATTAAGATGGAAATCACTGAACCCATGGTGATCGACCTTATGGTCAAGGAGATGTCGGCAATTGAAGTCACGCGAGGGAACGCAACGCCAGTCACGATAGAATTGCCACCATGGGAGAAAGATGGAGTGATAGTGTTGGAGAATCCTCCCAAATTCGATCCCAAAGCTGTACCTTGGGACTACGGAACAACTGAGGTGGACACTGTCACGCGATCAAGCCGCTGTTACGCTCCTGATAAAGGAGTAGAAAAGAAGGCCGTGATCGAGGAGGAGGCAAAGTAATTCTTGGCTGTAGTAAAGTCTAGTGAGTTCAATGTGGTGGATCAGCTGTGAAAGCTGCCGGCTCAAATCTCCCTCTTAGAATTATTCAAATCTTCCGAGAAACACAGGGATATTTTGCTTAAAGTCCTTAATGAGGTGCATGTGCCAGAATCAATCGATGAAGTCCAATTGGAAGAGTTTGTTGGGGCCGTTCTACTAAAAGACTAAATCTCCTTTACTGATGAAGATCTCCCCCATGAGGGCCATAATCATACTAAAGCGCTACACATTTCGGTGAAGCATGAGAGCACTATTGTTTGCAGAGTGTTGATCGATAATGGTTCGACACTCAATATATGCTCGTTGGCTACGCTCCGCCGTCTTGGCGTTGATCTTGGAAGAATTCATACTGGCAAGTCAACTATGCGGGCTTTTGACGGGATGAAGGAGGTGATAGGGGAAATTGAACTTGAGCTGTTGATTGGCCCTGTACTTTTCCAAATCCCGTTCCAAGTGCTAGATATACCAAGCGTTTTTAATTTTCTACTAGGGAGGCCATGGATCCACACGGCAGGTGCTGTTGCCTCCAGCCTTCATCAGAAAGTACGATTTGTGGTGGACAACAGGCTTGTCACAGTCCATGGAGAGTCTGACTTCAAGATCTACCACTAGACAACCATCCCTTATGTGGAGCCCGAATGTACAGAGGAATCCAACTTTCAAACATTATAGCTGGTGTCTGTGATTCATGTGCCTATAGGATCTTTCACAAGGACTCCCGAATTGTCTAGGCCAGCTATAGCTGCAGGAAAAATCATGCTGGCAAGCGGATATAATCCTGCAGAGGGTCTTGGATCGCATGGCCAGGGTGTGAGAAAACCCATTGAAGCTCGTAAAAACTTCAAAAGAAGAGGCTTGGGATATATCGAGAAGCGGGGAGGCCATAACAACCGAGGAAGCCGTGGAAGACATAGAGGTCGAGGTGGCCGAGGTGGCTAAGGAGGCCGAGGCGGCACGAGACCGAGTGAACGCATTGCCGGATCGAAGATGACGAGGGCCATCAAAGCCCGTTTTCCCGTTCTTTGGAGGAGACGTTTCCCGGGACCCCTAAGGATGTTGTCCGAAGAAGAGGAGGACATCTTTGGTGTGACCGAGCTATTCGAGGAGGATGTCATATGCACCATCCTGGCGTGCGAGGAAGCCGAGTCCTCTGAAGTCATGACTGTCCCTCTAGAGTAGGGCAACTCTTGTTTAGTATAGTCTTTCGTTTTATGTCTTATCCCCTGCGCGGGATCTTGTAGTTTTCCTTTCTCTATTTCTTGTTTTTGTCATTTGTAACGTGAACTGTGGTCAACCCCGATCTTGAGCCGTTGGTCAAGGGTGGTGTGTGTTAAAATGCGGCATTATCTTTCTTCATTCAATAAAATATGTCACGACCTCTTTTTTCCGTCCGGGGAAAAATAAGAAGGTTTAGGGGTATTTGCCTAAAGAGGCGGACCAATGGCCCTAAATTAGGCGCGAGCTCTCCCAAGCCCATACCTCTCGCGACATTGGATTTTGAATTTTAGTTTTTAACAATCTATGTAATTCTAGGAGTCGCCACTAGCCCATTGGGGTCGGCTAGAAACCAATCGAGACACGGGAGTGGTGTCTCGATTCCTACGTAATCAGAGATTTCTAGGAACGGGGACCTGTTTACACCAATGTTTCTATTAGCACCCTTGCGGTACCACTAACTTGAAAAGTTATTTATCTAAATGGCCACACATTATTGATTACCAATTACAATCTTTATGAAACCACTAAGTGTTCATGCAAATGTTTTTGTAGTTTTTTTTAATGTCTAGACTAATCCTAACATAATTTAGAAGAGAAATTTACACTCAAATTAATGAAAAGCGGCGCGTAAGTAAACATCAAGAAATTGAAATGACTTGAAAATAAACGCGAAAAGGTAAACCCGATACAAGTCGGGCAAATAATATTACATGGCCTTGTTATCACGCCCGGACAGGACCCCATGAGCAAAATAAGAATTCAAATATGCATGAAATTACTCTATATGCATGAAATTACTTTAAATACTTTTAATCTACACAAAATGGATTATTTACAAAAATTGTTATAAAATACCAAAATAGCATTAAATTAGGAAAATGACCTTTTAAAATTAGGAAAATTTAATATATGTCATTTATATCCTAATTTGATGCTATCTAACATTTTTTGATATTTTTGAAATTTTCATATTTTTCTCTTTTTTTAATTATTTTTTTTTAAAAATAATAATAATAATTCCTTAAACCGATCTATGCTAACATGGAGTAACACAGCACATGAATATCACAATAATCAAGCTCAAATCGACCATTTCAAGATCGAAGCTTAGTTTGGGCATTTTGTCGAACACTTGGTGTGCATTAAACTAGCCCCAATAGCCTTCTCGAGCCATGTTTGCAGCCTTCAATCTCCACTCATAAGCAATCTCATGTGGAACTAAAGTATTAAGATCATACTACCACATGCAAAGAACAAGATTAGATAGAAATCATAGCTAAAAACACACTAGAACCAAGCTAAAATCATCCTCAAATACAGGGGTTTGAATGATTTTGCAAATCTGGGTTTGAACCCAAGTCAAGCAAACAGATTACATGCCCATATTCAAGCCCCGACACTCATCACATACGAGATCTAAGGGAAATTCTACTTAATCCGTGTGAAAGTAGGTAATATGGGCTTTCAAACGCAACAAATATAATAGAAAATGACTCACCGAACAACATCAAAACGACCTCTCCAAGAAGCACACATGCAACACTCTTGAAGAGATTTCAAACACTTAGAAAAATTTCAACCTCAGAAATCAGTTTTCCGGGCTGGTTTCCTCTTGATTTTCATGATCAAAACATGCTCAAACTCGAAAATACGTACATCTAGGATGCTTACCTTACTTCCTAGTTTTCTCTTCAAGTGGTTCTTGGCCAAGGAAACCGAGAAATTGTCCTCTGAAAGCACGTGGAAGTTGGCTTCTTCAACTGGAAATGAGATCTGCAAAAAAAAGGAACTGACAACGAAGGTTTTCATTGACCTCTAACATTAGACTTCAAGACGTATTTTGTTGGAAATATTGACACCACGCCAAACTATATGTATTCTAGTTTGGGTTAAAATTCAAGATTTTCCTCATTTGTCTCTCAAATTTCTCAAAAATACTGGCTTTCCTCACTCGTGACCAACCAGTCTCAACACTTAGAAAAATTTTCGGACTTTCTTGGCCGCCAGAGGGCACTGTTTCGGGGGCTTTAGGAGGCCTTCCCGATCTCCATTTGGGACGTGCGACCTATGGTTGGAAAGATATTTGAATGAAGTTTCACTCTCTAGTTGGAGGTTTTGGCTAACTTTTGCCGAAGGGTTGTGAAAATCTCACTTTTCTCTCAAAAGGTTGATCTGGAATTTCTGGGTTTGCTTTTCTGGAGTTGCTTCTGAGGGCCTCCTTGGGGAACGATTCCGAGCTCTGTCCTCTTCCTCTCGTCTCCTCTCTCTCATCCCTTGAAAGAACTTGCTTCAGTGATCTTATCCCCCGAATTAAGGGATTTTTGGTCAGCCTTTTGTCCACCTACCAAGCCTGTCAACAGGGCTACTTCACCTACTCTTCTGACTTAGCCAAATTTTTTAACTTCTGCAGCTGTTGAGTGTGCAAACTTTGCTGCGATTTTCCCGTGCTTTCAGCAGCTTATCCCTGGCCAATTTCCGTCCACCTGCACTCCTATATATGGTCTTCCATCACGTGCAAATATTGAGCTAAATGGGTGGCTGAGTGAGATATGGTGGGGCCACCAATATGCCTACTTAGTAGCTTCGAATTAAGACCTAACCGTGGGCTGGGTTTTGGTAGCTGGTTTGAGTGCTTTAATCCATCAATTTGGCCGCGATTTCTGATCAATTAGCAACCTCATGTATAGTAGCTTAAGATCTTGACCATTTTTCGCAATTGTCTCCACCCAATTTTGCAAGAGAGTCCCTCAAAGTTGGCCATTTTCTTGCCCGAAAATGTCCAATTCAATGTAATTCGGTCATTTTCGCCCAATTCGATTAATTAGATCTGACCCAAGTTCAATTTCAACTTAATTGGGGTTAAGATGATGATTTAAGGGCTCGGGTGAAATTTTACAAAATTTGCGAATTGGTCCCTCAACTTTTGAAAATTGCATTTTGCCCCAATTGCCATTTTAATTCCAATCTGACCTCCTGAGCTTGGCTAGTCACATTTAGATCATTGGCCCCAACTTTTTTCTTTTTTTTTCTTTTTTTTTTTTTTTTTAATCTTTTTAATTAATTTTTTTTAGGTGGCCAATTTGCTCCTGCCTTCGAGGAAGCTCAAAGAGATTTCTTTCAAAGATAAAGTGACACCTAATTTTTTTGTTTGTTTTTTTTTTTTTTTAACAATAGTAAAATGAAAATGCAATGTGAAGAGCGTGGTTTAGGGATGTACCTATGAACAATTTGAAAAGTGTGGTTTAAGGATATACCCACGAACCTTGTGGTTTAAGGCAGTCCCACTAACCGTGTGGTTTAAGGCAATCCCACTAACCGTATGGTTTAAGGCAGTCCCACTAACCTTGTGGTTTAAGGCAGATCCACTAACCGTGTGGTTTAAGGCAGTCCCACTAACCTTGTGGTTTAAGGCAGTTCCACTAACCTTGTGGTTTAAGGCAGACCCACTAACCGTGTGGTTTAAGGTAGTCCCACTAACCTTGTGGTTTAAGGCAGTCCCACTAACCGTGTGGTTTAAGGCAGTCCCACTAACCTTGTGGTTTAAGGTAGTCCCACTAACCGTGTGGTTTAAGGCAGTCCCACTAACCTTGTGGTTTAAGGAAGATCCACTAACCGTGTGGTTTAAGGCAATCCCACTAACCTTGTGGTTTAAGGTAGATCCACTAACCGTGTGGTTTAAGGCAGTCCCACTAACCTTGTGGTTTAAGGCAGTCCCACTAACCGTGTGGTTTAAGGTAGTCCCACTAACCGTGTGGTTTAAGGCAATCCCACTAACCTTGTGGTTTAAGGCAATCCCACTAACCGTGTAAATTGTATGATTTTAGGAAGATCAAGAATCTCTTGAAAATGCATGGTTTAAGGCTAACCCATGAACCATTTGAAATTATGTCTTGAAATGCATGGTTTGAGGCTAACCCATGAACCTTTTGGAATTGCATGGTTTAAGGGTAACCAAGAACCTTTGAAAATGCATGGTTTAAGGCTAACCCGAGAACCCTTTAGAATTGCATGGTTTAAGGATAACCAAGAACCTTTTGAAAATGCATGGTTTAAAGCTAACCCATGAACCCTTTAGAATTGCATGGTTTAAGGATAGCCAAGAACTTCTGAAATTGCGAGGTTTAAGGGTAACCAAGAACCTTTTGAAAATGCATGGTTTAAGGCTAACCCATGAACCATTTGAAATTGCATGGTTTAAGGGTAACCAAGAACCTCTTGAAAGTGCATGGTTTAAGGCTAACCCATGAACCATTTGAAATTGCAAGGTTTAAGGATAACCAAGAACCTTTTGAAAATGCATAGTTTAAGGCTAACCCATGAACCATTTGAAATTGCAAGGTTTAAGGATAACCAAGAACCTTTTGAAAATGCATGGTTTAAGGCTAATCCATGAACCCTTTGGAATTGTATGGTTTAAGGGTAACCAAGAACCTTTTGAAAATGCATGGTTTAAGGCTAACCCATGAACCATTTGAAATTGCAAGGTTTAAGGATAACCAAGAACCTTTTGAAAATGCATGGTTTAAGGCTAACCCATGAACCCTTTGGAATTGCATGGTTTAAGGGTAACCAAGAACCTTTTGAAAATGCATGGTTTAAGGCTAACCCATGAACCATTTGGAATTGCAAGGTTTAAGGATAACCAAGAACCTCTTGAAATGTGCATGGTTTCACTGGAGGAACCTGTCATTTGAGAATATTCTGAAATGGATACTGCACATCAAATAGTATTCATTATAACAAGTATTCTAGTAGCGAAAGCATACTAGATGAGGTCAATTTCAACACATGTCATTAGAAACAAATATCAAAAGTGTATCGGTAATGAGAAGGCAATGATTGCATAAACAAATCAAACTAATTCCGACAACTTGACAAACTCGTAAAAGCTGTCATCACGCTCGGATGATATCATTAATCGTCAAATTCTTTTGGGAGAAAAGTCCTTGTCGAAATGACCTTGACTTATGAGAAAGGTCTGTTAAGTATGCCAAACAAGGACCCTTAGTTAGAAAGGGCTTCTCGCATATTCTCAAGAAAATGGTTGTTTGATCCCATCTACTCATGTGGGAAATAAATTGATCACTCAACCTCACTCTTCCGAGTGTGCAAGGCTTTGAATCATTCGCAATAAGTACACATTGACCAATCAAAGAGGTCTTTTAGGAGGACATTAGTGCAGGTTTGGCCATGGTTTTAGCAATGGATAAGCATCATTGGCTATGAAATGAATTAATCACCGATCAACATCTTCGCCGGGTTTACAAGTCAAGAAACCTTAAGATGAGATAAAATAACCTTGCTCTCACTTCTTCGAGCGGCATCTTCTTTGGGAAGTCCTTATTTCCACTTTGAATCATCCCAATCTGAAGAGACTTTGGAAATGGGTTGTAATGTTGATTCGAGGAAAGGTTCAAAGGCTTAGCTCAAAAGGCTTAGAACTTTTTGTCAAAGGGGGATTTGAGAGTTGGTGATTATCATGGCATCATTACCATATCGTCCATTTTTTGAAAGCACTCGAATTTGTCTCGAAAGTTCCTTGACTAATCATCGCAAAATAAGAGCTTTGCTCTTTCCTCTCATGAATTTTGCATTTGCAGTGATCTCCTTTTGATATAAGCATTTTGTTTGTTTTTTTTTTTTTCGGAGACATTCTTCTTGATGCAATTTTTTTTTGTGATGGGCATTAGCCTTGCTTTTACCGGGCATACTTTGCTTTTTCATGCCCCCTAATTTTCATTTGACTTTTGCTCTTTTGAACTTTTTAAACTCTTAGGACTTTCGAGATGCTTTCCGCATTTTCATGTAAACATCACTTGCCTTGGCAAATCATATGCCTTGCCCCAATGTGGGGAGGTAATCACCACTCGAGTTTTGGAAATGAACGATTAGGCTCAACTTGGTTTAAGCAAAGGGTATCGGTGTTTGGGTAGAGAAAAAAATGCTCTTCTTCACCTTGGGATGCTTCGAGCTTCCATAAGAATTCATCTGAAGTTACCACAAAAAGATTTATGCAAGTGAGAGCAAAGAAACCTTTCTCATCTTTCCTCTCCAAATAATGTCAACCCAAACCTCCATAATTGCCCCCATCGTGGGGTGGTTCTTGACAGGGTATTTTGTAGAAAATTCTTCACATTAAAAGGCTCAAATGGGCTAACTATTGTCATCGTAGTGTGTATGATAGAGGAAAGAAATGCCTCTTATCATCTTGATTTATGTACCGCTTGCGAATGAATTCATTGACCTTAAACAACACAAGCTTTCTTTTTCACTTGAATTCCAGAGTGTTTAAAGGACATGTTTGGAAATGGGTTGCCTTTCCTCATCCTAAGTGTTTCTCGCTTGGCATAAGCAACATCGCCTTTCATTTTTGTTGAGATCATCGAGTGGATTAATCTCCATAGAGAACTTTGATTCGAAATGAGTGATCCATCGAGTGGATGGACAATTTAAAGGTAAAAGATTTTTTGCAAACCTTGTGGAAAACTTGTTTCTTTAATTTCCATTTTTGCGCTTGTTTCTAGAAAAACACTAAATGTTCTTTTTTTTTTTTGCGATGGAAATTCTCCATTTATTTTCCATTTGATTTTGAGGAGAAGGGCACTTACCTCGTGTCTTAGTAGTCGGCGACCCTACGAAGAACAAAGGGAATGTGTTAGTACATGAATCCTTAGAGATTGTAAAATTGGAAACGATACAACATTACCCTTGGTTAATTTCACCATTTGGCGGCAAATAGCGGAATGAACGTACTGTTTTAAGGCTTGAAGAGAATCTCGGGTCTTTGGTCTCATTAGTTCAAGCATTTTCTTCTTTTTGCAAAAATAAGAGATGCAATTTTTTTTTTTTTTTTTTTTACATGGCAACCTCGTTGCTGTGTTCGGGGATCGAACCCGTACCTCTCGGACCGTTCATTCATTCCCATACCACCAGGCCGAAGCGCTGGTAGTGTCTATGGGGCGCTTCTTTTTTTATTTAATTGAACCGGCTCTAGAACGACACATATTTTAAGCCAACTTAGGTGACTTTGACATGTGTTGGCTCCACATGTTTGCTTGGTCGATATGGATTATGCTTAAATCAATTTCTCGAGTCTGTTCCTCGAATACCGATGCTTCCTGTCAAACAAGAGAACTACATCAAATAATGAAGTTAGAGAGGGGCACTTTGGAAACGATACCGAATTACCCTTCTCCTGCAGCTGACTTTAAATGTCTTGTGTTTCCTCTTCATGTGCTTTTGCTCCTCGGGTGTTAACATTTCCTTGAAGATCTTGCTTTCAAATGGGCCATTTAGATGTTATCGAGATTCACTCTTTCTAAGTGGACGCCAATGATGAAAGGAGAGGGGTACTCCTTGTTTCTACATGTGAGGGCATTGCTCCTTGGACATTTTACTCCATCAAAATGGATGGTCGGGCCTTAACATGCCTTCTTGGTATAAGGTATTGCTCCAGCGGTCAATGTGCACCTTTTCCTACAAGAGATGGGGCATGTTACTTATATTCCAAAATTGAATTGGACTAATTTAGGGACGATACTCCCTTTTTGTGCTGAATCAATTGACTTTGTTTCATCTTGCTTCACAAGTGAGAGTCACTCTACTTTGAGTGACTTGCCCCATTTATCAACTACAAGGAAAAAGAGACATAATAATGTTATTTTCATATTCGACGTAATTCATTTTAGGAACGGTATACTCCCTTTTACGGCATAGCTGATGATTGCGTTCCATCCCGTTTCCTTGGCCATGGAGAGGGATTTGCTCTCATGATTGACAGCAATTCACTTGGCAAATGTCTATTCCATTTGAATCTTTTCCTTTTTAGGAGTCAGGTGACTTAAGCATTGCATGCCCCCAGTCCATTTTGCGGCCATCTGCCCCAATTAAAATTTCCTACACATATGGAAACAATGTATTATTTCTACTCTTAGGTACATTAGGTTTAGGAACGAAGTACACCCTTTTTCAAAGTGGGGCAATTCCACCATCTCATCATATCTTTGTGGAGGAAGGGAAGATATTGTCCTAATGTCGAATGTATGCCACATTGAGTTAGATAACTTGTCCATATGCAGCTCCATCATGTTGGATTGATGAATCTCTGTTTCATTTGAGCCCTTCATGCTTTACTCAATTTCCCGCATACCCCTTTTAGGCTAGGTGATTTTTCACCATTTTTGCTACGTCAATGCATTTCCCACTTCACAACCTGTAAGCATGGGTGGCTATGTCAGTTTATGAATAAGTTGTTTTGACTTTTGGAACGAACACATCCTTTTTCTTTTAGAGATCGTGTGATTTTGGACCAGGTTGTCCTTCCTATGTAGTCTTGTTGCTTGCCAGTAATTTGCCTCACTAAAATCTGCACAAAGTGCAAGGACAAGTCATTCCTAAAATAAATTGAATTTAACTTGAAACGATTACCACCTTTTATTTTAGGGCAATGTTTGATGACCGATGCTTGTTTGTGTACATCTACATCTTGAAGTGTTGTCTTGCGAACCACCAATAATCATCTCCATACAGGATTGGATGCCAAGAAACCATTGGAAGTGTAGAGATTACAGATGCTTCTTGTTCACAACCAACGAAGTAGTTTGATGCCAAAGAATGTCTACATATTTCTTCTTCCACAAAGAATGTCAAATTAATATGAGATCATCCAGGATGTGGAACTTCGTTAGGCCAGTAGATTTGTGATCTTCGAGGCTTTGATGGTTCTTTTCACATTTAATCACAATGTTCGAATTCATATGCTGCGAAAATATTTCTATAGTTCATGGCTCAACCAATTATGTCCATAAATGAGCATGAATTGGTGCATCTCATGACTTGCTCTGTTAGGAAAAGGTCTACGCTTTTGTCAGTCTTGAACAAAAACGTCGTTTTACCTATTTGACAAAAATGGATGGTCAAGTTAGTTGTTGAATAAGAAATTCCTATCGGAACGATTACAACCTTACCATCATCTCGTGAATCAACTTGCGAAAGCGATTAAGTGAAGAGATAAAATCTTACGCAAATTCTTCTTCAAACTCATTTTCAAACATTTTGAAGCTAAGGCATAAAAGCTTAGCCTAAGGGTTCAGTTTGAAGTACTTCAAATGTTTTAAAGAATATGACTTTTATGAACTCTAACTTCATTATTCAAAAAATGTGAGTTGTATGATTTACAAAGGCATTTGATTGGGTTCACAATCAAAACTCAAAACACAAAACACGATTCCTAATAGGAATAATGACAAGGATAAAGTACAAGAAGCTCTTTCGTAGAGGAGCATAATAAGCACAATTCTCGTCCTAGCTTTAAAGTCCACTTTTGGCATGGCCAAGCAAGAGGAGTTCAAGGAATGGTTGTCACGCATGACCTGCGAAAGGAAGATTATGTCAGTACATGAATGAAAAATTGATCTTTCAATAAAGCCGCCTCTTACAATGAAATCGAGGCGATGATACCTTCTCCATAGTATCCACTTACGAGAATTTGGTATTTCGCCAAGATTTTATTAGTAAGAAGAGATTTCATTAAAAGATCGATCCGTGGCTATCAATTGAATGCCCACTCTGTTTGAAAAGTTTCATACACAAATAGGGCATTGATTTTGAAATATTAATTTGTAATTTCACTCATGCAAAGGTGAGGTGATTTTTATTTTGAGAAATCAATACACAAAATGGGATTTGAATTTTTATTTTCGAAATGAGACCAAGGAAGAATTTTATTGAAATTTTGATTTTAATTCTATGCCCCAAAATATAATCTTGATTTGGAAGAATTTCTATACAGAATGTGACTTTAAGTTCATAATTGAAAATTTAAACAAAAACATATGTTCAATAGATCATAGGTATTTGAAATGTTATTTATCAAAAGTGAGTGCCAAGCCTATATTTTCAAGGGCATTCCATTGATTTCCGCGAATCTCAAAAAATGAAAATTTCAATCCAAAGTGAGCAAGTAGATGGAGAAATCATACTTACAGTGGGTGAAGAGACATTTTTTTTATTATTATTTTTTCAATCACATAGACATGTGGATGTAAACTTGTGAGGTTTGACGCATAAAGGTGGAATTCTAAAGGCTTAAAGTCCCCATTTTGATTAGATCAAAAGAGTTTTCCCCACTCCGCACTTACGTCGGACAGTTCTCTTTGTCATTAATCATAATGAGCGAGACCAAAAGTGGATAACCATGGGTCATTCCCCGCACGGGTTCCATCTTTTGGCACCTTCTATGGGCTTCCTAATGCGATCGGGGTTTTAGATCGCGGGTTGTGTGTGCAAATGTGTAGTGCAAGTATAAAGGCACGCACAACAATTGATATCCAAACAACACTTCAATTTCATCCATATAGGCATACATTCCTACGCCTCCCTGCAAAAGAAATTGGTTAACAAACACTCCACCCCTTATTACTCCAAACCTACAAAAACATTTAACACATTGTTACGGACTAACCTTATTTTCCACGCGACTTTGACACGCGCTATCAAATGAAGACCATGTTAGTGAACAACCAACCAAGTTATTACTGCCTAAGTCCTCTAAGGTTTGCAACCAAGTCCCCAGCGGAGTCGCCAAGTTGTCACGACCTCTTTTTTCCGTCCGGGGAAAAATAAGAAGGTTTAAGGGTATTTGCCTAAAGAGGCGGACCAATGGCCCTAAATTAGGCGTGAGCTCTCCCAAGCCCATACCTCTCGCGACATTGGATTTTGAATTTTAGTTCTTAACAATCTATGTAATTCTAGGAGTCGCCACTAGCCCATTGGGGTCGGCTAGAAACCAATCGAGACACGGGAGTGGTGTCTCGATTCATACGCAACCAGAGATTTCTAGGAACGGGGACTTGTTTACACCAATGTTTCTATTAGCGCCCTTGCGGTACCACTAACTTGAAAAGTTATTTATCTAAATGGCCACACATTATTGATTACCAATTACAATCTTTATGAAACCACTAAGTGTTCATGCAAATGTTTTTGTAGTTTTTTTTAATGTCTAGACTAATCCTAACATAATTTAGAAGAGAAATTTACACTCAAATTAATGAAAAGCGGCGCGTAAGTAAACATCCAAGAAATTGAAATGACTTGAAAATAAACGCGAAAAGGTAAACCCGATACAAGTCGGGCAAATAATATTACATGGCCTTGTTATCACGCCCCGGGACAGGACCCCCATGAGCAAAATAAGAATTCAAATATGCATGAAATTACTCTATATGCATGAAATTACTTTAAATACTTTTAATCTACACAAAATGGATTATTTACAAAAATTGTTATAAAATACCAAAATAGCATTAAATTAGGAAAATGACCTTTTAAAATTAGGAAAATTTCATATATGTCATTTATATCCTAATTTGATGCTATCTAACATTTTTTGATATTTTTGAAATTTTCATATTTTTCTCTTTTTAATTATTTTTTTTTTTAAAATAATAATAATAATTCCTTAAACCGATCTATGCTAACATGGAGTAACACAGCACATGAATATCACAATAATCAAGCTCAAATCGACCATTTCAAGATCGAAGCTTAGTTTGGGCATTTTGTCGAACACTTGGTGTGCATTAAACTAGCCCCAATAGCCTTCTCGAGCCATGTTTGCAGCCTTCAATCTCCACTCATAAGCAATCTCATGTGGAACTAAAGTATTAAGATCATACTACCACATGCAAAGAACAAGATTAGATAGAAATCATAGCTAAAAACACACTAGAACCAAGCTAAAATCATCCTCAAATACAGGGTTTGAATGATTTTGCAAATCTGAGTTTGAACCCAAGTCAAGCAAACAGATTACATGCCCATATTCAAGCCCCGGCACTCATCACATACGAGATCTAAGGGAAATTCTACTTAATCCGTGTGAAAGTAGGTAATATGGGCTTTCAAACGCAACAAATATAATAGAAAATGACTCACTGAACAACATCAAAACGACCTCTCCAAGAAGCACACATGCAACACTCTTGAAGAGATTTCAAACACTTAGAAAAATTTCAACCTCAGAAATCAGTTTTCCGGGCTGGTTTCCCTCTTGATTTTCATGATCAAAACATGCTCAAAATCGAAAATACGTACATCTAGGATGCTTACCTTACTTCCTAGTTTCCTCTTCAAGTGGTTCTTGGCCAAGGAAACCGAGAAATTGTCCTCTGAAAGCACGTGGAAGTTGGCTTCTTCAACTGGAAATGAGATCTGCAAAAAAAAGGAACTGACAACGAAGGTTTTCATTGACCTCTAACATTAGACTTCAAGACGTATTTTGTTGGAAAACTTGAGACCACGCCAAACTATATGTATTCTAGTTTGGGTTAAAAGTCAATATTTTCCTCATTTGTCTCTCAAATTTCTCAAAAACACTGGCTTTCCTCACTCGTGACCAACCAGTCTCAACACTTAGAAAAATTTTCGGACTTTCTTGGCCCGCCAGGAGGGCACTGTTTCGGGGGGCTTTAGGAGGCCTTCCCGATCTCCATTTGGGACGTGCGACCTATGGTTGGAAAGATATTTGAATGAAGTTTCACTCTCTAGTTGGAGGTTTTGGCTAATTTTTGCCGAAGGGTTGTGAAAATCTCACTTTTCTCTCAAAGGTTGATCTGGAATTTCTGGGTTTGCTTTTCTGGAGTTGCTTCTGAGGGCCTCCTTGGGGAACGATTCCGAGCTCTGTCCTCTTCCTCTCGTCTCCTCTCTCTCATCCCTTGAAAGACCTTGCTTCAGTGATCTTATCCCCGAATTAAGGGATTTTTGGTCAGCCTTTGTCCACCTACCAAGCCTGTCAACAGGGCTACTTCACCTACTCTTCTGACTTAGCCAAATTTTTTAACTTCTGCAGCTGTTGAGTGTGCGAACTTTGCTGCGATTTTCCCAAATGCTGTCAGCGGCTTATCCCTGGCCAATTTCCGTCCACCTGCACTCCTATATATGGTCTTCCATCACGTACAAATATCGAGCTAAATGGGCGGCTGAGTGAGATATGGTGGGGCCACCAATATGCCTACTTAGTAGCTTCGAATTAAGACCTAACCGTGGGCTGGGTTTTGGTAGCTGGTTTGAGTGCTTTAATCCATCAATTTGGCCGCGATTTCTGATCAATTAGCAACCTCATGTATAGTAGCTTAAGATCTTGACCATTTTCGCAATTGTCTCCACCCAATTTTGCAAGAGAGTCCCTCAAAGTTGGCCATTTTCTTGCCCGAAAATGTCCAATTCAATGTAATTCGGTCATTTTCGCCCAATTCGATTAATTAGACCTGACCCAAGTTCAATTTCAACTTAATTGGGGGCTAAGATGATGATTTAAGGGTTCGGGTGAAATTTTACAAAATTTGCGAATTGGTCCCTCAACTTTTGAAAATTGCATTTTTGCCCCAATTTGCCATTTTAATTCCAATCTGACCTCCTGAGCTTGGCTAGTCACATTTAGATCATTGGCCCCAACTTTTTTTTTTTTTAAAACTTTTTTTCTTTTTTAATCTTTTTAATTAATTTTTAATTAAATTTTTTTTAGGTGTCAACAAAATAGACACATGTTTTATTGAGGACATGTGAAAGCACATCAAACTAGCCCTATGATGGTCGCTGAGGCCTAGGCCTCCACATGCTCCCTTATTTGACTGTTTTGCAAGAACGAGGAAATCCGAGGATATGAGGACGAGTTCTTGAAATTTTTACAAAAATACTTCAAATTTTTCGAAACGACATGCATCGTCTTTGTTGTCGACATTACTCTAACTCATTTCATCGCATCTCAGGCATTACATTATGCATAATCATGATAAGGACGCATGTGACTCAGATGTGCATGAAGAAAGTCCCTTAGGTTCTGATGACATGGACGATGATGATCAGAAGGGGATCGAGCGCGAATGGAATCGACACGAAGAATCGAAGCCGTTGACTGAAGAGCGAACAATCACCATAAATCTAGGTGATGTAGAGAATGTCAAGGAGGTAAAGATTGGAGCCTGTCTCTCAGAATCAGAAGCGGAAAGGATGACTAATCTCCTAAAAGAGTATCAAGATGTGTTCACTTGGACATATGCCGACATGCCAGGATTGGATCCTGAAATCGTGGAACATGCTTTACCAACAGATCCTAATGTGCCACCTAAGAAGCAAAGACTCAGGAGAACTAAACCAGAGTTGTCTAAGAAGATTGAAGAAGAAGTGATGAAACTACTGAAAGTAGACTTTATTGAAGTGACTTGTTATCTTGATTGGGTAGCAAATATTGTGCCTGTAATGAAGAAAGATGGGCGAATCAGGGTGTGTGTCGACTATCGCGACTTGAATAAAGCAAGTCCCAAAGACGACTTTTCGCTCCCCCATATCGATGTCTTGGTTGACAGTACGGCGGGATTTAAGTTATTCTCCTTCATGGATGGTTTTTCCGGATATAACCAAATTCGTATGAAGGAGATAGACAGGAGCAAAACATCATTCATAATTCCTTGGGGAACTTTATGCTATAAAGTGATGCCTTTTCGTCTAAAGAATGCTGGGGCAACGTATCAGAGGGCTATGGTCACGTTATTCCATGACATGATGCACAAGGAAATCGAAGTATACGTTGACGACATGATTGCGAAATCGAGACATGGTGAAGATCATGTTAAAGTCTTGCAAAGGTTGTTCGAACGTCTTCAGAAGTTTAAGTTACGCCTCAATCCCGCAAAATGTGTCTTTGGAGCGAAATCTGGGAAGCTATTAGGATTCATGGTTAGCAGTAGGGGCATAGAGATTGATCCGTCGAAGGTTAAAGCCATTTGTGATTTACGACCGCCGACTACCGTCAAAGAAATCCGCAGCCTGATGGGACGGCTTAATTATGTGGCGAGGTTCATTTGTCAGTTGTCTGAAACGGTGAAGCCATTCTTCAAGCTCATGAAAAAAAATGCAAAGATTGAGTGGAATGCTGAGTGCCAGGGTGCCTTTGAGAAGATAAAACATTATCTCACTCATGCACCAGTCTTAGTGCCCCCACTTCCTAAAATTCCCCTGATTTTGTACTTAACCATACATGACGAGTCATTAGGAGCTATGCTAGCCCAGAAAAGACCAAATGACGCGAGAGAATGCACAATATACTACTTGAGCAAGAAATTCACTGTTTCCGAGATGAATTATACGGAAGTTGAGAGAACTTGTGTCGCTTTAATTTGGGTCTTGCACAGGCTACGGCAGTATACACTTCATCACCGAATCTTGTTGGTGACTGAAAATGATCCTATCAGGTATCTCTTAGAGAAGCCAGCTTTGGTTGGCAAATTGGCCAAGTGGCAAATCTTAATTTATGAGTTTGACGTTCAGAGCCTGGGACAGAAGTCTATTAAAGGTCGAGCCATAGCAGACATGTTGGCAGAAGATTCCGAGAGGTATAGAGCATCTGATGATGATAGTGATGTAGAAGAGCGAATTTTACTTGTATCAAACGATAAATGGACAATGTACTTTGATGGTGCGGTTAACTTAGCTGGGTCGGGTACTGTGGCAGTTCTTATCTCCCCGGAGGGACAACATTACCCCGTCGCCGCTAAATTGACATTCCCTACCACGAATAACATTGCTGAATACGAAGCATGCATTCTTAGCCTCCAAGCCGCTGTTGATATGAAAATTCGAAAGCTACAAGTTTATGGTGATTCAACCCTTATCATCTTACAGACTGAAGGCAAATGGCGAACACATGATTCTAAATTGCTTCCGTATCATGAGTTCCTGGGGAAGTTGACGGAAGAATTCCAAGAAGTATTATTCGAATACTTACCAAGGTCTCAAAATCAGTTCGCTAATGCCCTAGCTACCTTGTCTTCGATGTTGCAAGTAGTTGGAGGCTTGGACATTGAACCATTGAGAATTGAAATCCTTAGGCGCTCGGCTTATTGTATGACGGTTGAAGAGGAACTAGATGGATAACCTTGGTATTACGACATCTTGAAGTATCTACAGAAGGGTGAATTCCCCGAAGGAAGTGAAGCAGCGGACATAAAGCATTTGATAAAGCTAGCATCAAAATTCTTCACCAGTGGAGATGTCCTCTACAAAAGGTCCTTCGACTCGACATTGCTAAGGTGTGTCGATGCTAAAGAAGTTGATTGGTTGATGAAAGAAATACATGAAGGGGAGTGTGGCTCCCATATGAATGGACACTTCTTGGTGAGAAAGATCATGCAACTCGGTTATTATTGGCTGACCATGGAGTCTGATTGCATTCAGCACGTACGACGGTGTCACTAATGCCAGATTTACGGAGACAAGATAAATGCCCCTCCAATTGAAATTCACCAAATGTCTCAACCTTGGCCCTTTTCAATGTGGGGAATTGACGTGATCGGGCCCATTAACCCCAAAGCTTCAAATGGGCATCGGTTTATCTTGGTGGCGATAGACTATTTTACCAAGCGGATCGAGGCCAACTCATATGTTAATGTTACTGCCAAGAATGTGGCAAAGTTCATTCGTCGTGACATTATCGCTCGTTACGGGGTGCCAGAGGCGATCATTACCGACAACGGCACTAATTTGAATAACAAAGTCGTAGATGGTTTGTTCAGTGAGTTTCGAATTAAGCATTTGAACTCGTCACCGTACCATCCTCAGATGAATGGAGCAGTGGAGGCGGCGAACAAGAATATAAAGAAAATCTTATCAAAGACCGCTGAAAATTATCGTGATTGGCACGATAGGCTCCCTTACGCGCTAATGGCATACCGAACTTCTATCCGAACCTCCACGGGGGCAACTCCTTTCTCACTCGTGTACGGGATGGAGGCAGTCTTGCCTGTTGAAGTTGAAGTCCCTTCTTTAAGGGTCCTTTCCCAATCTGCGCTTGATGAGACTAAGTGGATGCAGCAGAGGCATGAGCAGTTAAACATGATCGATGAGAAGAGATTGCAAGCTATGTGTCATGGTCAGTGCTATCAGAGGCGAGTCACAAAAGCCTTCAACCAAAAGGTTCGTCCCAGACACTTCGAAGTCAACGACTTGGTGTTGAGGAAGGTGCTTCCGATCATACTAGATCCTCGTGGCAAATTCACCCCGAACTACGAAGGACCGTATGTCATTAAGAAGATTCTTCCTGGTGGTGCCATGATTTTAGTTGAAATGGATGGCAGTGAATTGCCTAGACTTGTGAACGCTGATGCAGTAAAAAAGTATTTTCCATGAATGAAATCAAGGCCGAGGAGCCACTTCATGCACAATTCAAGTCGCATAGCATCACGCATAACATTGTAGATATCATGCATATGTTGCATACACGCATATTCATTTGTGTTTCAGGCACCCTACCGTCTAACGAGCAAATGGCAAGGGAAAGAACTGACTCAAGAATCCATCAAGTCTTCGCACAATAGGTTGAATGTCTCTTTTGAGAGGTAAGTCGAGATGATAAAAAAGAGGCAAACAAAACAAAACAAACAAACAAAAGAATAAAGACAAAAACAAAAATGCATGACATGATTCGCATGACCTATTCTCTGGTGTCACTATGCACGCTTCGCGTCCGCGACCCTCAAGAAAAATGGCTCGTAAAAATGACTTTATTCGGGCAAAAGAGTGAAAGGTTAACCATGCCAAACAAGAAGTACTTATGATGAAGAAAGGCAAGCCCATTTCTAGACACATCCTCCAGACACTTTTGAGAGTTGAGTGAAAATTGACCTTCTCTTAGGACGAATGATTCATTCACATTGATCACAAAGATCGAAATGATAAAGGCGTTCCCTTCATCAATCCCAAGCATTGCACTAATCTCCTGTTATCACTTTGGGCCAACAAAAAAAAAGAAAGATGATACTTCAAAGTACCATTGTCAAGGACAACCCTACATTGGGGCAGCATAAGAGGTTATGATCATGTTGTAGAACGAAAAATTGTGAAAGATTATATTACTTTCACTTGCATCAATCTTCTGGTGATAGCTTCAAAGGAATTCTCATTAAAGCTTGACTCATCCCAAGGTGAAGAAGAGCATTTCCTTCTCTACCCAAACACTGATATCCATTATTTTAACCAATTTGGGCCTGATTATTCATTTATGAACCTCGAGTGGTGATCATCTCCCTTCACTGGGGTAAGGCATAAGAATTGACCAAATACAATTGACAGTCACGAGAAAATGTGAAAAGTATCTCGAAAGTCATAAGAGCTATAAAAGTTCAAAGAAAAAAAAGTTCAACAAACTAGGGGGCATGAAAAAGCAGTATGCCTGGTAAAAGCAAGGTCAAGGTCAATGCCCGTAAAAAAAAAAAAAAAAAAAAAAAGCCAAAAGGTTGCATCTTATGTGAAAAAAAAAAATTATCAAAGTCCAAGTGCCTGAGTAAAAAAATCATAGCAAGTGCAAAGGAAATTAGAGAGGAGCAAACCTCCATACAGAAACGGTTAATCAAGGGACTTTCGAGATGCGCTCTGTTTCAAAAGCCAAGTGACTTCGAAAGATCGAATGACACGGTCATGATGCTATGATGATCACTAACTCTTAAAAACCCCCTTGAGAATTTTAAGCCTTTCAAGCCTTTCCCAAGCCAACATTACAATCCTCTTCCGAAGTCTCTTCTGATTGGGATGGTTCGAGTGAAAATGAGAATACCACAAAGAAACTATTGCTTGAAGAAGTGGAAGTGATCCTATTTTGTCTTATCTTTCAAGTTCTCGACTTGTAAACCCGACGAAGATAGCAACAAATATTCCCCTATTGGCCTCAAAGCAATAATTCATTTGTGTAAGCCCTAAACGAGCCTATATTACGGTCCTTTCAAAAAACCTTTTTGATCAATCATATTGTGCTCATCGCGAATGTTTCCGAAAGCCTTTGATCTGGGTTATGTGAGATACCCTCAGCGACCAGTTATCTCCCACATGAATGGATAGGATCAAACAACTATTTTACCGAAAGTGCGTGAGAAGTCCTTTCTGACTAAGAAGCTCTAGTTTGGCATGCTTAATGCACCTTTTTCATGAGTCATTTTTCATGAGTCGTGACCGTCTTGATAAGAGCTTGACTCCTAGAGAATTTGATGATTAATGGTATATCCACGAGCAAGATGACAATTTTGTGCCACATGATGCTGATTGAAATAAAATGTTTTTCCAAAACAGTTGGACTTAGCTTGATTAGCTTGTTCAATTAATGCTACAATATTGCCAATACGTCTCTTGATGACGTCTCTAATGACATTCACTCAAGTTGAGTTTGACAAGATTCCTTAGTGAAGCCATGCGGTTTTCTAAGGGGTTAGCGGGTGCCTCCCTAAAAATCAAGGGTTCATGGTCAGCCTTAAACCATGCCATCTCCAAAGGTTCATGGTCAATCTTAAACCATATCATTTTCTTATGACCTGGTGGGCTTTCCGTAGCCCGGGGTCTTCCTTCTCCCCTTCTTATGACCCGGTGGGCTTTCCGTAGCCCGGAGTCCTTCAACCCCCTTCTTATGACCCGGTGGGCTTTCCGTAGCCCGGAGTCCTTCAACCCCTTCTTATGACCCGATTATGAGTAACCCGGAGTCCTTCTACCCCCTTCTTATGACCAGGTGGGCTTTCCGTAGCCCGGAGTCCTTCAATCCCCCTTCTTATGACCCGGTGGGCTTTCCGTAGCTCGGAGTCCTTCAACCCACTTCTTATGACCCGGTGGGCTTTTGTAGCCCGGAGTCTTTCTTCCTCTTACTGACAAGACGCACTTTCATAATTATGAGTCATTTCCATCGATTTGATATGTGCATATGCATCCAAGGTTTCTTTACCGCCGAAATAATTTAGGTGTCTTCGGTCTTTGAAGGCAACCTCTTCGAGGCTACATTCAAAGAGGGGCATTTGTTGACACCTAATTTTTCAACTAGATTAATTAATTTAAAATAGTATTAAATGTTGGGAATTAGTCACAAAAGAAATTTTTTTAAAAAATATATATTATTTAATTAAGTTATTTTAAAAAAAAGAATGAAATTGGTCGAGTCGGGCCGAACACAGCCTTGGCCCGACTCACCCCTTTCCTTTTTCTTTTTTCCTACGCTGGGCCCAGCCCAGTTGACTTCCTCCTTCAGCCCAGCCCACGAGTAAGCTGGTCGTCTCCCCCAACTGGTCTTCGCTGCAAGACCTGCAAAGAAAAAAAAAACCAGAAGCAGAGCAGCGACAGAGGGAGCAAGGGGATCGATGGCAGGCGAGCGGCGTGATCCGCGGGTCGGGCGTGCAGTCCGGCCAGCAAGCTGGCAGCTGCAGGAGCCATGCGCGATTGCTGGCCGAGCATAAAAACCGGAGAGCAGAATCGACACGGAGAGAGGATCGGGAACAAAAAAAAGGCAGAAAGAGAAATACCGAGAAAAACACTGGAAGAAACCAGAGCAAAGGACCGGCGCGAGGAAGAGAGGACCCCTCTGAATGATCGGCCACTGCCATTGATCGTTGCCAAAGTCGCCCCTCGCCTCCAACCCCACCGGAGCTCAGTAGACCGCAACACACAGAGAGGCGAAATGGGAGCTCAAAGGGGATAGACCGAACCAGAGAGCTCGAGGGAGTAGCTCGTTGTTGCAGGAGGTCCATCCGCCCGCCGTCGTCCGCCGTAGCCCACCACCAGAAAAGGTAGGTATCCCGAACCCCCTTTGGTCTTGTTTCTGGAAAACGCCGGACCGGAGCTTGCGGCCGATCGAGCTCCGGTCCATGTCGCTTTTGCACTTTGCCCCTGTCTTCTTTATACATTATTTTCGAAGACTCTTAAAGCGTATTAGACGCTCAGTTGAGCTGAAATCCTTCGAATTTGGTAGCGCCCAGTAGCTGTTCGACCAAATGCCTCACTGAAAGTGTCGAATCCAGCCCTCGACCGGTTCGATTTTTGGTTTATTTTTGCATTGCTCCGGGTTATATTGTTGTCACGAATCGCTCCTGTCGTTTTCCTAGCTTTTCGGTAGATTCCTTCGTGCTATTTGGTTGAGATGGAGCGCGCGCCCCAACGCCTCTCGGAACGCCGACTGACTAGCGGCCGGTGGTGCTCGGCGTTGGTCGGATAGAACCACCAACGCTAGGCGGTGGCCTGGCGACTTCATATAGGGTAGTCAGCACTCGTGGCGTTGTCGGCGTCGGACCGGCGGAGGAGCTGTAGAAGCTTCGGCGAGCTGCGGCTGGGGAAGAAGAAGGCCCGAAGAAGATGCCCTAAGGAAAAGGGGGCAGAAAAAAAGATAAAAAAAAAGAGAGAAGAAAACATAAAATGGCTGAAACTAAAAAATAGGAAATGGGCTTCTCTTTGGGTTGGTTTTGGTTTCGTGGGCTGAATAGATTGGGCTGAAAATAGATATTAGAAAATGGACCCTTAGGTGGGTTGAAGTAAAAATTCAAGATGGGCTTTGGGCCGAAAATTGTCTTCATTTCCTTTTTATTTTTATTCGTGTGTTTTTTTAGCGGGCCGAACCCGGGTCCGGTCTCCGACCTGACCCGAATCCGCAGACCGGGCCGAACCGGGTCGAGTCAAATCGGACCCGACTCGGTTCGTTTTTTTTTTTTTTTAAATTATTATTTTTAAATTAAAAATTAAAAAAATTAAAAGAAAATTAAAAAATCGGAAATCCTTTTAAAAAATCGAAAATTTAAAAAAAAAAATCGATTTTTTTTTTTTTAGAGAACTTTAAAAAAATTCAAAAAAAAAAAAAAAATTCAAAAATTCAAAAATTTGAAAATTAAAAAATGATAGAGTTTGGTTAGGAAATGTTAGGTTGTTGTCGTTTTAAGTGTAATTATGCATTTATTTTGATTACATCGCATGTTTAGATTGTATATCTTGTTGTGTTTAATGGTATGTGTGTAGTCATATGGTATGTTTAATAGTTCATGTTTAGATTACACTCGTATGATCACTTTAATATGTTTGTGGATGAGTAAAATCAATTCAAACTGCTTGACAAAGAATCATTTTGTTAAAATGAACAAGATTAGGTATCGGAAGGGCATTAATGGACCAATTAGTGTAATCAAGTCCCCGACCCTAGATTCTCTAGTAGCGTAGGAAGTGAGGTACGCTTCCATGCCTTACTTGGTTCCTAACTGGCCCCAATAGGCTAGTGGCGACTCATTTTATGCACAATTCATATGAAATATCCAAATGTCACACGGGGTATGGGCTTGGGAGAGCTCACACCTAATCATGGGCCTTAGGCCCGTCTTTTAGGCAATACCTCTAAATCTGTTCCTTCCCCCCGAGGGGTAGGTCGCGACACACGGCCATGTGTTTTATAAGTAGGAGTTTATTGAATTATGATTTCAAGATTTATAGCTAAGTGAATAAGAATGATCTGGTATTTATATAAATGGATAATTATTGTTGTTGGAAACACATCCTATGTTCATGTGAGACCAATGATTTTATTTGATGAGGAAATTACGTATTTGGCCATGAATTTTATAAGTTGGATTTTATTAAACTATGTTGCAAAGTCTTTTGGCCTTTTATTATGCAATTATGTATTTATTTAAATTGAGGATTAAGATGTATTATTAAAAATAAACTTGTTTGGGCTTTAGGCCCAAGTGAGATGGGCCTAAAGTGGGCCATAAGCCCGGCCCATGTCAATGCATGGAGGGGGAGAAGGAGGAGCCGCATGGCCTCCAAGTGTCTTCAACAAGGGAGACACTTGTCTCCTTCTTAGGGACAAGTGTCCCCCATGCAAAATAAGATTTGCATGCATATATATATACAACCAAAAAGAGAGAGAGAGAGAGAGGGAGTGGTCGGTCTAGGTGCCGAGAGAGAGGAGAGAAAGAGAGAAAGAGAGGAAGAGAGGAAGAGAGAAAGGAAGGAGCTCACCCGTCGCCGCCCGCATGCCATCCGTCCGTTGCCGGTGTGCCGTCCGTTTGCTGTCGTTCTTGATCTTAGAGGCAAGTTGGGACTGATTTCCACTCTTGCATGTGTGCCTTGCATGTGTGATTTGTTGGTGGTAGGTTTCGGATGCTAGGGTAGACAAAACCGAAGCTAGAAAATGACTTGTTCTTGAATGATGTTGCTGTTTTCGCATGAACCGCCTGAACCAGAATCTTGTGAGAGCTTGCATGCATGTTTTGAGTTCGATTTTGACTTCGATTTTGACTTATATTCCTTCATGAAAGTTGTAGCCAACATCTTAAACTACAACATAATAAAATTTGGTGCAAAATGGTAGAGATTTAAGGGGTCAAACCCTCATCCTACGAAGACACTAGATCTAGAACAATTTTGCTGACCTTTTGGTAGATCTGTGGTTGCATGTCGATTTTTATCAAGAATATCTCTTCGACTTCTTCATGAAACTTTTAGAGAAAATCTTAAAGACTAACATACTCAAATTTGAAGTGAAATGAACAAGTGTAGCCTAGTGAATCGACTTACTCTTGAAGATGGTAAATCTGGAGACGCGGTACTGGACACCCGAGACTTCATGGACCCATATGGTGACTGTTATTTAAAAATTTGTCTTAGATCCCTTAATGAAAGTTGTAGGGTACCTCTTGAAGTAAAACATATCCAAATTTCAGAGGAAACAAAGAAGAATAAGTGGGTAAAAACTCGGTATTTCGGAGATGACTACACTGGACGTTTCGGTGTGAGAACCAGAAGCTTCGTACGACTATAGGAAATTATCTAAAACGAATCTGGCCTAGAATTCTTCATGAAAAATCTACCTTAGTGTCTTGAATATAACCTGGTAAAATTTCATAATTTTTGGAGGTCATTCGGATATTTTAATCGAAATATTTCAAGAACTGCACAATCTGACTTTATCCGAATTTTGCATGTTGTATTGTGTGAGCTATATCTTCTTGTGTGAAGCTCTTTTGGGCATGTGTTCTTCATGGAATTGCTACCTTTATGTCTTGTCTATCACATGTTCTGATTTCATGATTTTTCAAAGATCATATGGATATTTAATTCAAATGTTTTCTAAAATGGTACAAGCTGGAATTTGGTAAACTTCAAAAGGCATGATATATGGACTATTCTAAGTTGTATGGATTCCATGGATTGTATTGTCTTTAGTGATTGTATCTTGCTGCATGTATGATAATGATTGGAGATGCATATACGAATTAAGAAAGGATGAAAGTGATATTGTTTGCCATTACATCATATGCCATGCTAATTTTGAGACATAAATTAGTGAACATGAACAATGATAAATGAGGAAATTGTTGGAGGCGGTTGATAATGCCCCGGGAGTGTCGGGATGCCCGGTGGCCTAGTGGTTTAATTCCGGAGGGTCCTCGGGAGTTTCGAGATGCCCGGTGGTATACGGTACGTAATTCCAGAGGAGGGGGGATCCTGGTGGTATGTCGGTACGTAATTCCGGAAGCCCCGGAGGTTTGTGCCCATGGGGATGCCTCGTGATGCTAGTTGGGATGCGAGATGCCCGGCTAGGGAGTATAAATGCTGGATGCCCGGTTGTATCTTGGATACATGCCCGGAGGTTCCTCGTGATGCCAGTTGGGATACAAGATGCCCGGAATGTGGGGGTGCCGGATGCCCGGTTGTATCTTGGATACATGCCCGGAGGTTACTCGCGGTGACTGGTTAGATGCGAGTGATGAATTGTGGGATGCAAACATTGGTCCCTAGAAAGAAAAACTGATGAGATTCTTGTGAACGATAAGAATTGAAAATTAATCATGTGCATGGGTGTATGCATATGGCATGATGCATGATCGGCTTATGAAAATAAATTGATGCTATTTGATATTGAAAATGCGATCATGAAGGTATGAATGGATCTCATGGTGATGTATGCTTGATAGTATGGATAATATGAATCATGGTTGTATGTGCACCTATGGCATGATGGTACATGTTATATGATGATTGATGAATGCATGGTAATGATGATGGTACATGTGATATGGTGATGATATGTGCATGGATGCATGGTAATGATGATGGTACATGTGATATGATGATGATATGTGCATGGATGCATGGTAATGATGATGGTACATGTTATATGATGATTGATGAATGCATGGTAATGATGATGGTACATGTGATATGATGATGATATGTGCATGGATGCATGGTAATGATGATGGTACATGTGATATGATGATGATATGTGCATGGATGCATGGTAATGATAATGGTACATGTTATATGATGATTGATGAATGCATGGTAATGATGATGGTACATGTGAGATGATGATGATGAGTGCATGGATGCATGGTAATGATGGTGGTACATGTGACATGATGATGGTAAGTGTATGACATGATGGTGATGACTATATGATGATGTATGTACATGAGGTATGATGACTTGTGCATGATATCAAGGTAAATTGTGCATGGATACTTCAATGACATGTAATGCTATGATTGTGATGATTGTGTGGCATGATGCATCGAGTGTTTTATTGGTCTTTTACCTGTTGAATGGTTGTACTCACTCCTTCGGGGACCGACATTTTAGACTAGATAAGACACCTCTGCTGCCACTACTACCAGTAGATGGATCAAGTGATTGGACATGACCATAAGGAGGAGGATAGCAAGGGAAGGAACTTTTGGACGCCGACATTGATTGATGGACTTTAAGTATATGACTGTTGGAGGAGATGTCGGTCATCTTTTGAAGTATAGCCGAATATAAAAGACTATGGCATTTTGATGTACCAATGAATGATGTCCATCTGGTTTAAGTAAATAAAAGTGTACGGCTTTTATTTATACATGTTTAGTTGGTGTGCATTATTTTCTGAATGTAGGGAAGGGAGTTGTTGGATATGCTTCCGTTACATGAACTGCGCAAGTGACCGATCTAAAAGATGTAAACCTCCGGGTTGTATGGACCCGCTGCAATTGAAATGGTATCAGAGTGACATGTTAATAGGGAAAGTGAAAGGTAAGCAAACTGTGGCGACCCTAACGGATTGGGGGCCGTCGAGGGGTGCCACACTCACTTGACGCTGGCGAGGGCCACCCTCACTTGACGCCGGCGAAGGCTACCCTCACTTGAGCCAACTGCCCTCTATTGGCGGTGGAGGGAAGAGAGAAGAAGAAAAAGGGGAAAAAAAATATGAAATTAGAAAAGGAAAGAAAAATGAATTTGACAAAAATGCCCTTTAGTTATAGAGTTGGGTAAATGTGTCACAGTTGGTAAAGTTTGGAGTTTTTTGTGTCACAAGAAAAGTTTGAGGTAAATTTATCACATTAGATAAAATTTAAAATTTTTGGTGGTTTTTCCCCCATAAACAATTCAGGATGTTGAAAAAAAAAAACCAATTCAGGATGTTGAACAGAGAAGTTTTACAACAATGGATCAAACATGGTCAACAAAACTCATAGCACTTTTGCTTCGGAGGGCGATGCAATCGTCACAATGCCTTGTTCGAACTCATCTCCTCGGTCCAACCGAGCAAGTCCGTTAGGAATTCCGCCGGAGATTTCCTTTCTCAGCGGCTTGACCCTAAGAGAACCACGCGGTAGCGGAGCACACTCGAGTTCTAAATCCACTTGAAAGAAAATCCGACGTGGTGTTTGTCAAATCGTGACGGTGATTGCGTCTTTACTCCTCCATCTCCGGGTTACGTTGCTATGGTCATATTGATGTTCTCTCGTTGATGCATCGTAATAGTTCAATGACCTGTTCAGCGGGGTAATGCCGTGGCTCATACGCCGGATGCACGAGAAAAGGCAAGACGACGGTTCACGCTCATGCTTTTAGAAGTAGGTATCGGTGCTGTTCAACTTGATTTACAGAATCAGAGCGAGGGGATGATCCCATCTTGACACTGATGTCAAGTTCGTTGTCGTCATCGATCTGTTCAAATATGCAGACAAGTCAAAGCGCAATAGATGACATTGAATCAGACCCACTTGCCTAAACCGAAAGAGAGGTGTATCCCCGCCCGGCGGGGCAAAGAGAGCAAGCTTAATAGGGAAGATATGCACGACCAGGCACGGCATTATCTAGGCAGAAAAATCCCAGATAAGCTTTGGCCAGGTCCATCGTTCTTTGCGCCAGTTTCCACATTTTTTGTTCTTAGTTCGAGTCGTCATATGGCTACGACGACCCTTCGGATCGCTTTCCAAAACCAACGAGGTCCATTACCATCGCTCATTTTCTGCCCAGTTTCCCCATTTTGTATGCTTTGTTCGAGTTGTCATATGGCGACGAGACGATCCTTTAGATTGCTTTCCAAAACCAATGAGATCTATTACATCGCCCGTTTTTTACCTACTTTTCACATTTTGACACTTAGTCTGAATTGTCATATGGCGACAAAACGACCCTTTGGATCTTTTTCCAAAACCGACGAGATCCATTATATCGTATGACATGCAGAGAAATGTCTATGCTGGCCACCCACCACGCATCACGCCAAATTAAGAAAAATTTCTCTACGGAATAAAAGAAATTATCTTCATAATTCAGAAAATGTTATGATTAGGTCCAAATCGAGAGAGAAGGACAATGCAAGTGGGAATCCCCCCAAACAAGCTCTTCCCCACATGTTGTCACGACCTTGGAAAAGACCAAGTCCATGCATGTGGAACGAGCATGCATGAAGTGGTCGGAGGTCAAGCAACGAATGAAGCTTCCCTTGTGAAACCTCAAACACGGCATAAACAAGAGTCCGACGTTCTCACACAATGCCCAGGGAGAAAATTACCAAAAAAGTTATAGACATATTGTATAATTGTCAGTTCAGTCCTAAACTTTTTGATTTAGACAATTTAGTCCTACATCTTTTGAGGATTTGTCAATATAATCATTCCAATCAATTTTGACTGAAAATTACGGACGGTATTGATATGGGCAATTTTGGGAATTTTTTAATTTTTTTTTCTTTCAATTTTTTTTTAATGGAGATGGGGTTTTGCGAAGTGAGACGTATCAACAAGCTTAATGTATGCCATATAAACCTATCGACGTTTGATGCATCGCTGTCTTTAGAAAATGCAACCTTAGATTTTGGTATGCATGAAATGTCTAGGTGGACACATCTCTGTAGTTGAAACTATACGAAATTATAATGTCAACGACCCTCTTTCTTTTTTGGTTAGGATTTTAGGGTATCCATTTCGATGATCATTCACGATCAGTTTTAGTCATTCAAAACCAACTAGCTATAGCTCAGGTAGCTAGCAGAACCGGCCAAAAGAAAAAAAAAAAAAAAAAAAAGGCTAGCAGACGGCATCAAGAAGGGGCGTATATACAATATACGAACGAACATTAATTTGACACCTCTTCTCGGAGTATGATTCTAGATCGTTCACATTATTATTAGGCTATATATATTTTGAAAAAAAAAGAGAATGATTTAAAAAAAATATTTTCTTCAAAATGATCTCTTATCGTTTATGAAAATGAATAAAATGATTTTTTTAATTTCCCAAGAAAATAATTAGACATAAATTATTATCGACTATGAAAATATTTATTATTGGTTAATCATTTTAAGCGATTGTTTTTATAAAAATATTTTTCAAATCCTCTTTTTTTCTTTTAAGATAAACGGAGTTTCAGTTGATGTAGGTCTTGTAAGAATAAAATAAATATATTTATAAAGAGTCCACAAAACTTAGGCTGATCAACCCTTTGAAGCAGCGAAAGATAAAAATTTATTCGTGTTCTCGAAATACTTCGAAGACAAAAACTTAGGCCAAATGCAAATATCTTTAGAATAAATGGGTTTTCGGGAATGCTCGGCCGTTTGGCAAATTACGCATTGAAAAGTTGCTTGTGCGAAAATACCGTTTGGCAAAATTTATTCCAAATGGGCTTTTGCTTTTAATTTTATTTTTTTAAAAATCTGAAAATCAAATCCGGCCGGCGATGCCGGACGGCTAGATCTGGTCGTGCCGAGATTGCGACCTCGGGCGCTTGGAGGCGCAGAGGCGATCGGCCTCCGGACCGCCAGATCCGGCGGCCCGAGGTCGCGCGGACCTGCGGCGGCGCAGCACGACCTCGGGCGCCCGAGGTCGTAGAGGCGATCGCCGCCGGACGGCCGATCCGGCCTTCGGACCGCCAAATATGGCGGCCTGAGGTCGCGCGGAACCAAGCGACGCCGCCTGAGGTCCGCGCCGCGTGGGTCGCGCATCGCGGCACCCCCAGACGGTGGTCACTGGCGACGTGTGACCCTCAGGCGGTAGCGGCGGTGGCTATCGGAGAAGCTTGGTGGCCGGAAAGAAGAAGAAGAAGAGAAGAAGAAGAAGACGACGGGAAAGAAAAATGATGAACAGTAGGCGTGGCATTTCCTAAATGCCGAATGCCGAATGCTGCCCTTACTGACCGAAGCGGTTTCGAATCCCACCGGTCAATGGTCAAATCGTGTTGTTGGGAACAAAGAAAACCCCAACGGATTAATAATTTAAAAACACAAAAGAGGGGGAAAAAAAACAAAAAAAAACAAGGCAGACATTGACCCTTGAAAAGAGCAGTTCCATATAATAAATTTCCTAGAAATTGCGCTCTAAATAGCGTCCCGTCGTTCTTATGCTTGTAATGTCATTATCCATTCGAATCGGGTTCCTCGAAGAAACTTCAACTCCTCAGACCCTGTCCGAAATAGTCGTTGTCTTTCTTTCGTTTTTTACGCCAACGGCTAAACCCGTTGCACATCATACAGCGCACTCGGTCCATTCGAAGTCATTGGGTCCTTTTCATTATTCACGTGAATTTCGTTTTTGTCCCTTTCTCTCCCAAAAAAAAAAATCGCAAATAAACACGACTAATCTCACTTTAGACAAAAGGAACATCATCATTCATAAGGAAGGTATCATCTTTGAAGGTTACGTTTGGTAGTGAATAAAAGTCGTTCGAATGAGTTTTAGTTTTATCCACTTTCCCTCCACAAAAAATCACAAATAAACACAACTAATCTCACTTCAGAAAAAAAGGAGCATCGTTCATTGGAAATGTATCATCCTCGGAGGCTATGTTTAATAGTCAATAAAATTCAATTGTTGGAATGAGTTTTGGTTTTGTCCACTTTCCCTACACAAAAAATCGCAAATAAACACGACTAATCTAATCTCACTTCAGACAAAAAGAATATCGTTCATAAGGAAGATATCATCCTCGAAGGTTACGTTTGGTAGTGAATAAAATTTAGTCGTTCGAATGAGTTTTGGTTTTATTCACTTTCCCTCCACAAAAAATCGCAAATAAACACAACTCATCTCACTTCGGAAAAAAGGAGCATCGTTCATAGGAAATGTATCATCCTCAAAGGCTACATTTAATAGTCAATAAAATTCAATCGTTGGAATGAATTTTGGTTTTGTCCACTTTCCCTCCACAAAAAATCGCAAATAAACATGACTAATCTCACTTTGGATAAAAGGAACATTGTTCTTAGGAAGGCTACGTTTGGTAGTCAATGAAATTCAGTCGTTCGAGTGAGTTTTGGTTTTGTCCCCTTTCCCTTCACAAAAAATCGCAAATAAACATGACCAATCTCACTCCGAAAAAAGGAACGTTGTTCAAGGAAATGTATCATCCTTGAAGACTACATTTAATAGTTAATAAAATTCAAGATAAAATATCCTGTCTTGATGCTTGCCCAAGACAAATAGGATAAAGTCGGATATAAAATAGAAATTGTTCGAATAAAATTATCCCATAAAGAAGGTAAGATAAATTGTGAATATGGTTCCTAATATTCCTAATATAAAGTTATTTTTCTCAAATAACAAATTTCTTAGATTAATAAAATTAAAATAATATATTAATATAATTAATATTTGAATTCTAATTTTAAAAATAACAAAAAAAACACAATGATTTTATTTTTATTTATTTATTTTTCATTTATATATTCACATTTCTTTCTATCTTATAATATATATTTTAGTCATTTTGATAGTACTAGTGTTCTTCACTATTTAATAAAATATTATGGAAGATAGATGGAAGGAAAAAAAAGAAAAAAAGGGAAAATAAAAATGAAGTAGGTAAAAATGTCATGAGAGATCCTCACCATTTTGTTCTATGCAACTCTTAGGCTCATTGACGTTAATATGCCGTTCATATCAAATAATAAACATGAGGATGTGAAAATATTTGATTTTATCGCCGCGATTCACCAAACGGTAAATAGTATATAACAAAACTCCTGAATTTCATAAGAAATGCATCATCCACGTAGTGCATGATGACGGCATACGGAAGAGCTTCAAACTAACTTCAAGTAACTCATTGCATGCAATAAAGCATACGCATATTGCATTTGAATCGAAGGCCAGCCTGTTGCCCAAATCACTCTTCCTCTTTTTAGCTCTCTCTCTCTCTCTCTATATATATCTATCTGATTTCTAGGGTTCAACTTGAGCAAAAGATATCTTAAGTGCTTTTCCAAAGCTCCTGATCTACTTTCCCACTGGAATCATCTCCATTTTGAATAGAATAAGAAGAGATTATTATAGCACACTAATTGCTGCATCTCCCTTTTGCCCTCGTGCCCTTCTGTGCTGAAACTAAAAGGTTGCAAAAGGCAGAGAGTGGGTAAAAGCTAATGTCACTTATCCAGGCCTAAGCCAACCAAATTGGATCACGCACGTATTTTATTTGCATTTTTCCATTTTTTCCCTCCCCTACCCAAATCCTGGATCATCACCTGAAAAAGGATAAATTCATTAGATGCTGACCTCGTGAATTGGGTTAAAAAGTAATGAGATCAACTGGCAGATGCAAGTGACCTGGAGAGGGCAGCTCATTCTTACATTCATTTTATTTTATTTTTTCCACATCCTTTTGGAAGAGCCAAAGAATAGAAGATCTTTTCGATCAAATTATGTGTATATAAAAAGTACATAAATCCCGTAATAACACACGTCCTTACGTGCATGCCGAAGTGGGCACGAAGCTGCCAGTCAAAAGATGAGATTATGGAAACTCGATACAAGACAAGTGACCCAAAAGGTTCTATCACATCAGATCGGCACATAATATAATAGAATATGAGATAGATACAACCTCGGATATCTTGTGAGATATCCTGTCCAGTTCAGCCTTCCTCAGGGACATAATGCGCGCTGTCCCTTTTTTTTTTATTTACTAAAAAACCAAACCTTAATATATTCGAAGTTGAATTGTTTATGTTCGACGTTATTTGGATGACTATTGTCAAAGATATGCATCTGAGGGGTCACGCAATTTTTGTTACTCCATTACTTTATATATATATCTCACATGTGCATGTCATGCTACATTCAATAAAATAAGAGCTAAAAGTGTATATCTTATAGAATATGAGAAGTCCTCGATTAGTTTACTCACATTTGCATCAAAGGTTTGTGATGTCCAACGAATCAAATCATGTGTTTTGAGATGATCAAGCGTTGGATGATCCAAAAAGTAAAAATGTCGATAAAGAAAAGGATTCGTGACCTTTTTTATCCATGTGACTTACTGGAAATATACTAATGATTACGAAATTACTAATCTTTTTTTCTTTTTTTAGTATGCAAATTAAGAGTTTTTGCAACAACTCACCGATTTTATTTAAGTGACTTATTAGTACTTTGAACTTTTTAACTCTTCTATGAACTTACCAATTTGAACTAGGATGTCTTATCACTACTTTTTGTCCAATTAAATTATCAACCGATCTTGGGTTATCAACTCTCATTTCGGTTGGGTAGCAGCTCATTATTCACTATTGTCAGAAATTACAAACTTAAATTTGCATAACCCAACAGCTATTCTCACAATTAATTACCACTTAATAGTTGAGTTACCAACTCTTACTCATCAACTCTACTTATCTTCGATACCAATTTTTATTTATCTTTTCTTAACAATGTCTTAAATTTGCCAATTATTATGTAAAAATACTAACTTTTATTTTTACCAACTTATCAATTTATCTCAATTTTGACAAAAAGAAATATCCCCAATTAAGTCTTCACTTAGTTTCGGGTTTCCAACTTTATTTTGAATTAGTTACCTACGCTTATTTGTTTATGTTAATTGACCAACTTTTTCTATCATGTTACTTGATCTTAAGAAAAAAATTGTTGAATGTCTCTATAGGTTGGTGATTTTATATAGTAACTGGTTAACACAGAGTTAAGAAAAGATAAATATATTAACGTTGGGTACTAGATAGATTGCATCCCAGGATTCGCAAGTCAATGGGTGATACTTCCTTAAATTATATATATCTATCATGTGCATGTCATGCTGCATCGCATAAAATAAAAAGCCAAATGCATATAGTCTATATAATACCATAGTCCTCGACTAGATTACTAGCACTTGCACCAAATGTTCCGAGGTTCAACGTCCAATCATGTGTCATGATATGGTTTTTAATTCCAAGTGCGTCACTTGTCAACTAGACAGGCTTGCTACTGAAAAAAAGTCATCAGTTGGTAGAATCTCAGCGAAAACATTTATGGATTTTTATTTTGCATGGTAATAAATTTCATTAAGTGTTCAATAGCGTCAAAAAAAAAATGTGTTGGTAAAGAAAACGACTGGTGACTCTATTTTTTTCAATATAATTTATTGGTAACTTAGCAGTAGTTTTACGAAATTACGAACCATTCTTTCTCATAGTTTGCAAATTACAAAATTCCGTACTAACTCGCCAATTTTATTAATAGTGCTTATTAATGTTTCGAATTTTCTAACTCTTCTAGGAAATTACAAATCTAAAAATCAGAGTGAGTTATTATCACCTTTTGTCCAATTAGTCATTGATTAGTTTTGGGTTGTCAAATTCTCATTCGAGCTAATTACTAATGTTTATATCGTCTCCTTATTTACAAATTTTTTTATTGGGCGTTATCAATTTTTACCTTGGACATCAACTCCTTATATTTCTTGACTCCTCCTAGAGATTACCGACTAAAAATAGCATAAGCCATGGACTTTTCTTCTATTAAAGTACGAGCAAAAAGTAAAGTGTGTCACAATTTAAAGATCTTTGTTAGATTTAGGGATACCATAATAAGTCGAACGAGTATTCTTTTTGTATCATTTCGAAAAGGGTGAAATTGACAAGGGAAATGACACGATACCGTAATAAGTCGAATGAGTATTCTTTTTGTATCATTTTGAAAAGGGTGAAATTGACAAGGGAAATGACTCGGAATCATCTTAGCAAAATAAAATGAGGGAAAAAAGAAAATAAATAGATGCTCGGGAGGAGCTTATCCGGAAGGAAACAATAGTAAAATCTGCCAACTCTTCGTCAGTCCACATGCAGCACCCGGTTCGACGCACGTGGCTTCGCATGCGGCACAAACCCTATTTCCTTTTCGATCATGTATGAATGCCACGTGCCGGATTATTATTACTAAAGAAACGACAATCAGATCGGGACCGTGATTAATTTCAAGTGCATAGGATCAAGAGACACTGTCCAACTTTCTTGGTTACATACCCTTTGGACTAATCTTTGCATTTGCTTTTCTATTTAAATCTCCTATGCATTAAAACTTCTCACTTTTCATCTTCCACAAGTCAACTCTAAAGTCCTTGTAGAAACGCAGTCCCTCCCCACAACCTCTCTCACTCTCTCACTCTCAGCTCTCCAAAATTGCAGGCGCAAGCATTTCGTCACACTTTTTCAGATCAAATTCTATATCTAACACTACATGACTGGTCTTGTAATTAACAAGAACGTCCTTGCAACTTCTCTCTAACCCTCGCTGCCACCCCAGAGAAAGAGAGAGAGAGAGAGAGAGAGAGAACCGAGACACACCATACAATGTTGGTCGCCGGATCCCCCCGAGGGCATGGAGGCCTCGCCGGCCTCTCGGACGTGAGGCACCTGGCGGTGAAGGTCATTATGGGCCGGTGGTTCATGGTGTTTGCGAGCTTCCTGATCATGGCGGCTGCTGGGGCGACCTACATGTTCGGGCTCTACTCAGAGGACATCAAGGACTCGCTCGGCTACGACCAGAGCACCCTCAACCTGCTGAGCTTCTTCAAGGACCTCGGCGGCAACGTCGGTGTCCTCTCAGGTCTCATCAACGAGGTGACGCCGCCGTGGGTGGTGCTCTCCATGGGGGCGGTCCTCAACTTCTTCGGCTACTTCATGATCTGGCTCGCCGTGACCAAGAGGATCGCAAAGCCGCATGTGTGGCAGATGTGCCTCTACATATGCATTGGTGCCAACTCGCAGACGTTCGCCAACACCGGTGCGCTCGTCACCTGCGTCCAGAACTTCCCGGAGAGCCGGGGCGTAGTGCTGGGGATACTGAAAGGGTAGGTTTACACAATTTTAATAGCCTTACGTATGGATTTGGTGGTTCACGTTTGTTTCATTCATTCACGATTAGCTCAATAATTGGACGAGTGAATCCAACACAAGTTACGAAAACTGGTTTTTATGTGTGAAAATGATACGTAAACAACATTTCCTTTCGAGCTGCTGGTCAAGAGAGAAGACCAGTTCTTGATCTTGCAAGATAACTAATCAAGTTACAAGTTTTGAAATTAATTCACTCGACGTGTCTTGATTTATATATGCGGCGAAGTTTTGCTCTTTGTTTCAAGTTGTGAATTTTCTTGTTTCGATTGCATGCATCTTCTAACTTGTTGCGTATACTCAACCACATGATCAGTAGAATCATGCAATATGCATTATTTTCTTATTTCCAAAAAGGGAGAGACAAATTTAAACTCATACCCTGGTCATGAAAGAAATTTGAGAACTTTCTGTCCCCTGAATTGCCTAATAAGTTTCTTTCACTGATTAAAAAAGAAAAAAAGAAAAATTTCGAATAATCGTTCAATTTCTCTAAACTTTTTTTGGGCAGCTATCTCGGCCTGAGCGGCGCAATCATCACGCAACTATTTTATGCGTTCTACTACTACAAAGACACCAAGACCTTGATCCTCCTCATCGGATGGCTGCCGGCTGCCGTATCATTCGCCTTCCTCCGCACCATCCGGGTCATGAAAGTGGTCCGCCAGCCGAACGAGGTCAAGGTCTTCTACAAATTCCTCTACATCTCCCTCGGCCTGGCCACCTTCCTCATGATCATGATCGTCATCGAGAAGCACTTCAATAACTTCACGCGGCCCGAGTACGGTCTCTCCGCTGCCGGCGTCCTCTTCTTGCTCTTCCTGCCAATCGCTATCGTCCTCATCGAGGAATACAAACAATGGGCACAGAAGAGAGAAGCCCTAAACGACCCGTCTCCGATCGAGATCACCATGGAGAAGCCCAACCTGGAAACATCCCTCCCTCCGCCACCACCTCCCCTGGAGACGGCACCCCCTACTGCTGTGTTGAACGGCGGAGAACAGCTGGAAAAGCAACCCTCTTGCTGGAGAACTGCGTTCAGGCCACCGCACAGAGGTGAAGATTACACCATACTCCAAGCTCTCTTTAGCATAGATATGTTCATCCTCTTCTTGGCCTCCATCTGTGGCTTGGGAGGGACGTTGACGGCCATCGACAACCTGGGCCAGATCGGGAAATCACTTGGCTACCAGAAACAGAGCACAAGCACGTTCGTCTCCCTCGTCAGCATATGGAACTACCTCGGACGCGTCGTCGCTGGCTTCGTCTCTGAGATCCTCCTGACACGGTACAAATTCCCACGCACGCTAGTGCTCACAATCATCCTCCTCATCTCATGTGCTGGCCACCTCCTGATTGCATTCGATGTCCCGAACGGCCTCTACTTCGCATCCATCATCATCGGTTTCTGCTTCGGCGCGCAGTGGCCACTGCTCTTCGCAATCATATCAGAAATCTTCGGGCTCAAGTACTATTCGACCCTCTACAACTTTGGCTCTGTGGCGAGCCCCATCGGAGGGTATCTGCTCAACGTTAGAGTAGCCGGTCATTTGTACGATAAAGAAGCCAAGAAACAATTGGCCGCACTAGGGCATGTCCGACAACCCGGCCAGGACTTGGAGTGCACCGGGGTCAAGTGTTATCAGTTGTCGTTTCTCATAATCACATTCGCAACGTTGTTTGGCGTGTTCGCGTCGTTCATTTTGGTCTTGAGGACGAGGAAGTTTTACAGGAGTGATATTTACAAGAAGTTCAGGGAGGAGGCAAAAGCGGCCGAGACAGAGATGGCTTTGAATAATGGGACGATGACGACGACAGCGACCACGACGGAGGTAAAAGGTGGGCAGAGAGAATCGGACACATCACAATAAATTGTCCATTTTACTAGCAAAACAGTCGTTGAGGTAGTGTGATAATAACAATTTATTATGAGCTATAAATTCTTGAAAAAATGAATCTTACAACAATTTATAATTATTTGTAATTTAATTTTTTATTGTCAATAATTGACTGTTATTCTTACATTATATTAAAGATTGCCACGCAATTATTTCTTTAAATGTTATTAGCAGAAAGATTGATCAGAGATGTTTTTACCAAAAAAAAAAAAAAAAAAAAAGATTGATCAGAGATGTACATGTACAAATATGCAAAATGATAGATTACATGAACGTCGGAAAACAAAGCTGTTGCGAAGAAATGTATAATCTGCTTGATCACGATTTCCGTTTAGTTTATTGGTTGCATAATTGTTAAGAAGTGTGTTTGCATGTAATCCATGATCGACCCGTTTTCAAGACTGCTCCATTTTCGGAAACCAGCCATTTATCTTGTACGACATCTTTGAAAGATCGAGACTCGGAATCGACACTTTTGCTTATGGTTATTCTCGCGCTTAACGCGAAAGGTTAAGGTAAACGGATCAGACGGAACACAGAGCGCACGCGCTCGATCTGTACAGCAAGATTTTCTTTCTGTACAAGATGACAGGATTTCCCTTAGCCGTCGTGTAAGAATTTTAAAGGGCTAGAATCTCTCTCTTGGTAGAAGAAGAAGATTAATTTAAGAACAAGTCGCGAAAGGTCATGTGGATACAGTTGTTGTTGACTGGTTGCGGTCTTGATCAGCCATTGAAGTCTTGAAGATTGAACTTTCTCATCCGCAAGTCTCCATGGGGAGGAAAGGGGGATCCTACTTGTCTCGTCTTTTCCCTTGGTCGCATCTAGGGTTTGAGTAAAGATAATCCTTTCTTGATTCGATTACACTAGAGATATTATTTGTATATTCGATTCGGAACTGACTATTTTTCCTTCTTTCTAAGTTTGAATGCGCCGGCCCCCGGTGCTTTTTGAAATGTCGGGTTTGAAGTCGACCTTGGAGTACACACCAGCGACATAAATTGGTCGTCGCCTGCATACTTGTCCACAGAAAATGACTGAGCCATTCTTTCTTGTTTTGTTGTTACTTTGGAAGGGAGGTCAATTAGGTGGCCCACGGAGGATGATTTTTCAAGAGCACGAGATCTAATGAATCTTCTGAGTAACGGCAAGATTTTCAATAGCAAAATGAGTTTCTTATAAACATAAAATTTCACGTTCATTTTACAATTGACTTTACAAACGATCAATTCTTTCTCGAACCTGTCATTGTGGCGATATTATTGGATGTGATTGTTGCGGCCACTCCATCCAACCACACGTGCCGGCTTGGGAAGGAGCTGTACTAGTTTGAGGTTGTGCAATTTGACTAACTTATCAAACGTTTGAAGTCCATATCAATGAGCCTTAGAACTAGTCAATGACTGGACGAGAATGATGTGATTCAATTACAAAGTATTGCCATTTGACAAGTTGTGCAAAAATCATTGGCATCTCTCCATGACCCCACGTTTAGGTATTGTTGACAATAAGATGAGATGATTTTATAACACCAAACTCATGAATTAGGGTATTATAAATGAGTATATTTAAGATGTATTTTCTTAACAAGTTCCTCATGAACACTTGTTAAACAAACAGATCAAGGAATTTTTTGGCAGTATCCAATGTCCCGGTTGCGCTCATGATAACATTCTGAAATTATAGATTTCCTCGTCATATAAAACTTAATGAGCGTCTCAAGTTTACTCTTGATCATTCTTCAAATATACATAATAAGTAATTAAATAAAGAGAAATTACAGTATCTGCGGCTATAATTTCGAAGTACCCTCTTATCAAATGACACTAGCCAATCTCCTAGAAAGGCTGCTTAACAACACCGGCGCAATTAGACACTAATTCCAAAGTGGGGGGACCAAAGGTTGTTTTGTTTTGCCGTGCCAAGTTGAATTAAATCCAATGACAAGACTGTCTTGTGCTGCAATTGCAAGGACAAGGAGGTTCCCCTAATCCCTCCCAAAATAATTTTTCTGCATTAATCAATCATTAATTGATTCCCTAATCTTAATTAGCATCTTTAAGAAACTTGTCGGCACGGTCGCATGTTTACTCAAGAAGGCAAAATGGCCCAGGCGAAAGAGACTCCATCGTGGACCCTGCAGACGCAGTCCTCCACGACCCACGGGCTTTTTGACCATTGACGGGCTGACCCAACTAGATCCACCCGACCCTTCACGGGTCAAGAACTCCGAACCGGTCAGTGCCTAGAGACGACGATCTTCCCATGACGACAACCGCGGGTGGCAATGGCGGCGGACGATCCTGCAGCTTCGTCTTCCAAATCCTCCTAGGGCGGTGGTTGATGATGTTCGCGTCGTTCCTGATAATGGCGGGCGCCGGCGCCACCCCTACCTCTTCGGCCTCTACTCCGAGGACAACAGGTCCACCTCGGCTACAGCCGGTGGACCCTCAACCTCCTCAGCTCCTGCAAGGACCTCGGCGCCCAAGTCGGCGTCCTCTCCGGCCTCATCGCTGAGGTCTCCCCCAAGTGGCTTGTCCCTCTCATCTGCTCCGCTGTGAACTATGCTGGCTATTTCCTCATCTGGTTCGCCGTCACCAGTCCCATGCCCCGGCCGGCGGTCTGGCAGACGTGCGACTATGGGTGAAAAGCAGAAAGCCACAAAAACCGGCTAAAATAGCGCCGGGGAAATAAAGTCACGTTGTAGACACATGATATAAATTAATTATTCATCCATAACACATGGTGGGAGTGGGGGTGGGGAACATATATAAATATACAGCATGTGAATCAAGTTGTCCCCCATATTTATTTCCTTTTCGACGAGGTATGAACGACACGTGCCGAAGGATTATTACTAAGAAACAAATCAGGTCGGAAACGTAATTAATTTCAAGTGGAGAAGATCATGAGACATCGTCCAATTTTCTTGGTTTCATACCCTTCGGAGTAATCTTCACATTTGCTCTCCTCTGTGAATCTCCTATGCATTGAAACTTCTCCCTTTAGAAGACCCCAAGTCAACACTTAAATCCTCTCTCTCTCTATATTTCCAAAATTGCAGGCGCAGGCATTTCGTCACACTTTTTCAGATCTAATTCTATATATAACCCTAAGTCCCAATACTACACCACAGTCTAGTAAGGCTCTGTTTGTTTGCACTTCTTTTTTTTGTTTTTAAACACTTTTTCTGTTTTTTTGTTCGAGAACAAAAAAGGAATGTAAACGCGTTTGGGTGCGTTTTTCTGTTCCTTTTTTGTTCTTTTGTTCCAGGAACAAAAAGAAAAGAAATAAGAAACACAAATTTTGTGTTTCTTATTTCTGAAACAAATCTTAGAAACACTTTTGTATTTCTTCTTCTTTTTCTTCTTATTTTCTTCTTCTTATTTTCTTTCTTTTTTTTTCTTTCGCGGTCGTCGGCCTCGGCCATGGCCGGCGACCGGCCGACGAGGGCCGGCGGCCTCGGCCACGGCGAGGCTTGCCGGCCCGGCGAGGGTCGGCCTCGAGCGAGGCTGGGCGAGCTCGGCCTCGCCGGATCGGGGGCTCGAGCTCGCCCGAGCGAGGCCGCGCGCCGGCCGGGCGAGCTCGGCCTCGCCGGATCCGGGCGAGCTCGAGCTCGCCGTGGCTGGGCGAGGCCGCCGGCCCTCGTCGGCCGGTCGCCGGCCATGGCCGAGGCCGGCGACCGGCCAAAAGAAGAAAAAATAAAAAATAAAAAGAAAAAAAGGAAAAAAATAGAATAAAAATATTAAAAAATAAAAGAAATAAAAAAATTATACAAATTTACCAAACGTGTTTCTGTTTATTTTTTATTCCCGGAACCAAACACGTTTTTTTGTTCAAAAATTATTTCCCGGAACATAAATATTTTTTTCTATTTCTATTCCCTGGAACAATTTTTAAACAGAAACGCAAACAAACCACCTAATTAACAAGGTCCTTGTAACTTCTCTCTAACCCTCTCACGCCCGAGAGAGAGAGAGAGAGAGAGAGAGAGAGAGAGAGACACACCATACAATGGTGGTCGCCGGATCCCGCGGAGGGCGTGGAGGGGCGGGGAGGCCTCTTGGACGTGAAGCACCTGGAGGCCAGGTCTTGGGACGTGGAAGCACCTGGCAGCACAGGTCAATCATGGGAGGGCGGTGGTTCATGGTGTTGAAGCACCTGGCAGCACAGGTCATCATGGGACGGTGGTTCATGGTGTTTGCGAGCCTACTGATCATGGCAGCCGCGGGGGCGACACGCCATACAATGGTGGTCGCCGGATCCCGCGGAGGGCGTGGAGGCCTTGCGGGCCTGAGGCCTCTTGGACGTGAAGCACCTGGCAGCACAGGTCATCATGGGACGGTGGTTCATGGTGTTTGCGAGCCTACTGATCATGGCAGCCGCGGGGGCGACCTACATGTTCGGGCTCTACTCAGGGGACATCAAGGACTCACTCGGCTACGACCAGAGCACCCTCAACCTGCTGAGCTTCTTCAAGGACCTCGACGGGAGCATCGGGATCCCCTCAGGGCTCATCAACGAGGTGATGCCGCCGTGGTGGTGCACTCCATTGGGGGCAGTCCTCAACTTCTTCGGCTACTTCATGATATGGCTCGCCGTGACCAAGCGGATCATGACACCGCAGGTGTGGCAGATGTGCCTCTACATATGCATCGGCGCCAACTCGCAGGCGTTTGCCAACACTGGCGCACTCGTCACCTGCGTCCAGAACTTCCCGGAGAGCCGGGGCGTCGTGCTGGGGATACTGAAAGGGTAGGCTTACATGAAATTTGGTGGTTCATGCTTGTTTCATGCAGTCACGATTAGCTCAATGATTGGACGATTGAGTCCAAGACAATTTAATAGAAAAAAAGAAGTGGTTTTTATGTGTGAAAATGACATGCGAACGACATTTCCTTCCGAGCTGCTGGTCAAAAGAGAAGACCATTTTATGATCTTGCAAGATAATCAAGGCTTGAAATGTTGAGCATCCGGTCGATGGCTAATGTTCTTCAATCCAAAGTCGAGCATCTGACAAAGGAGAATGAGGAGCTGAAGCGGAAGGTTCAAGATGCTTAGTTGCTGCTCGATGGCTTTGATCTTCTTCCTGGTTGTTGTACTGTTGTCTATCAGTGGCCTTCAGAAGTCCACTTGTTCGATGTACCTTGTAAGTCGTCGTAGTTGTAGTGTTTCTGCCTGTCTGTGTCCCTTGTCTGTCTTGAACTAAAAAATACTTTGAACCAGATAGACAATGATTTGGGCCTATTCCCCTTCTATTATGTTAATTTGGGAAGCAGCACCTGATTGATCTCTTGAGCAATCCTTTTGTTATGGGGTCGCACATGATTTATTTATATGGAGCCGTTGCTACTTCCGGGGATACCAATGGAGGTTATGAGTTTGGCGTTTTAACTGATGATGTTGCATTGAGTTACTAGGTTCATTGCTTGCCATTCGAGTGGATTGATGTCCACAGGTCTTCCTTTATCCTCCTGTTTACGGTTTTTTAGGTGGGAAATTGAAAGCCAACTAGTTAAGTTCTATCGTCGCTCTTCGTAGCAAGGGTTAATGTATTATCTTGTGTCGATTGGATGAAGCTAAATCCTTTTCATCTACTATCTGTAGCCTGTTAAAGCAACTGTGCCCAGCAGTTTCATCGGGTTCTAGACGTACGAGCTGACTTGAGTTTGCTTGTGATCCTGAAGAGTTATGTGACGGAGAAATTCGATGCTACTCGGCATTGGCACTGAGAGCTTGGTATGAAGTGGATCTCATGCTATGACGGGCTCGTGGCACGGTGAGTCCTCTTTGCGCATCTTAGGAGATCCGATCTGAACCAGTGTTCTTCGTCCAAGAACAACAAAATCACGCCTCTTAAGGGATATCAAATTGGAGGAAGTAGCTTCCTACTGGTGTTCCAATATCTGGTCAATGCACTTCAATCTGCTTGTTTCATGTGTTTTCGAGTAGCGGTGAGCATCGGTCCAACCCAATCCAGCCAATCCTGGTGCATTTTTTCAACAGGATTGGGTCGGTCTTGATTCTGAACCTCTAGATTTTGCACTATGCAGGTTGATCGTTGATCCTGGGAGTTTGAAGTTCATCCAATCCGGATATATATGTGTGTGTGTGCGCGCTTGTGTTTTTGTCTCCTCCAAACCCTAGTATCTCCTCTTCTGGTCTCTTCTTTCTTATGCAATTTAGTTTACTGTGTAAATTAGAAACTAGAAAGAAATCTAGTTCTAATTCAACCAAAAAAAGTAGAAACCCTCTTCGCACGCCTTGCGGCTCACCTCTTTTCACTCACCACACTCACCACTCACCTCTAACATCTCCTCACTCGCCTCAATGTTCTTTTTGTGGTTTACTACTTGAAGTGTGGAATTTCTATTGTTACATTATCTTACATAGGTATTCGTAGTTTGGTTGCTCAATGTCACATTGTTGATAAATATATAATTTGAAATAATATGTTTGTCTTTTTAAATGAACACAAAAAATAAAATAAATAATCATCAAGTCTAGAGTTGACCCTAAAATTAGACCGACCATGGTTTCAGGCTCAAGAGTCAATCCTTGGCCCCAAAAATTAAGTACCAATACTATGCGGATTGATCCCTAGGTTAGTTACTGAACTGGCTCACCCTGTTCATGCTTACCCCCATTTTTTAGTAACAAGTTGACCCCTACTAGTGGACATATTCAATTCAAGAATATGCAGCACATGTTTGATATTTCACGCAAGGATTAGGCGTTAACCAAGAATATGCAGCACGCGTTTGATATTTCACGCTAGGATTAGGCGTTAATTGCTGGTGCTTTATCCAGTTAATGATCAGGTCATTATCAAATCCTCTCTGGCTATTATTGTTTGTTGCTAAAATGATCTAGTCCGAGTCGATACTCCCACATCGATTTCAATTTGGTTGGAAACATCTGTCCCTGGCCGGCCCCGGAAGGCAGATTCGCAGGCATGGAATCCAAGCCATGCGAAGCATAATAATAAAAAAAAAGGTTTCTTGTTTGCCTGACTGGCAACGGTGCATGAAGCATCAGACAAGAATCTTCTCAAATTTTTGGAAGAATCAACAGCTTGGTCCCCACGCTCTAGCCGGCCGCTGTAACATGTAACGTCCTTTTATCAAATCGTGTCGCTAGGACGACGATGTTTACAATGACAAACCTTAATTTCGACGTACAGAAAAGACGATTGAGATAGCTCAAATATGCTGCTTCTGCATTAGAACAGCCTCCAAAAGAATTTCTGAGCCTCTAAGAGTGTTTGCCATCTTCAAGTTGGGAGTACAAATATGTCAATTGAAGAAGGGTGCTCTGTTCCCAACGAAGAAACAAGACAACGCAGCCACTCTGTTCATAGAACAAGTGGTTTCGATCCAAGAACTGAAATCTTCAACTCTCTCGTCGAACTTAATGAGCGCCAAAAAATCCTGACCGATCGCAACCTCGACGTTGCTTCATGCGTGCTCTCGCAATTCCCACATGCTCTTGCTGAGTCGCGTATCGCACTGATTGATGCGGCCACAAACTGCCAGATCTCATATGCACATCTCTACCGCTCCATCAGATCTCTCGCCTATGGATTGTATCATGCAGTCGGGGTCAGAAAAGGCGATGTGGTCTTCCTGGTGGCACCGAACTCGCTCCTTTACCCGACTATAAGTCTTGCCATACTATCGGTCGGTGCGATTCTCACTCCAGCTAATCCGCTAAATACCACACTGGAAATAGCTAAGCAAGTGGCTGATTCCGGAGCGAAGCTGGCAATATGTGCACCGGAAGAGCTACATAAGTTGATACCAACCAAGCTTCCTACTATGCTAACAACCAAAACATCGGATGGCACTTTGCTTTCTGCGGAAGAATTCATAGAATGCTTCGACCCAATTGATCTTCCCCTAGAAAGGCCGACTCAAGCGGATACTGCGGCTGTCCTCTACTCCTCAGGAACCACTGGCACTAGCAAAGGCGTCATATTGACTCATGCGAACTTGATATCCGTCATCTCGCTACTAAAATGGTCAGTCAGTCAATCCTCGTCCCAAGACGACGTGTTCCTATGCTTTATCCCTATGTTCCACATTTATGGGCTTGCTTTCTTCGTGCTCGGGTTGTTCTGCTCAGGAATCACTACAGTTGTGATGCAGAGATTCGACTTCCAGGCCATGCTCGATGTCATTAAAGTGCATCGAGTCAATAACATCCCTGCGGTGCCCCCAGTGATTCTTGCACTCGTGAAGCACGCCAGTAACATGAAATGTGACCTCTCGTCACTTCGAAGAGTGGGTTCTGGGGCAGCACCACTGAGCAAAGAGGTGACTGATGGGTTCCGAGAGAAGTTCCCATGGGTCGAGCTGAGGCAAGGGTATGGGCTAACCGAAACATGCGGTGCAGCCTCTTTTTTTGCATTGGATGAGGATGCAAAGGCCCATTCTGGATCTTGTGGGAGTTTGCTACCACACTTCTCGGCCAAAATTGTCGATATCGAAACCGGGTCACCTTTGTCACCTAACAAGGAGGGAGAGCTGTGGCTGAGAAGTCCTACAATAATGAAAGGTTATCTGCGGAACGAGGAAGCAACGACTGCGACGCTAGATCCCGAAGGGTGGTTAAGGACTGGTGATCTCGGTTATTTCGATGAAGATGGGTTTCTTTACATTGTTGACAGGATAAAGGAGCTGATCAAGCACAATGGTTATCAGGTTAGTTACCTCATCGGGCTGATCAATTTGGTTTGATCTAACATGTAAACCGAGGGATAGTGCACCTCTGGAAGATCAGAATTTAGTTTAATGAGACCTGAAAATTGGAAAGGATGCTCAAATGCTCTAGTAATTGAACCATTCTGACCCGTGGATCCTATATACGATATTACAGGTTGCTCCTGCAGAACTGGAAGCTCTACTACTCAGCCATCCTCAGATTGTTGATGCAGCTGTCATACCGTATGTCATCTCTCTCTCTCTCTCTTGCGCGCGCGCACATGCACATATGCCTGCGCACGTTGCACACATGAACATGTATCTTTATGTGTACATGATATGTAGATTAAGCAAAATGCTGATATTATGCAGATTAGAGAATGAGGAAGCAGGACAAGTACCAATGGCATATGTAGTTAAAGCATCCGGTTCGGAACTTACTGAGAACCAAGTCATTCGATTCATTGCTGACCAGGTTTCTTATCTGTCACTGTCGACTACTTCCTCACCCCAATAATATGCGGCATCAGAAAAGAACAAAAAGTAAGATTTTTCTGTGTGTTCAATTGAAAATTTGCAGGTTGCGCCATACAAGAAAGTGAGAAGGGTGGGGTTCATCAGCACCATTCCAAAATCTGCTGCAGGGAAAATCTTGAGGAAGCAGCTGATTTCACAAACCCAACAACAACTCAATTCTAGATTGTGAAGTAATGAAGTTAGACGATGATTGCCAGTGTGTTGAATTAAGAGAAAGAACTCCAGTAGTTATTCAAGATCTAGCTACGGTCTTGAGGCTTTACCAATAAGGAGTTCAGTATGCAATGTAGCTCGAAAGTATCCAGTATTTCAAGTCTCTTTCATCTTCTGAAGTAACAGCAATCGATAGCTATTAGTTGCCTGTCATCTGTTGTCCATGAAACTAGTTTCCTTCATTTGGGTATCATGCTTTTTTTTTAAAGATTGTTAGGCCCTATTTGGTTCAGCATTTGGAAGGGGCTTTGGGACTCTAAAGGGGTTTGGGCAAAAGCAAGTGGTGTTTGGTTCAATTTTTTGAAGATTCTGGGGAGATGCAATTACATCTCCAAGGGGATTCAAATGGCTTTAGGGGAATGGAGGGTCCAATATGCATTTGAGAGTAGCATTTTCGGAATGTTGGGGCCTTTGTTTTATGAAAATATGTTAGTTGCCCATTTTACCCTCATTTATTAACCAAAATCCGTTTTTGCCCTTTTCTAAATAGAAAATCCTAAAAGCCTCCCATAGCCTCACGCCTCTCTCCGTTGTCCCTCATTGTCTCCTTCGCGAGCTACTCTTCGGTGTCCATTCGAGATCAGCCATCCCAACCTCGAAGATCGCCTCTAGCCGTTTTGCTGTCACGCTCGCGTCGCACTCGTAGCAAGGCAATTGGGTAAGCTCGGAAGCTTCGATTCCATTGCTCGTTCATCCGATTTTGCGATTGCCGCTGAGGATTTCGCACGAGATTAATCGCGAGGGCTGCAGGCAAAACTCTTCTTACGCTCTTGTGCCTCTCTCTACCTCATGATTGTTTTGTTTTCGACCCTCACATTCTCTTTACCTCACGATTGTAACGGTAGAGCTTCTGGAGAAGAGGATCCAGAAGATTGCTGAATATGTGATGAGGAGTCATCCATGATAGTAGATGGGCTTGATGGAGTTGATGTTGTGGTGGACACCCCTTGAAACTGTGGGGCCTTAGTAGAGGAATAACTAATGCAAACAGGAGAACTAGGCGATGGTGATGACAATTGACCAGATTGTGATTTAGCAAATGGGAAGAAGTTCTCCTAGAAAATCACATGGCGAGATACATATATTTGGCCAGTGCTACGATGAAGCCAATGATAGCCACGGTGATGAGGAAAATAGCCAATGAAGATACATTGCATTGTTCTATCGTCAAGTTTATTGCGAGTATAAGGGCGTAGGCAAGAGTAGCATGCACATCCAAAAACACGCAATTGTAAATAATCAGGTTTCTGGCCAAACAATTTCTCATAAGGAGACAATCCACTGAAGACCGTTGTAGGAGTTAAGTTACTTTAATTGAGTTATTTTTAATTTTTAGAGTTTTATTTATCTTTTACTTACATAAGGGTATTATGGTCATATACAATTTATATTTAATATAAACACAATGGGTGTAGGGTTTTTGTTACATAGAAACCTACAACCCTCTCTTTGTTTCTTTTACATTCTCCTTCTCCACCTCTCTATTCCTTCTCTCTTCATTCTTTCTCTATTTCTACTTGTTGTGGGTTCTCTGATCAGCTTTGTGACATATCAGAGCAGGTCTAAATACCTAATTACTTGATCCTATTGCTGGTTTGAGAGTCCCCTAGTAACCCTACTTTTTCTCTGGTGCATAGCCATCTAAAGCTGCAATTTTTATCGGTTTTCTCTTTGAGTCTCAATATGTATGAGATAAGAAGATATCAAATTCATGAGGTTCAATTTGTGAACATGGATTACAACACTTACTAATCAGTGGATTCAAGAATCAGAGTACTTCATTGATTATGGTTGATTGATCTTGCTAGGTTCCCTTTGATTAATTGATGGAGCCAATTACATCTGATTATACATTAGTGTTGCTGTTTTGTTTCTTGCACTAAAGTTTCAACTTTCTTGATTAAGTGGTAGATATATTTATATTGAGACTATCATCATGAGTGATACTGATGTTCAAATTACAACTATTAAATTACATGGATCTTCCAATTACTTGTTATGGGCCCAAGCTATGAAGGTCTATATTAATGCCAAAGGGAAACTCCATTATCTTACTACAAACCCTCTTGTTGAAAATTCTAAAGACTATAGTGATTGGATGAGAGAGAATGATACACTTTTAGTGTGGTTATGGAATAACATGAAACCATCCATCGCTGCTAATGTCATGTTCCACACAACTGCTAAGGGAGAGTGGGGTGATCTTATGGAGAGTTACTCACAAGACAAAAATATGTCTAGAGTTTATGAACTATATGAGAAGATCTTTAATTTTAAATAGGGAGACAAGTCTCTTGGAGAGTATTATAGTGCTTTGAAAGGTATGTGGGAAGAACTTAATCTTTATCAGCCCACCACTACTGATCTTGAGAGACTTAAAACACAGTGAGCTAAATTTCAAGTGGTCAAGTTTTTATCTGGCTTGAATGCTAACTTACAACCTGTGAAGAGTCAGCTTCTTGCTAGAGCAAGTTCTTTCTATGAATGAAGCATTTTGTCGAATTCATTGCATTGTTCCTCCGTCTTCTACGTCATCGAAAGACAATTCAGCATTTGTGGCTAGTAGTGGTGGTTGTGGTTGTGGTGGTTTTTCCAATAGAGGTTGTGGTTTCGGGGGAGGTCGCAGTTTTGGTGGTGGACGTAGTGGACAAAGTTCTGATTGAGATAGCTGTCAGTGTATATACTGCAACAAATCCGATCATATTGTTGACACTTATTGGGCCACGCATGGGAAGCCTGAGCGAGCTCAACGATTAATTACTACAAATGCTATTATGTCTGAAGGGAGTGCTAAAATGTGTCTTATAATGACATGAACCCATCTATCTCACCTGGGGGTAGTTCTTTTGAGTCTACGACTCGAAATGATATGGTTGCACAACTCATCAAACGTGGCCAACAACTAAAGGCTTCCAATTTCTCATCCACTACCACTCTTGCACATACAAGTAACATGGCCTCTTCCTCCACTTTGTCTCCTAGCACTCCTTGGGTCGTCCCAGAAGTGGAACTAACTGGAGGATCGGTATGCGAAGAGAGGTCTCCCTTGTAATAGGAGTGAGCTTCTAGTCATATGACGGGTAAGCAAGAACTATTTTCTTCCCACCATAACTCTAGTCCTTCATCAAAAGTTATTTTAGCTAATGGTTCCTTGACTCAAGTGGTTGGATCAGGGACTGTTTCACTTATACCTTCCTTATCTTTGTCATATGTTTTACATGTTCCCCAACTTCCTTTAAATTTGTTATCTGTTAGTCAGTTAACTAAAGCTCTTAATTGTTCAGTTACATTTTACCCATCTTATTGTGTTTTTCAAGACCTTCAGACAAAGAAGATGATTGGTGGAGGGCATGAACGTGATGGGCTCTACTATCTGAATGGTGTCTCTACTGCAAACGCCAATGGTCTAGCTGTAAGTTCTATTAACCCCCTATTATGGCATTCTCATTTAGGGCATTTATCTTTATTTAAGTTACAACAAATAATTCCTAAGTGTAAATCAATTTCTACTCTTGAGTGTGAAGCTTGTGAACTTAGGAAACATCATTGTAGTTCTTTTCCTAGTTGTAATGATTCTCATGCATCTACTTTACTTGAACTTGTTCATTCAGACATCTGGGGACCTTCCCGTATTGTTAGTAGAAATGGTTTTAAGTACTTTATTACTTTTGTGGATGATTATTCTTGTTTAACATGGCTCTATATGCTTCATGATCATTCTGAATTTTTACATGTTTTCAAATTATTTCATCGTGAAGTTACTAATCAGTTTAATACATCCCTTAAAATTTTGCGAATAGATAATACTCTAGAATATACACAGAAATCAATTTCTTTGTTTTGTTCTGATCTTGGCGTTATACATCAAACAAGTTGTACTTATACCCCTCAGCAGAATGGTGTGGCTGAGAGAAAATACCGTCACCTTCTAGAAGTTGCTCGTTCACTCTTATTTCATATGCGTGTGCCAAAATCATTTTGGAGTGATGCTGTCCTTACCGCGTGTTTTCTCATAAATCGTATGCCTTCCGCTATCTTCAATCATTAGTCACCAATTAGTGTTATATTTCCTGACAAGTCGTTATTCCTTCTTACCCCATGCATCTTTGGGTGTGTTTGTTTTGTTCATAACTTACATTCCGGTTCTAATAAACTATCTCCTCATGCCACTGAATGTATTTTTCTTGGGTATTCACATACACAAAAGGGGTATCGGTGTTATGATCCAATAACTTGTACCAAATATGTTAGTGTCAATGTTATTTTTTTCGATGGCACATCATACTATTCTACTAAGGGTAAAGAGTTTTCAATTGACATTGTAGATGATCCTCCTATCCCACATCTTATCCCCTTAGATTTTGTTAGTTCTTCTCCAGTACCTCCTCCCTTGCAAGTGTATCAGCGGCGAAAGTAGTCTACGGCACCACCAATTTCCAACTCTTTCATGCCCTTCGTTCAATCTTCCTCCTTGTCTCCTGATCTGGACGATCTTCCAATTGCCCTTCGCAAAGGTACTCGATCGTGCACACAAAAATCCTCTATGGCTTACCCTATTAAGCATTATGTGTCTCTTTCACATCTTCCTTCTCCATTACATGACTTTGCTCTATCATTACAAACTCACACAATTTCTACTTCTACCACTAAGGCTTTGTCTTGCCTCGAGTGGAAGAAAGCTATGGATGTGGAAATGGAAGCTCTGGTGTCTCGCCAAACGTGGTCATTTGTTGATCTTCCTCTTGGGAAAGATGTGGTGAAGTGTCGTTGGGTGTACACTATCAAGTACAATCCGGATAGCTCAATTGAGCGTCTTAAAGCTTGGCTCATTGTTAAAAGTTTTACTCAAACTTATGGAGTGCATTACTTTGAGACTTTTTCGCCTGTGGCACATCTCAATTCTATTCGTGTTATTATTTCAATTGACCATTATATCAATTGGATGTCAAGAATGCTTTTCTTTATGGCAATTTGTTTAAAGAAGTATGGCAAAAGAACGTTTCAAGTGCCATAACTTACGAAAAGTATACTTAAGTACCACATTCGAAGAAAAATGGATCACTTGAATGCCACTCTGGCCAAAGTCCGGCTAAAATGCCGACGTGGCATTTTTCTGGCAAAGCGCGCCCAAAACGACGCCGTTTGGCACGCCGACGTGGTAAAAAAATAATAAAAAAATTAATTGAATTAAATTTAAAAATAAATTTAGTTAAAATATTTAAAAATAATAATTTTAAAAGTAAACATAGTTAAAATATTTAAAATAATAATTTTAAAATTAAATTTAGTTAAAATATTAAAAAATAATAATTTAAAATTTAAAAAAAAAAAAAAAAAAAGGAAAGGGGGAGGCGGGCCGAGGATCAACCCCGCCGTCGCCGCCGCCGCCTTGCCGTTGCCGGGAAGGGCCGGCAACGGGGGGGAGGGGCGGGGGTCGCCAACCCCCGGCTGGGGGGTCGACGACCCTAGAGCCCTGAGCCTAGATATGTGGCCGAGAGAGGGTCGGCGGCCCTTGTTTGGTCGGGCCAAGGGCCGCCACCGGGGGTGACCCCGGTGGGTGGCGGCCCTTGGCCCGGGCCGGGTGAGAGCCGCCAACCCTTGCCGGATCCGGGCAAGGGCCGTGACCCTCGCCCCAACCTAGGGTGAGGGCTTGCGAGCCCACGCCATCGGTCGATCGGGGTCGCCGGGCCCGGCCCTCGGCCAAGGCCTGGCGACCCGCCGACCCTCCCCCAACCATCGCCGGCCCTTCCCGGGGTGGCGGGGGCAGCGGTGGCGGCGAGGGCCGATCCCTTAGCCGCCCCCCCCCTTTCCTTTTTTTTTTTTAAAATTTTAAAATTATTATTTTTTAATATTTTAACTAAATTTATTTTTAAATTTAATTTAATTAATTTTTATTATTTTTTTATCACGTTAACCCAAAACGATGCAATTTTTGCATTATTTGGTCATATCAGCATGCAAAACGACGTCGTTTTGGGCTTGGTTCGCCAGAAAAATGCCACATCGGCATTTTGGTCAGACTTCGGCCGGATTGGCACTCAAGTGATCAATTTTACTCCGATTTTGGTACTTAAGTGTACCTTTCATAAGTTATGGCACTTAAGTGTCCCTTTGTGCAAAATTATGGCACTTGAGGGGTCCGCGCGTCGAAGAAGTATATATGGAGCAACCTTCTAGGTATGTTGCTCATGGGGAGAATTGTAGTAAAGTATGTCGGTTACATAAGGCTGTTTATGGGTTGAAACAGTCTCCAAGAGCATGGTTTGAAAAATTCAGTTCGGTAATTTCTAGATGTGGTTTCCACTAATGTTATTCAGATCATTCTGTTTTTGTTCGCAAGAAGGAATCGGGAGTGGTCATTCTTGTGGTATATGTAGATGATATAATTGTCTCTGGTAGTGATGTGTTGACACCTAATTTAAATTTAGAATATAGAAATAGGAGATAATCTTTGATTAGAGGGAAATTTTGAAAAAAAATATTGAATTTAAAAGAATTCAACAATCAGATTTTGGTGCCACTTTTTTGTTGAAAAAGTTGAGTGAATATCGCCAGATCTTCAACAACTTCGAGTCTTTCCTCTGTAAAAAAGAAGGCGAGGTTTGAACCAAGGGGGGGCGACTTCTCTTCGTCGAGGGAAAAAGAAAACAAAAAAAGGAAAAGTCAAGAGAAGCTTTTGCTTCTGCAGAGAGAGTGCAGGGAATGTAGAGAGAGAAGGGGAGAAAAGTCAAAAGGTGAAGTGAAAGTGAAAAGGAAGAGAGCAGAGGGAGAAGACGTGAGAGTGACGGAGAGAGATAAAAAGTTAAAAAAAAATAAAGAAAAAGAAAAAGGAAGTGACTGAACGTGCAAGGGAGAGAGAAAAATCACTGTTTCTCTTCTTTGGGTCCCCTGCGACGCCCCCAGTCGCCGGTTCCTATACCGTTGCCAGCTGTTGTGCCACCAATCTCCGTCCGTGAAGCCTGACGCCGGAGCCATTCCTGTTCCGCCCGAGATCCATCCGCGACCGCCCTTGTTCAACACCACTGCAGTTAGCCCGCGACCAGGATCGCTTGTTTCTCTATGCCGAGCGCCACTGCCGGCCCTGCCCACTGTACCAGCAACGATTCGTTGCGGCCCCGATTCATTGTAACGCTGAGTTCCCACGCCGGCTGCCACGCCAACTCCAATCGACGCCCACCGCTGCGTCGTTGCCCCTCCACAGCAGCCCAAACCGTCCCTGACGCTAGCTTCGCGACGCCTGCGGATCCCGATTCCCCTCTGCTGCAGCTGCAAGCAGTTCTCTGCCCCTGCCTTCGCCAGTGGATCGCTGCTACCCGACGCCAGTAGCCAAGCGATCGCCGGTACTCACAACTCAGTGACGCTCGCCTCTGCCCTACTGGACGCCAAACCGACGCCTCCGACGCACCAGCCCACGAGCCCTCCTCGCCGACCCAGCCGCTGGACACCTCGCCGCTCCACCCCCGATGCCCACGCCAGTAGCCTGCGCGTCAGCTGCCTTTCGCCAGAGACCCGCACCGCCTGTGCCCGCCGCTACAACGCCCCAAGCTCCGCCACCTGCCGCCTCCCTTGTTTTTGCTGCAGGTCCGGTTGCTACCCGAGCCTTGCCAAAGTTCCGACGAACCCCTGTTCCGAATGGCGACCCATCATCAAACCACCATCATAGCTCGGTCACCGTGGTTTCTTCACCATACCTCAAGGCGAACGTGAGTTAGACTAGGTGAATTTTTAGATTAAATTTATTTAGAATGTTCAGGTTCATAGATTTTTATTCTAACTTGATTTGTTTTGATTTATTTTCATCATTATCCAATTAGAAAATTTGTCATATTAAGTCATAATAATAAAAAATATTGAGCTGCAAGACATTAGGTTAGATTTTTGATTATTTCGACTTTTTATGGCAAAATTCATGAATTGCTTTGCATCATTGATGCATATTAAAATAATGCCATTGATTTACATGGATGGATTTTTATTTTGGCGTGCTATTATTATTTGCTCATCACATATCATGCATCATATTAGATATTTAGATCTATACACATTTCACATTTGAAGCAACGAATTTTAGTTTTTTTAAAGATTCATGTAGAATTAGGATGATTTTCCTTTAATAAAACCAAAACAAAAAAAAAAGTTTATTTAGGTTATATAGATTTCATAATGTGCACATTACATGTTGTGTTTTAATTAGTGGGGTTATAGGTTAATGTTTTAACATTCTCATCATGTAGTATTTTTTTAAATATAAAAAATAAAAAATGCCAAAAATTAGGATTGCATCATTATGTTACTTTCTTTTTAATAAAAATTATTAGGTCATTTCAAAAAATAAAAACACAAAAGTCATTTACTTGGTTAATTAATAGGTTAGTTCATAATTAATCCCATTTCATATCATAATTGTTTAATATAGGGTGCATATGTATAAAGTATAATTTTAAATAGAACATGCATATAGAATTACCACGTCATCCATCCCATGTCATGTAACACATGCATATTTAGGATTATGTGAATAAGATTGCATACATATAGTGATAGTTCTAGTTATGCCATATAAATCGCATTTCACATATCATTAAAGTAAAATTCATGCATATTAAATTTAGATTAAGATTGCATATAATTAACATTTTTTAGAAAAGAAAAAGAAAAATTAGGTGTCCTGTCATTTAGAAATCATGTTTAGGGCATGCATTTTTATTAGCATTTTTCATTGAATGTTATTCTATTGACTGTGCAACCCCATGACCACCATTTGCATGTTAGTAGCTTAGGTTAAAATTAATCAACATTGTCTGCAAAATATTTTTGAAATTAAAATAAAAGGTACCGAAAAGGCATTAGACTAATCTAGCGTAACCATATCCCCGGACTTATTGAATCTCTGGTTCCCGAAAACAAAGTATTCTCCCATACTTTATTTGAGTTTTTAATAAACCCTAATTGATTAGTGGCGGCTCCAAATTGAGTATAATTGCATGTTTAATTAGATTAATTTATTAACATCAAGTCGCGATTGGTAGGACTTGGGAGGGTTAGTGCCAAGTCTTCGAACTTAGTAATCCATTAGCCTTCTTTAAGTAATTCATAATTGGGAAGGTCACGACAGCTTGGCGACTCCACTGGGGACAGAGTTAAAACTCATAGTGGACATAGGCCTTTTTTTTTTTTTTTTTTTTTTTGGCAGCATGGAAACAAGGTACGCTCCTAATATGAAGTGTTAAATGTTTTTACAGAAATGAGATATAAGGGTAGTAGTGCTTGCTGACTCTTTGTTTTGTAGGAAGGTGTTGGGATTGAATGTTTTTCTAATCATTGAAGTGTTGCTTGTATTATAAATTGTTGTGCATGATTTTCAAATTGTTTTAGCACTACACATTGCACACACAACCTGCCATCGAACCTGGACCACATTTAAGGATTCTAGGATGGTGTTGAGATATGGATCAACTTTGAACGCGAGACCGCGATGTAGAGGTTGCCTTTCTCAACCCCGAAAATTTTTCTTGGTGTCAAAATGTTTATCCTTGTTCGCGAAATTGCGTGACCATGGGATTTTCTTTTGACTGAGTTGGGGCTAGGAGGACCTAACATGTTAATGCGAGATTGCAACGATCAGATCATCCTCGTAGTAGCCCGAACTGTCCCTAACGCCAACTTCGCAACGCCTGCGGATCCCAATTCCCCTATGTTGCAGCTGCAAGCAGTTCTCTGCCCCTGCCTTCGCCGGTGGATCGCTGCTACCCGACGCCAGTAGCCAAGCGATCGCCGGTACTCACAACTCAATGACGCTCGCCTCTGCCCTACTGGATGCTGAACCGTTGCCTCCGACGCACCAGCCCGCGAGCCCTCCTCGCCGACCCAGCCGCTGGACGCCTCGCCGCTCCACCCCCGACGCCCGCGCAAGTAGCTTGCATGTTAGCTGCCTTTCACCGGAGCCCCGCACCGCCTGTGCCTGTTGCTACAACGCCCCAAGCTCCGCCACCTGCTGCCTCCCCTGTTTTGCTACAGGTCCGGTTGCTACCCGAGCCTTGCCGGAGTTCCGACGAACCCCTGTTCCAAACGGCGACCCATCATCAAATCACCATGGTTTCTTCACCATACCTCAAGGCGGCCGTGAGTTAGACTAGGTGAATTTTTAGATTAAATTTATTTAGAATGTTCAGGTTCATAGATTTTTATTCTAACTTGATTTGTTTTGATTTATTTTCATCATTATCCAATTAGAAAATTTGTCATATTAAGTCATAATAATCAAAAATATTGAGCCGCAAGACATTGGGTTAGATTTTTTTTTATTTCGACTTTTTATGGCAAAATTCATGAATTGCTTTGCATCATTGATTCATATTAAAATAATATGCCATTGATTTACATGGATGGATTTTTATTTTGGCGTGTTATTATTATTTGCTCATCACATATCATGCATCATATTAGGTATTTAGGTCTATACACATTTCACATTTGAAGCAACGCATTTTAGCTTTTTTTTTTTAAAGATTCATGTAGAATTAGGATGATTTTCCTTTAATAAAACCAAAAAAAAAAAATGTTATTTAGGTTATATAGATTTCATAATGTGCACATTACATGTTGCTTTAACATTCTCATCATGTAGTATTTTTTTTTTAAATATAAAAAAATAAAAAAATGCCAAAAATTAGCATTGCATCATTACGTTACTTTCTTTTTAATAAAAATTATTAGGTCATTTCAAAAAATAAAAACACAAAAGTCATTTACTTGGTTAATTAATAGGTTAGTTCATAATTAATCCCATTTCATATCATAATTGTTTAATATAGGGTGCATATGTATAAAGTATAATTTTAAATAGAACATGCATATAGAATTACCACGTCATCCATCCCATATCATGTAACACATGCATATTTAGGATTATGTGAATAAGATTGCATACATATAGTGATAGTTCTAGTTATGCCATATGAATCACATTTCACATATCATTAAAGTAAAATCCATGCATATTAAATTTAGATTAAGATTGCATATAATTAACATTTTTTAAAAAAGAAAAAGAAAAATTAGATGTCCTGTCATTTAGAAATCATGTTTAGGGCATGCATTTTTATTAGCATTTTTCATCGAATGTTATTCTATTGATTGTGCAACCCCATGACCACCATTTGCATGTTAGTAGTTTAGGTTAAAATTAATCAACATTGTCTGCAAAATATTTTTGAAATTAAAATAAAAGGTACCGAAAAGGCATTAGACTAATCTAGCGTAACCATATCCCTGGACTTATTGAATCTCTAGTCCCGAAAATAAAATATTCTCCCATACTTTATTTGGGTTTTTAATAAACCCTAATTGATTAGTGGCGGCTCCAAATTGAGTATAATTGCATGTTTAAATAGATTAATTTCTTAACATCAAGTCGCGATTGGTAGGACTTGGAAGGGTCCATGCCAAGTCTTCGGACTTAGTAATCAATTAGCCTTCTTTAAGAAATTCACCATTGGGAAGGTCGCGACATGATGTGACCGGCATTTATGAGGTTAAGTCATTTCTTCAACAGCAATTTCAGATTAAAGACTTGGGAACCCTTAGATATTTTCCGAGTATTGACGTTTTACAAAGTAAAAAATGTATTAATTTGTCTTAGCGAAAGCATGTTCTTGATCTTTTGTCTGAGACCGGTACACTGGCTTCCAAGCTAGTTGATACTCCTATGGATCCAAATCAAAAGTTTGGAGTTGATGATGGAAATAAAATTGAAGACAAGCAACAATATCGACATCTGGTTGGGAAACTAATTTATCTTACTGTTACGCGTCATGATATTTCTTTTGATGTTGGTGTGGTGAGTCAGTTTATGGAGTCACCTAAGAAGGCTCATTGGGATGCTGTCTGTTGCATTCTTCGATATCATAAAAGCCCTCATGGTAAGGGACTAATTTATAAACCTAACGGTTCTTCCACTCTTGTTGGCTATTTTGATTCTGATTGGGCTAGGTCAACATATGATCGACGGTCTACGACTGAGTATTGCACATTTATTGGTGGTAATTTGGTTACTTTGAGAAGCAAGAAACAGACTATTATTACTAGGTCTAGTGCGGAGGCTAAATATCGTGCTATGACACATACTATGGTTGAATTGTTGTGGTTGAAATCTCTTCTCCATGAGCTTGGATTTTCTATTAATCAACCTATTTATATGATGTGTGATAATCAATCAGCTATTTATATTGCTAGGAATCCTGTTTTTCAAGAACGAACTAAGCATATAGAAGTTGACTGTCACTTTGTTCGTGATGCTGTGAAGTAAAAGTTGGTTGCTACTCCTTATGTTGCCTCTAGAGATCAACTTGCTGATATGTTCACCAAAGCATTATTTCGTCCTGCTTTTGTTGTTGGTTGTTCCAAAGTGGGCATGGGTGACCTATATGCTTCAGCTTGAGGGGAGTGTTAAGTTACTTTAATTGAGTTATTTCTAATTTTTAGAGTTTTATTTCTCTTTTACTTACATAAGGGTATTATGGTCATATACAATTCATATTTAATATGAATACAATGGGTGTCGAGTTTCTGTTACATAGAAACCTACAGCCCTCTCTTTGTTTCTTTTACGTTCTCCTTCTCCTCCTTCTCTCTATTCCTTCTCTCTTCCTTCTTTCTCTTTTTTGTACTTGCTGCGGGTTCTCTAATTAGCTTTGTGAAAGTATGCATGCGGTTAACTAGAAAGACCGCAATGAGGAAGGCATCATTCCAATATATAAGAGGAATAGAAGCTCGGGTAAGCAATGTGATGCTAGTTTCCACAATATGACGTTGTTTGCGCTTAGCTCGACAATTTTTTTTTTGCGTGTGCAGGCATGAAAGACGATAGAGGATGCCATGAAGACGAAGATAAGGATCAAATTTCTTATACTCACTACCTCCATTAGTTTGAAGGGCCTTGATCTTATAATTGAAATATTTTGACAGTGCATCAGATTTCACAGTAAGTGGAAAAAGCCATGTATATCCACTATAAGCATCGATAAAAATGATATAATAACGAAAATCATTCACTGAAGTAACAGGAGATGGTCCCCATGGATCGGAATAAAGTATCTCCAAATGAACATTACAAGTAGTTGATGATCTAGTAAAGGGAAGACGACGCGACTTGCCCAAGTGACATGATTCATAGAAACTAGATGAGGAAGACGGAGATATCGACAAGCCATGCTTTGAAATGACTGAAGAAGTAATGCGGGCAATTGGATGACCCAAGCGCTCATGCCAAATAGAAGCAGAAACTCGTTCACCAATGAAGTAGGATGGAGCTGGTGGTGATTTATTTGACTGCAGAGGGACCTTATTGGTGGCACGTGCATTATTAAGATCATAAAGTCCATTCTTATGCTGGCCTTTGAGCAGGAGGTTCCCCGAGGATCAATCCTTAACACAACATAAAGTATGATGAAATTCAAACACCACATCATTGTCTTTAGTAAATTGAGAGGTTGATAATAGATTCTTCTTGATAGAGGGAACATGATAAACATTTCCTAGTTTAAAAGAACTTGTAGGAGGATATAAGATGGAAGAATCGATATGTGATATTTGTAAACCTGACCCATTTGCAGTAAGGATTTGATCGGTGCCAGAATAGTTGCTCCGAATGTTCAAATTTTCCATGTCGGCTGTAAGATGATGAGTGGCACCAAAGTCTGGGTACCAGTATGGATCAAATGACTCACCAGTTGAAGATGCATACATTGTAGATGGAGAGCCACTATTAGCTTTATAACTAGGATTAAATCATTGGTAGCATTGGAGAGCTGAGTGACCTGCACGACCACAAACTTGACAAATGAATCGAGAATGAGAGGAACCTCCTTCATAAAAATTGCGACCACGGCCTCAATCGCATCCTTGTCCTCGACCGCGTCCTTGACCATTGGAGGGAGGATTCGGGGCAACAGATGATTTGACCGCAACATTCACAGTTCGAGAAGACTCTATTGGAGATTCAATTGTGCGGCTTTGAAGAATAACTTCTTGATTGTAAAGCAGGCCGAGGAAGTCATCAAGAGGTAGTGGATCAACACAAGATGTGACTGAGGTAACAAATGTATCATACTCCAAACCTAGGCCACCGAGGATGTTGAGAACTAATTGGGAATCGGAGTTGGGATGAGCAACGGCAGAAAGTTGATCCGCAACGTTCTTGGCTTTTTGAACAAAGGCTTCCATGGAAAGAGAGCCCTTCTTTAGAGATTGAAGCCGATACTCTAACTGCATTATGTGAGCTTGAGATTGAGGAGCATAAGGTTTCTCAAGCGAGGTCCAGAAATCATGAGAAGTCTCAAGATCGACAATGTGTGAGAAAACTAATTCAATAAGAGTGGAGAGGATGCAGCAGAGGATGAGTTGATCTTGATAATGCCATGCCGTATGATCTAGGTTGTCGATCACAGTATTATCAGCATTAGTGAAAGTGGGTGGCGGACAAGGATATGAGCTATCCACAAATCGAAGATACCCATGAAGACGAAATAAAGGAAGAAATTGTGCTCGCCATAGAAGGTAATTGTTGCGATCTAGCTTGATTTGAAAGACATGAGATATATTGCCTAGAGCAAAGGGCGGTTGGGAGGGGGATAACAAGGATGAAGAGTTGATGATAGTAATGGTGTTTGAGACAGTAATGGTGTTGGAGGATGTAGAAGAAGACATTGTAGTGGAGAAGAGAAATAAGATGAAAAAAAAAAATTGCGAAGCTTTGATACCATGAAAGAGTATAAATTTGAGCTTGATCGCACACCAATCGGTGTGAAGATTTGTATTATATTTATAATATGTACATGAGCAGGAAAAACACAATTAAAAAGATTTTACAAAGATAATAATCTAAAATATCAGTGATAACAATCTATAGTATTAGTACAGATTGTGAAAGATTTGCTTTATCAACATAATTGACACAAATCGTGAAAGATCGGCTCGATCAATAGGATTGGCACATATTGTAGAAGACTGATGTATCATGGGAGATTTGCTTTATCAATCTGAACCGTAAAATTTTCTTTCTATACAAGATGACGCAGTTTCCATCTGTGGTCGTGTAACAACTCGAAGGGCTAGATTCTCTCTTAGGAGAAGAAGAAGAGTAATCAGAGTAAGCATGGAAGGCCGTGTAGATCTGGATTCCGGATGCAGTTGTTTTGACTGATTACGGTCTTGATCAGTCATTGAAGGTTGAACCTTCTCATCTGCCACTCTTGATGGGGGATGACCCTAGTTGTCTCGTCTTTTTCCTTGGTGCATCTAGGGTTTTGAGTAAAACAATCCCTTCTAGTTTCGAAATATTATTTATATATTCAATTCGGAACTGAATATTTTTCATCTTCTTGGGTTCTTGAACATGTCGGCCCGTTGTTTTTCTGAAATATTAGACTTGAAGTGGACCTCGGAGTACGCATAGGTAGTCACCTTTACGTGTGTCCGTGGAAAACACCTAAACAATTCCTTTTTCTTTTTTGTTAACTTTGGAGGAGAGGTTAATTAGGTGGCCCAAATCTGATGGATCTTTTGAGTGATGAGAAGATTTTTAATGACGAAATGGGCTTTCGTGCACATATAAAATTTCACAGTTATCCTACAATTGACTTTACAGGGAATTCAGTTCGCTCGAATCTATTGCTATCAAGATATTATCGGTCATGATTGCGACCGATTCATTCATCTGACTGGTTTGAGGTCGTGCAATTTGACTAACCTACCAAACATTTGAAGTCCAGGTGTTGACACATAAATTTTAACTATTTTTATTTGTTTGTTTGCATTAAGGTAACAATAATATTTAACTTATCTTTTAAAAAGTTGTTAAAAAATATTTTGTTATGGAAGGAGATTTTGAAAGATTTTATAGTTTGGATAATAAAGCCTTATCAAAAGATAATCTTCAATGGTTGAGTGAGTCAGCTTGGAAAATTTTAACAAATGATTTTAGATTTTGAAGCAATTTTCTTGTTGAGCACATCTCTCCGTTTCGAAGGATGATCTTTAGCGATTAGGTCAATATATGCAAATCTTGTAAGTTAAACAAACTAGGGTTTTCTCTCTATAAATAGGGGGGCAAGCCTTCGCTGAAAAAAAAAAAGGGAAATTCTCTTCCGGTGGAGAAAAGTGAAAGTCTCCTATAGGGTACAATAGGGGGGCTTTTTGAGGGTTCTCTTCGTCGAAAGGGGGAAAAAGAAGTGAAAAGTAAAAAGAAAAGAAAGAGAGAGAGTACGAAGGAAGAGGGAGAGTGACGTGAGAGAGTGGGAAAAGTGTGCGGCTGCAGAGGAGAGAAGAAAAGGGAAAAGTAAAAAAGGGAAATTTTTTCCTTGTTCATCTTCTTCAGCGACGCTTCCCTGGTGTCCAGTCCTTTCACCGGCGTGCCTCCTTGCCCGTGTCTGGTCGATCGCCTGCGCATACCGCGCCTGAGCACCGCTTGCCGCTCCACCCGACGACCTGCGAAGCTCCGCCGCGCATCCGTCTCTCCCTGTTCCCCCCGCTAGACGCCGAACCTCTTCACTTGCCGCGCCTCAACCTTTGCAACTTCCATCCGCGAAGACCCCGCACCCACCGCCGCTCCGCCAGCATCCCGATCGACCACCGATGTTGCCCGCTGGACGCTGCAGTCTTGCCACACTGACGCTGCCTAGAAGCCGAGGCCAGCCGCGGCCACCTCGCTCGAAGCCCCGCTGTTGTCCGCCCGAGCTCTCCCGTTCGTGCCGCGCTGACCCACGATTTCGGTGACCCGTTGCCGCCCAATGTCTCCCCGTGCCGCGCCGACCCAAGATCCTGTTGTTCGTTACCGTCGGAGACCGTCTTCGCCGCTGCTGCGACCTAAAGCTCGTTGCAACCAAGCCCGACGCCCTCACTCGCATGAGTCGGTCCCGCACCAGCAACTGAACGCTGCTCCCTCCCCGGCCTCGCCTGAATCGCGACGCCTGCTGCTCGGAGCCAAAGACCCGCGATCCACCTGCTGTTCGGAGCCGAAAACCCGAGTCAGATCGGTAGCCCTACCGCGCACCACTTCTGATCCGACGCTGTTCTGCCCGAGTCCGATTGACCCGAGCCAGATCTGCCCGACGCCAGTGCCCAGCGCCCGAAGCCAGCAGCCCGCGTCCGACAACCGTGCTCCTGCCTCCGCCGACGCCACGCCTCTACCCACCAGTCTGCTCGCCACCGATCCCCCTCGCCGAAGCTCCGACTGCGACGCCCTCTACGATCGGGATTCGTCTTTTTATTTATTTATTTTGTGTTTGCTTTTATTTTCTTCTATAGACTGTTTTCTTTAGTAAAATTGTTCATAATTATATGATTGATATTCCAACATGAAAGTGCCCCTTAACTAAGGGATTGACAGTCCGATTTTCGCGTCCGAAATCCGACTCGCAATCCCTTACAAAAATCGACAATCCAATCTCAAGCTACAATCCAATCTCAAGCTCGAAATTCGATTCGCGATTTAATTTTAAAATCGATCAACTCGATCTCATGCGAGATATGGTTCATCGATTTTCGGATATCAATATGTCTTGCTTGATTTGATGTTGTGTGTTTGGATCAATTTTATTTTCATAAGATGAAAAAAAATAAAAAATTCGAATTAGGGTTAAGTTTGTTTTAGAATATTCCTAGCCTTAGGGTTAAAATCTCAATCTTATTTCGAATTTTTAAATAAGAAAATAAAAAGATCTGAATAAGGATTAGGTTTGTTTTTATTATCTTGCATATTTAGGATTGCAATCTTATTTCAAATTTTTAAATAAAAAATCCAAAAAAGAAAGTGCATTCATTTAGGTTGTTAGTTTTTTATTTGAATTGCATGTTAACTATGTATTAGTTTTAATTTCGAAATTAATATAAAGACACAAAAAAAAAAATCATCATGGATACATCATGTAGAATTAGGGCATCCTTGGCACGTCATGACATATTAGGATAAAATTGCATATTAAGTTTAGATTGATTTTTGCATCCTAGGTTAGAGCTTGCTAGGTTAAAACAATATCTTAGTTTAAATTAGGATTTAGTCTGACTCGATCCCTAATATAAGCTAGATAGAATTTTAATCTAGATAGTTATGTTTTTCATTTCATAAAAAATAAAATTTGTCTTAGTATAAATTAGTTGCAATTTCTAGGATATATTGCATTTTTTTTAGAATAGAAAAATCATGTGCACATCATACAGAATTAGGTCCATGAAATGCACATCATTTAGTGATTATTGTTAGGTTCATTTCTAATTAGAAATTGTCCGTCATTAGATTAGGTCATTTAATAAATGTCGCGTGATATATAGCTCGCATATTAAATTGTATGTCGCATGTCATTTTAATTGAAATAATTTTGTACGTCATTGCACGTCATTAGAATTAAGTCATTTGGGTAAATTTAACTTGCATATTTAATTATTACATTTCTTTATAATAGATTGTATGCTTATTTATGTCATATAGTTTAGGTTATGTTGCCATGCTATATCATTTCATGTTAAATTAATAGCATTGCATTGCATATTGACTATATTTTCATTTAATAAGTGAAAACAAAAAAGAAATTGCATGTTAATTAAAAACCATATCTAGGATTGTTGATGTGGATTTTAATTTAATACTGCAGATGCTTTCGTTGCTTTGAGATAAGTTCTGCATCATTTAATTGCTTTCTTGGGTGTTAAATTGGTGGTTTGCGCACCTACATGAACACCTCACATGTTAGGGAAATAGATTTAAAATCAATCCAAACTGCTTGCCAAACATTTTTCAAAATAAAAAGAAAGGTACCGAAAGGGCGTTAGAGAAATCTAACGTAACCAAGTCCCCATACCCTTAATCTCTGGTTCGTAGGAGTAAAGTAAATCTCCCGTTACTTTACTAGGGTTTCTAATCGACCCACCAAAAATAGATTAGTGGCGACTCCTAGTTAAAATTCAATTGCATGTTAACAATTCAAACCTAAGTCGCGAATTGGTATGAGCTTGGGAGAGCCCGAGTTAAGTCTAGTCTTAACAGTTCATTAGCCAAACCATAGGTGGTTTACCCCCGAAAAAAATTGGTCGCGACAGCTTGGCAACTCCGCTGGGGATATGAGTTGAAATTCTTAGTGGACTTAGGCCAATTTTCTTTTTGAAAAAACGTTTTTGTTTGGTAGCAAGGATCATAGGTACGTTCCTAACATTTATTTGCAATTTAAATTTACCCAAATGACTTAATTCTAATGACGTGCAATGCAATGTAATGACGTACAAAATTATTTCAATTAAAATGACATGTGACATACAATTTAATATGTGAGCTATATGTCACGCGACATTTATTAAATGATCTAATCTAATGACGGACAATTTCTAATTAGAAATGAACCTAACAATAATCACTAAAATGACGTGCATTTCATGGACCTAATTCTATATGACGTGCACATGATTTTTCTATTCTAAAAAGAATGCAATCTATCCTAGAAATTGCAACTAATTTATACTAAGACAAATTTTATTTTTTATGTAATGCAAAACATAACTATCTAGATTAAAATTCTATCTAGCTTATATTAGAGATCGAGTCAGACTAAATCCTAATTTAAACTAAGATATTGTCTTAACCTAGCAAGCTCTAACCTAAGATGCAAAAATCAATCTAAACTTAATATGCAATTTTATACTAATATGTCATGACGTGCCAAGGATGCTATAATTCTACATGACGTATGCATGATGATTTTTTTTGTGTTTTTATATTAATTTCGAAATTAAAACTAATACATAGTTAACATGCAATTCAAATAAAATAAAAAACTAACCTAAATGAATGCACTTTCTTTTTTTGATTTTTTATTTAAAAATTCGAAATAAGATTGCAATCCTAAATATGCAAGATAATAAAAACAAACCTAATCCTTATTCATATGTTTTTATTTTCTTATTTAAAAATTCGAAATAAGATTGCGATTTTAACCCTAAGGCTAGGAATATTCTAAAACAAACTTAACCCTAATTCGAATTTTTTTGATTTTTTCCTCTTATGAAAATAAAATTGATCCAAACACACGACATCTAATCAAGCAAGACAATATTGATATCCAAAAATTGGCGAACCATATCTCGCGCATGAGATCGGGTTGGCCAATTTTAAATTAAATCGCGAATCGAATCTCGGGCTTGAGATTGGATTGTTGATTTTCGTAAGAGATTGCGAGTCGGATTTCGGGCGCAAAAATCGGACTGTCAATCCCTAGCTTGAGGGACTATTTCATGTTAGAATATCAATAATATATTAAAGAACAATTCCACTAAAACAGAATATTAAAGAAATAAAAAAAACATTAAAGAAAAACTACCTAATATTATTTTTCTTTTTCTTTTTCTCTTTTTCGAGCACGGCTTGCTCACGAGTCTCAAGGCGGGGTCAATCGGTCCGGCAAAGGGAACTCAGGCAAGGGCGGCGAGTACTGACTAGTCACGGGTCGGGCGGGATAGGGCGGCACGGGCGAAGCCACCGGTGTTTGGGCACCGACAAAGGTGCCCGAGTGCAGTAGTAGCTTCATGGGGTCACGAACAGCAGCAGGTCATAGACCGGCGTGGCAAGACGGGCAGTAGCTGAGGTGGTCTGCCATCGTGGTTGAGGAGGAGTCGGCGAATAGTGGACTCACGGCTTTGAGCGGGCGGAGCAGGCAGGAAAGGCTCTGGCATTGGGCTTCACGGACGGCGACCGGCGGGCTTTGTGAGGAGACAGCAGACACGCGGCGAGAGGCGAGCTGTTGTGGCGTCGGTGCTCGGGCGGAGGGATGCAGGCGGAGACGCAGCGCGGAGATCCGAGCGTGATGGTGCGGCGCGGTGATGCAACAACCAATGGTGTGCGGGAAGCAGCGGTCCGACTTAGATCTGTCAGAGTCGAGCGCTCAAGCGGGCAAATCAAGGCAGCGGCAGTGGTGTCGTCTATCGGGCGCGGATCAGCAGCACTCGGAGCAGGGGCACGCGGTGATTGGTGGCTGGGCGTGAGCTGTGCGAGGTGCAGGAGCAGCAGCAACGGCGTGGAGGCGATGACAGGCAGGTTGTGGAGGCGTGGCTGCCGACGTCGGTAGCGGTGGAAGAGAGTGCGAGAGGGTCGGCGGGCGGTAGGCTGCGGGCGTCGCCTTGCAGCTTTTGAGTAGAAGGGGTCGCCGTGGCGGAATCGAAGAAGAAGAAGAACCCTGTTCTTCTTTTCCTCTTTTTTTTTTTTTTTTTTTTTTTTTATATTTTCTCCTTTTCTCTCTCTACCTCACGTCTCCTCCCTCTCTCACGGCAATTCTCTCTCTGACTTTTCCTTTTCCCTGCAGTTTGTTAGGGAAAAGAAAAGAGAAAAAACTCTCTTTTTGTTGAAGATGGACAAGGAAGAAAACCTTTCTCCCTCTCTTTTTACTTGACTTCATTTTCCCCCTTTGACGAAGAGAATCCTCGAAGAGCCCCCTAAACACTTTTTAAGCCAAATGATCATTTCGTTTCTCAACCCATGGACCCAACTTACGTTACGTCCCTTTACAAAGTCTCTTCAGACTAGGGCATTTGAATTAATGTAGAAGTTCATATGTTTGAAAGCATTGCTCGAAGAAGTGCGAGTAAGATAATTTCTGATTCATTTCTCATGTTTCTTGACTTGTAAACTCCAAGATGATTGTGAAACATCATTCATTTTTTAATAGCCTCGACTCAAAGAGTCTCCTTTGCTAAGCCGTTGACCAAGCCAGCATTGCAGTCCCTGTTAAAGACCTCTCAGATTGGTAAGTTCGTACCACTTGCAAGATTGCTCGAACCCTTGTTTGGCATGATGATGAAAAGATAGAGTGATTGTCAAAAATCATGCATCAAAGGTCAGGATAAAACAACCCATTTTAATGAGGATGAGTGAAAAGTCCTTTTAGACCAAGAGGTCTCCCATTTGGCACATCCATGACACTCATGTGTTCAAATTGGAATATTCTTTGTGAAATCCTTCCCAATGGAAATTAAGTGATGCAGGCTTGATATAAATCATAGTGCATGAACCTCCCTTAAATTAATGCATGTTTGTGATCACAAATGCATATTGCTTCTCCTATGACCATGTTTTTGCGAAGACATTTCCCCAGAACGAGAGATGATACCAGGTAAGTATATCTCTATACATACCTTAAATACTTGTCATTGTGCAGGTATTCCCTTTTGAAAACACCGACACTCGATCGAGCTGTCCCCCAAAGATTTTTCTCCAGATTCAGTCTGGTTAAGGTGACCGAAGAAAGGTTCGGGTCCTAGCCAAGCAAAATCTTAGTTTAGGCGACTGTAGAAAGGTACGGGTCCTAGACAACCTTATTGCTCTAACAGGCAACCGTAGAAAGGTACAGGTCCTGGAAAAACAATAACCTCAGTTCAGGCGACCGTAGAAAGGTACGAGTCTTGGAAAATGATTCCTTATTCAAGCGACCGTAGATAGGTACGGGTCCTGGAAAGCGAATCCCCGTTTAGGCGACCGTAGAAAGGTACGGGTCTTGGAAAATGATTCCTTATTCAGGCGACCGTAGAGAGGTACGGGTCTTGGAAAGCGAATCCCCGTTTAGGCAACCGTAGAAAGGTACAGGTCCTAGACACAACCAAACACTGCCCTACTAGGCGACCGTAGAAAGGTACGGGTCCTAGGAAAGTAGTCTCTTCGTTACTATTTTAGGCAACCGTAGAAAGGTACGGGTCCCAAGAAAGTAGTCTCTTCGTTACTATTTTAGGCGACCATAGAAAGGTACGGGTCCTGAACATGTAACAGCAACTATCTTGAATCACTCTACCCTCCTTGAAGGTAAGATATTTCAGGTAGGTTCCTTTACCATTTGCATACAAATTGCATTCCAAAAATTTTGACATCTCAGTCTGGATCTAGATGACTCAATTCTCTTTGTTAAACATTTCACTTTGGATGTGAATGTTTTTTCGACCTTTCTCGTTATACTTAGTCTGGATCTAGGTGTCTCGAGTACAAAAATCTTGACATCTCAGTCTAGACCTGGATGTCTTGATTATTTTCATTCAAACATTTCATTCTAGATGTGAATGTTTGTCAATCCACGAAGATCACCTATTTTTACCTATAAAAGCAATCGTGTACGGCAAGAGAAGGGGGGGCTTTTCGAGGATTCTCTTCGTCAAAGGGGGAAAAAGAAGTCAAGTAAAAAGAGAGGGAGAAAGGTTTTCTTCCTTGTCAATCTTCAACAAAAAGAGAGCTTTTTCTCTTTTCTTTTCCCTGACAAACTGCAGGGAAAAGGAAAAGTCAGAGAGAGAATTGCCGTGAGTGAGGGAGGAGACGTGAGGTAGAGAGAGAAAAGGAGAAAAAAAAATTTAAAAAAAAAAGAGGAAAAGAAGAACAACGGTTCTTCTTCTTCTTCTTAGATTCCGCCGGCGACCCCTTCTGCTCAGAAGCTGCAAAGCCGACGCTGCAGCTCTACCGCCCGCCGAACCTCGCACTCTCCTTTCGCGGCTACCGACGTCGGCAGCCGCGCCTCCACAACCTGCCGATCATCGCCTCCACGCCGTTGCTGTTGCTCCTGCGCCTCGCACAGTCCGCGCCCAGCCACCAATCATCGCGTGCCCCTGCTCCGAGTGCTGCTGATCCACGCCCGATAGATGACACCACTGCCACTGCCTTGATCTACCCGCTTGAGCACTCAACTCTGGCAGATCTGAGCCGGACCATTGCTGCCCGCACACCGCTGGTTGTCGCACCACTGTGCCCCTGCACCGCGCCGCACCATCGCGCTCGGATCTCCGCGCCGCGTCTCCGCCTGCATCCCTCCGCCTGAGCATCGGCGCCATAGCAGCTCGCCTCTCGCCGCGCGTCTGTTGTCTCCTCACGAAGCCCGCCGGTCGCCGTCCGTGAAGCCCGACGCCATAGCCTTTCCTGCCCTGCTCCGCCCACTCGAAGCCGTGAGTCCACTGTTCACCGACTCCTCCTCAACCACGACGCCAGACCGCCTCAGCTACTGCCCATCTCGCCGCGCTGGTCTGTGACCCGCTGTTGTTCGTGACGCCGTGAAGCTACTGCTACACTCGCGCACCTTTGCCGGTGCCCGAACACTGGTGGCTTCGCCCATGCCGCCCTTATCCCGCCTGACCCGTGACCATTGCCACTCCGCCGCCCCTTTGCCGGGAGTTCCCCTTTGCCAAATCGATTGACCCACTGCCTTTGGAGACCTGCGAGCAAGCCGTGCTCAAAAAAGAGAAAAAAAAAAAGAAAAGAAGAAAAATCAGATTAGGTAGTTTTTCTTTTATTTTTTTTTTTTTTATTATTTCTTTAATATTCTGTTTTAGTGGAATTGTTCTTTAATATATTATTGATATTCCAACATGAAATAGTCCTCAAGCTACGGATTGACAGTCCGATTTTCGCGCCCGAAATCCGACTTGCTATCCCTTAAAAAAATCGACAATCCAATCTCAAGCCCGAGATTCGATTCGCGATTTAATTTAAAATTGGCCAACCCGATCTCATGCGCGAGATATGGTTCGCCAATTTTTGGATATCAATATTGTCTTGCTTGATTAGATGTCGTGTGTTTGGATCAATTTTATTTTCATAAGAGGAAAAAATCAAAAAAATCGAATTAGGGTTAAGTTTGTTTTAGAATATTCATAGTCTTAGGGTTAAAATCGCAAGCTTATTTCGAATTCTTAAATAAGGAAATCAAAAAAAAAAATCTGATAAGAGAGAATTACCTACAATTACTATAACAGCTGTTGACCGACCTAAAGTTGTTACGCCGGTGGTCGACTCTCTCCTATGTTTTTATGTTCCTGGGTCTGATTAATACACTAGGAAAAGAAAAGGGGTCGTATCCCCTGAAAAAATCAGATTAGGTAGTTTTTTCTTTTATGTTTTATTAAAATGGTAGCACTGTTCCACGACATGATGCATCAAGAGATCGAGGTCTATGTTGATGATATGTTCGACAAGACTCGACCTGGGAAAAGCCATATCGAAACCTTGAAAAGGTTGTTTGATCGACTCCGTGAATTCAAGCTTCAACTGAATCCCACTAAATGCGTGTTTGGAGCAACATTTGGTAAATTACTTGGATTCATTGTGAATAGTAAAGGGATTGAGATCGACCCAGCTAGAGCTAAAGCCATATGTGAGCTGCAGCCTCCATCAACGGTGAAAGAAGTCCGGAGTCTTTTGGGGAGGTTGAATTACATTGCCCGATTCATTTCCCAACTTTCTGAAACCGCCAAGCCATTCTTCAAGCTCTTAAAGAAGAATGCACGAGTCAACTGGGATGATGAGTGTCGAGAAGCGTTCGACAAGTTAAAGCAGTACTTGATGAATCCATTAGTTCTTGTCCCGCCATCGCCAGGGCATCCTTTGATTCTCTACCTCACCATTCATAGTGAGTCATTGGGTGCAATGTTGGCACAGGAAAGTCCCATAGATAAAAAAGAATGAGCCATTTATTACCTGAGTAAAAAATTTACTATGTCGGAGCTGAAATATTATGATGTGGAAAAGACTTGTGCTGCACTAGTGTGGGTGTTGCATAGATTGAAACAATACACACTGCATTACCATACATTCCTTGTAACTGAGAACGATCCTATCAAGTACCTACTTGATCGGCCAGCTTTGGTGGGTAGGTTGGCTAAATGGCAAATTTTGATATCAGAATTTGATGTGCAATATATGCCACAGAAGTCGGTTAAGGGTCGGGTGATCGCCGATTTATTGGCTGAGAATCCAGAAGTCTCAAATAATGATGATCGTTCCCTAGATGACCGTATCTTGAGTGTAAATGAAGACTCATGGACAATGTTCATTGATGGAGCTGTAAACTTGTCTGGTTCTGGCACTGGGGCAATTCTGATATCCCCAGACTGACAGCATCACCCAGTAGCTGCGAAATTGATATTCCCATGCACTAACAATATAGCTGAGTATGAAGCTTACATCCTCAGGCTTCAAGCTGTGATCGAGATGGGTGTAGCCAAATTAAAAGTGTTCGGGGATTCCGCGTTGATCATACTGCAGACCGTAGGTAAATTGAAGACTAAGGATGCTAAATTGGTCCCATATCACAAGTACCTAGAAGATTTGATCAATGAATTCGATGAAGTTTTATTCGAATACTTATCGAGGTCATACAATCAATTTGCAGATGCACTCGCAACTTTATCATCTATATTGCAAGTCACTAACGGATTAGAAGTTGAGCCATTAAAGATAGAGGTTCTGCCAAGGCCGGCTTATTGTATGGTAGTGACAGAAGAGCCTGACGGAAAACCATGGTATTACGATATCATGAACTACGTCCAAAAACAGGGATTCCTCGAGGGAAGCACTCCAGCTGATAGGAAGTACATTATGAAGATGGCCTCAAAGTTCTTTGTCAGTGGTGAGAATTTGTACAAGAGATCTTATGATTCAATCTTGTTGCGGTGTGTGGGTGCAACTGAAGCCACTCAAATTATGCAGGAAGTTCACGAAGGAGTGTGTGGCCCCCATATGAATGGGCACATGATGGCTAAGAAGATTATGAGATTAGGCTATTACTGGTTCACACTAAAAAGTGATTATATCCAGCATGTTCGGAGTTGCCATCGCTGCCAAATTCATGGTGACAAGATAAATGTTCCTCCAACAGAGCTGTACCAGTTTTCTGAGCCATGGCCATTCTCAATGTGGGGCATTGATGTGATCGACCCGATAAATCCTAAGGCTTCAAATAGACATCGTTTCATTTTGGTGGCGATAGATTATTTTTTCAAATGGATTGAAGCTATGTCATTTGCAAGTGTCACTGCTCACAATGTTGCGAAGTTCATCAAACGTGACATAATTGCTCACTATGGTGTCCTTGAAACGATTATCACTGACAACGGGACAAATTTGAACAACAAGCTCGTTGATGAGTTGTTCAGCGAGTTCAAGATCAAGCATCTGAATTCATCCCCTTATCGCCCTCAAATGAATGGGGCTGTTGAAGCGGCTAATAGGGTTTAGTCTGACTCGATCCCTAATATAAAGCCAAGAAAATTTGGAGTAATCATCAACAAAACAAACATAATATTTATTATTTTGATGAGATGTTACAGGAGCCGGCCCCCAATGTCAAAATGAACTAATTCTAGGGGAACCTTGGATCTATGAAAAGTGGGAGGATGACGATGACAATGACTTAGTTTAATATCTTAGTTTAAATTAGGATTTAGTCTGACTCGATCCCTAATATAAGCTAGATAGAATTTTAATCTAGATAGCTATGTTTTGCATTTCATAAAAAATAAAATTTGTCTTAGTATAAATTAGTTGCAATTTCTAGGATAGATTGCATTTTTTTTAGAATAGAAAAATCATGTGCACGTCATACAGAATTAGGTCAATGAAATGCACGTCATTTAGTGATTATTGTTAGGTTCATTTCTAATTAGAAATTGTCCGTCATTAGATTAGGTCATTTAATAAATGTCGCGTGATATATAGCTCGCACATTAAATTGTATGTCGCATGTCATTTTAATTGAAATAATTTTGTACGTCATTGCACATCATTAGAATTAAGTCATTTGGGTAAATTTAACTTGCATATTTAATTATTACATTTCTTTATAATAGACTGTATGCTTATTTATGTCATATAGTTTAGGTTATGTTGCCATGCTATATCATTTCATGTTAAATTAATAGCATTGCATTGCATATTGACTATATTTTCATTTAATAAGTGAAAAAAAAAAAAGAAATTGCGTGTTAATTAGAAACCATATCTAGGATTGTTGATGTGGATTTTAATTTAACATTGCAGATGCTTTCGTTGCTTTGAGGTAAGTTCTGCATCATTTAATTGCTTTCTTGGGTGTTAAATTAGTGGTTTGCGCACCTGTATGAACACCTCACGTGTTAGAGAAATAGATTTAAAATCAATCCAAATTGCTTGCCAAACATTTTTCAAAATAAAAAGAAAGGTACCGAAAGGGCATTAGAGAAATCTAACGTAACCAAGTCCCCGTATCCTTAGTCTCTGGTTCGTAGGAGTAAAGTAAATCTCCCGTTACTTTACTAAGGTTTCTAATCGACCCACCAAAAATAAATTAGTGGCGACTCCTAGTTAAAATTCAATTGCATGTTAACAATTCAAACCTAAGTCGTGAATTGGTATGGGCTTGGGAGAGCCCGAGTTAAGTCTAGGCTTAACAATCCATTAGCCAAACCATATGTGGTTCACCCCCGAAAAAAATTGGTCCCAACACCAGGCCAATGAGCCTGACTAATAATTCATTTTTTTTATATAACTAGTCCGATGAATGGACAAAAATGATGTGATCCTACTGCAAATTATTGTCGATGGACAAGTTGTGCACAAGATCATTGGTGTCTCTTCATGACCCCACACTTAGGTATTGTTTTCAATAAAGTAAGCTGATTTTAGAACGCGCAGCTCAAGATGGATTTAAATAAATGAGTTTATTTAAGATGGATTTCGTTATTGAGTTCCTTACACTTGTTAAACAATCTATTAAGAAATTATTCGCAGCTCCCAATGCATTGATTGTGCTCGTGATAATGCTTTGACTATGTAAATTTCCTTGTCACATAAAATTCAACGATTGTGTTTGGCTTACTCATGAACATAATTTTTTGAGCATACATTGTAAGCGATCAAATAAAGGGAGGTCGTAGTATCGATAGTTAGAATTGTTAAAGAAAACGATGACGTACCCTAATTCAGCTGCAATCTCTCCACCGCTTTCTCATCAAGCAAGATCAATTCTTTCCAAGGAAAGAGATCACGATGACTAGTCTTGATTCAGCTACAATCTCTCCACCACTTGCTCATTAAGCAAAATCAATTCTTTCCAAAGAGAAGATATCATGATCGTGTCCCTCATTAATTCTGTAACCCTAACTTCTATTATATAAAGACACCACCCTATATAACCGAAGTATGTAACAAAAATTCTATCACTGAAACACAAAAACACTTATTGGCAATTGCTACTCATTCTCATCTTGTTAGTTTATTATTTTTACATGGTATTAGAGTCATATCTTGCAAAAGTATTAAGGGCAAACCAATCAGATTCACCCCTATCTTCCCCAAACTCAACTGCTAGCAATCAATTAACAAGTAACCAAATCCCAAGTGTTGCTAATCTAAAAGACCTCATCAAGAATGTTGTCCCATCGTGTCCTCTCATCCCTTCCAAAGGGGGCTCATCTGGATCAATCACATGCCTTGTAGTTGGTATCAAATTAACCAGAGACAATTACATCATATGGAAGGCACGCCTCCTTCCCTTTCTACGGGCCAGTCGACTCCTGTCAATTGTGGACAGAATTGAACCGTGCCCTCCACACGCTATCACTGAAATTAGCGAGGATGGTGTTGCCAAAAGTTTACCAAATCTAGCATATGAAACATGGTTTACCAGAGATCAAATTGCCTTGGGGTGGATTCTCAATTCCACAACCGCCAACATCGTTGCACAGCTTTCCATTTTAGGCTCTTCAGCAGTCGCGTGGTTTTTCTTGACTCAATCATATGCAGCACATAATAGTGTCCGCACCACACATCTCCAAATGCAACTTCAGACTCTTCGTAAGGGAAATCAAACAATCACGAAATATCTACAACAAGTAGCCTTCCTTGTTGATCAACTCGCCTCGATCTGTGAGAACATCTCTTCACAAGAATATCAAACTCACCTGTTCAGGGGACTCGGAGCGGAATATCAAAATTTAGCAGCGTCGATATCCGTTCAAAGTCAGTACCAATCCCTTATAGGGGAGTCTCTACACGGGCTGCCCTTGGCTCATGAGGCACAACTTGATTTGCTTGAGCCCATCATCTCCACTCCAGCAGTGTTCATGACGTGAATAGCACACCAAGCACCTCAATAGCTTCCTTCTCGCATGGACAGGTCACCACGGCCTGGGCAACAAATTCCACAAAGTGGGCAGCACTTTGGCCCACGAAATTTACCCAAAATTCCTTATCAAAGGAGGGGCAGTGTTCGATGTCAACTTTACAATCAATTTGGCCACCGAGCCAACGTGTTACGTGATCGTGGGTCTCCACCACAATATTTAGGCTCGGCCACAACTCCACATTGCTGAAATTCCACCACCACCGTCAGTCTTTTCGGACCCGTGGCATCCAGATTCCGATGCCAGACACCACGTCACAAATAATTTGTCTCAATTGTCCTCTCTTCAGCTTCACAGGCAACCAACATGTTATCATAAGTAACGGGTCTAGCCTCCCGATAACTCATACAGGTACTCTTGTTTCTCAAAATTTTCAGTTGTCTAATGTCCTAATTGTTCCCTCTAAAAATTAAAATAAAAACTTACCTATTTGTTCCCTCTATAAAGAAAAACTTACTTTCCATTCGTCAATTTTCACAAGAAAACAATTGCGATTTCATTTTTCTCACCTAATTGTTTTCCTGTGAAGTGCCGCCGTACGGGCCGGATTCTCTTCCAAAGGAACCTTAATCAGGGATTCTGTCAATTGTCGGATCAGTCCGAGCTTTCTCTTTCAGCTTATTACCTTTCTCAGTCCAGCTCCTTTGTCCGTTGGCACCATCGTTTAGGCCATGCTGCATATTCTACTATTTCTCGCATGTTCAATAAGTCGTCAGTTGTTCAATCAACTTGCTCAGCATGTGCATCTAGTAAGAGTCATTGTCATCGTCATCCTCCCACTTTTCATAGATCCAAGGTTCCCCTAGAATTAGTTCATTTTGACATTGGGGGCCGGCTCCTGTAACATCTCATCAAACTAATAAATATTATGTTTGTTTTATTGATGATTACTCCAAATTTTCTTGGCTTTATATGTTCAATTCTCGTGATCAATTTTTACATATTTTAACAGTCTTTCTAAACTTTGTTGAAAACCAACTCAATACCCGAATTAAAGCCATCCAAAGTGACTATGCCAGAGACTTTCTTTCTGCATCTTTTAATAAATTGTCATAGGAGTGTGGCATTTATAAATGGACATCCTGTCTTCGCCTGGCCCTTCAAAATGGTTCAGCCGAGCACAAACATAAACATTCTATTCCCTCTCATTTTTGGGATTTTACTTTCGAAAGTACAATTCACATTATCAATCGACTGCCTACTCCCGTTTGGCAGCAGAGCAGCCCTTATGAAGTACTCTTTTCTACTGTACCACCCATTGACCGTATTCAGATTTTTGGCTGCGCTGTGTACCCAAACCTACAAGCTTATGCCAAGCACAAACTGGAGCCGAGGTCACATCGGTGTATTTTCTTGGACAATCCCTCAGGTGTATTTTCCATTTGCTGCTCCCGTCACTGATGTAACATCGAATGTGTCTTCACCAGCATCATTGGAGTTACCCCTTTATGTTCTCCTACTGATGCATTTGCAACCTGATGATTCACATATGCAGGAACCAAGGATCAATGCATCCCACATGTCGACACCTGTTTACGGCAGTCTCACAACTTCCCTCTTAGTATCTTTCCAATTGCAACTAGAAATGCCATCTCTTACCACTGAAATTATCCTACAGACCATCGCCAGCCCACCCCCATGGTGACCTGACTTCGAGACGGCACCATTCCCCATTGACATGTGCAAAAGGATCACACCTATGCACTCACCACTTCAATAGCAATCTCATTTGCACCATCTTGTTATGGTCAGGCGATAAAAAAAAACCCGAATTGGCAGGCAACTATGCCTGAAGAGTACACCGTACTACTAAAAAATGGGAAAATAACCAAAAAAGTCCTAAACTTTTTGTTTTTGTATCGATTTAGTCCTAAACCTTTTTTTTGTGCTGATTTAATCCTAAACTTTTTTACGTTGTGTCAATTTAGTCATTTTCGGCCAATTTTGACTGAATTTTGCTGACTGGACGCCGGCTAGCTGACGTGGCCTGATCAATGCTGATGTGAACAACTTTTAATAATATTTTAATATTTTTGAATTTTTGAATTTTTTTTGAATTTATTTTTTATTTTTTTCTTCTCTCTTATTCCTCTAGCCGATCGCCAGACCTTAGCAACAAAGAGGTCAAAATCTCCTCTTTCATTTAGCAAAATAAGTAAAACATAGCAGAACGCACCAACTAAAGTTAAAAGGGAGGGCGACAAATACGCGAGGAGAGACAAAGAGTAGGGGACAGACGAGTCGGGGCCGGAAGCAGAGCCAGAGGGGCGGCGCGGTGGTTTGCCGGTCGGAAAGAGGGAGGGCAAAGAGAGAGGGAAGTCGCACGCCGATCAATCGGAAAGAGGGAGGGCAGAGAGAGAGAGTGAGGTCGCACACCGGTCGGTTGCTCATGGTCGTCTCAACGGTGTCCTCTTGGTTCGTCGGTTGCTCGCGGTGGTTCATTGGTCGGAAAAAAGCAAGGGCAGAGAGAGAGAGAGGGAGTTCGTCAGGGAGGGAGAGCGAGGGTAGAGAGAGAGGGGCAAAGAAGAACCTGCGCGATAGAAAATCCTCTCTCCAGAAGCTACAGTACAGGAAAATTTTCAAAATGGGCGCCTGAAATTGTGGGTCCCACGAGACACGTGTCGCGCTCCCACCGCCTTCTTATTTGCCACGCTGGAGCGTCTTACGTACCTAATATTTTCTCGGAGCTCAGTCCGAAATTTTTTCAAAATGGCGCCTAATTTTCTCCTCAGTCAGAGGAGAGAGACAATCTATAGAGGTGGGCCAGGGCTTATGCTTGAGAGAGCAAGAGAGAGGCTTCCGCGCGTTGGTTTGAAATGGAGAAGTGGGATGACATGGACTGATGCACAGACAAGTGTCACGCTCTGAATGGTTTAGAGCACGGATTGCGTGGCACTTTTAAGGTACCCAATATTTTCTCCTTTTCCTCCCCTCCCCATACAACATTGCCGTTTTGCCCGATGTGACACTTGGGCCCCGGCAGGACATCACAACCTCACATGCGAAGAAGAAATCACCAATCACGCGGTAGTTCGTTGTCGAAGAAAGGGAGGGTAGACAGAGACGGGAGGAGAGACAAAGAGTAGGGGACGGACAAGTCGGGGTCGGAAGCGAAGCCAAAGGGGCTGCGCGGTGGTTCGCCGGTCAGAAAGAGGGAGGGCAGAGAGAGAGGGAGGTCACATGCCGGTCGGTCGGAAAGAGGGAGGGCAGAGAGAGAGAGGGAGGTCACACGCCGGTCGGTTGCTCGCGGTCATCTTGCCGGTGTCCTCCTAGTTCGTCGATTGCTCGCAGTGGTTCGTCGATCGAAAAAAGCGAGGGCAGAGAGAGAGAGGGAGTTCGTCGGGGAGGGAGAGCAAGGGTAGAGAGAGAGGGGCAAAGAAGAACCCGCGGGACAGAAAATCCTCTCTCCAGAAGCTACAATATAGGAAAATTTTCAAAATGGGCACCTAAAATTGTGGGTCCCACGAGACACGTGTCGCGCTCCCACCGCCTTCTTGTTTGCCACGCTGGAGCATCTTACGTACCTAATATTTTCTCGGAGCTCAGTCCGAAATTTTTTCAAAATGACACTTGATTTTCTCCTCAGTTAGAGGAGAGAGACGATATGCAGAGGTGGGCAGGGCTTATGCTCGAGAGAGCAGAGAGAGAGGCTTTCGCGCGTTGGTTTGAAATGGAGAAGTGAGACGACGTGGACTGACGCACAGATAGGTGTCATGCTCTGAATGGTTTAGAGCACGGATTGCGTGGCATTTTTAAGGTACCCAATATTTTCTCCTTATCCTCCCCTCCCCATACAACGTTGCCGTTTGCCCGATGTGACACGTGGGCCCTGGCGGGACATCACAACCTCACATGCGAAGAAGAAATCGCCCCTCTCCCCCCCTAAAATTTAAAATAGAGGTTCTCCCCCTTAGATTCTATATGATGATAATGTACTAATGCGTGAGGCCCCGATGTGATATTTACAGTCGAAAAGGACCCCAACAATGTACCGATGAAACCACTAGAAGTTCGCCTCAGTGGCCATCCTTCTAACTTGAAAGGAGGATGTGAGGGGTTTAAATCCCCACCTTCTCATGGAGGATTGGGGTGGGGACGATTTCATTTCAGGAGTGGGTTTCGACTCCCACGCCCTGCAAGGAGGCAGGGTAAAAATCTAAGAATGAGTGTTAGAATAGACCTAGCGTAGGACCAGACCAAAAAAAAATGTACCGATGATTTATTTATTTGATTTGGAGGGACGCGGGATGCTATTGGATCATGTCAACGTTATGTGGAAAAATTGGGTGAAAGATGGAAATCCAATTTTGATCCAAAGAGTGCGGGCCGGCCAAACCACCCATTTTCCAAGAACGAGGTCGGTGCTAAGAGGACTTGAAAGTTCAAACCATCACTCACGAACCTCATTCAGTTGCAGCCTTCAGAAACAAGAAAAGCTCATTCAGTTGCAGCCTTCAGAAACAAGAAAAGCTCTCTACAAATCATTGGTTTTCACCTTCATCTTCTTCAAAAGGTTTTCAAGCGGTAGACATGGTGATCAAGTCCCTGGAGGTGACGGTGATGTCCGCCAAGGACCTCCACAACGTCAACGTCATCCATAAGATGAACCCCTATGTCATCGTCTCCCTCTCCGGCAACCACAAGCAGTGCACCCACGTCCACAAGAACGGCGGCACCAGCCCCAGGTGGGTCAAACTCCTCGCCTTCCCCGTCGACGAGGCCCGCGCCGACCTCCTCATCCTCATGTTCGAGATCATGACTGAGAAGACCTACGGCGGCGACAAAGAGATAGGCAGGGTCGAGGTGCCGATTGCGGAGCTGCTCGAGAAGCAGGGGGACGGGAAGCCCAAGCAAATAAGCTACAGCGTGAGTCTGCTGTCCGGGAAGACCCAGGGGTCCTGGAATTTAAGTACAAGTTCGGCGAGGAGCTGCCGGGGGATGTGGAAATACGCCTGCCCCAGAGAAGGGGCCTACAAAGAAGAGCGGCGGGCAGGGTTGGATCGGGGGGTTGGCCTCCGGGTTCGCCGGAGGGTTGGTCGACGGGTTGGGTGGCAAGTTGGCCGGCGGGTTGACTGACGGGTTGTTTGGCATAGTGCAGTCGGAAGCCGCAGTGGACGAGCCGGAAGCCGCAGTGGACGGACCAGAAGCCGCAACGAACGGGTCGAAAGTCGCAGAGGAGAAGTAAGATGATGTTCTTGATATATAAAGCTGGGTTTTTTCTTGCTTTGTCCGCTATGTTTGATCTGTAGTACGCTAGCGTCACCCTAGGTTCGGTGGTGGTAGTCCCCGGTGTCTGATGTGCGCTTTTTCTAATCTTCTGTGTGTAATTAGACTAGAGGCGTCAGTCGATGACGCCGCGTCCGGTTTTTTTTTTTTTTCGTGTGTAATCACTTATCATAATGGACGCGTTTGTTTCATGGACCAAAATAGCGATCTGACCTTTCGATTTTGTCTCTTTTTCCTTTCGGTTGCTTTCTTTTTGTAATTTATGGCAGTGAATTGGATCGTAGAGTTGGTATCTCACTAAAATAATGACACAGTTAATGAAAAATACATCGAGAAAGAAATTTTGGGGATATGAATATATGATCAATCTTTACAATCCCTGTGTCGATCATCTAGATGAGCGACATGGCCACTTAGGCGACCTCAATATGGGGTCATCCATGACCTTAGACAGGGTGGATGGGGGTGAGGAGGGGCGGCGAGCAAGATCAGCCACCCGCCGAGGACAAGGGCTGCGGGTGCTTTGGTGTTTTTCAGCCATGGAATGGATGGTTAAACTACAAAAGTTGAGAAGGGTTTTTGCGCATTTTCCATATAATAGGACTTATTATCACATTTATGCATATTAACTTGAGATTATCATTCCAATGGAGTAACTTCAATTATTGTAATGTTTAAACTTGTCTTTCCATGGGGTTAATTGTTAGATTAATGATAGTCAAGATTCTATCTGTTGATTTTATAAGTCGTCTCTCTTGTGAAGACGTCACAACCAAATCCCACGCGCTTTGTTGTTTCTGTCAACTAAAAGAAAGGAGAAAGGGATAGAGAGAGTTGATTGGTGATCGCCTTCGCATGCGTCCGTAGAATACGCCGAAACAATTCATTTTCTCTTTTGCTAATTTGGAGGAGAGGTTAATTAGGTGGCCCGCGGATGATTTTCAAGAACCAAATCTGACCTATCTTTCGAGCGATGAGAAGATTTTTGTTGGTGAAATGGATTTTCGCGTAAATATAAAATTTCACCGTCATTATGTAATTTACTTCACAAAGAATTTGGTCTGCTCGAATCTGTTAATATCAAGATATCATCGATTGTGGTTGCAACTAGTTCATCCATTTGTGCATGTATGTCGGATTGGAATGAAGCCGTTCTAGTTTGAGGCCGTGCAATTTGACTAACTTATGGAACATTTGAAGTTCAGGTCAAAGAACCTAACTAATAATCCATTATTCTAATACAACTAGTCCGATGAATGGATGAAAATGTTGTGATCTTACTGCTAATTATTGGCAATGGACAAGTCGTGCACAAGACCATTGGCGTCTCTTCATGACCTCACATTTAGGTATTGCCGTCAATAAAGTAAGACGATTTTAGATGGCCCGGCTCTCAAAGAGTTTAAATAAATAAGTATATTGAAGATGGGTTTCATTATCAAGTTCCTTATAAACACTTGTTAAACAATCGACTAAGATATTTTTTATAGCTCCCAATGTATTGATTTTGCTCGTGATAACACTTTGAAAACGTAAATTTCCTCATCATGTAAAATTTAACAAGCATGTCCAATTTACTCATGAACATAATTTTTCAAGAATACATAGTAAGTGATCAAATAAAGGGAAGCCGCAGTATGGATGATTAGAATATCGAGGTACCCTCTTATCAAATAACATTAGTCAATGTCCTGGAAACACTACTCAACAACACCAGTGCAATTAACACTAATTTCTATGTTGGTGGACCGAAGCTTGTTTTCTTCTGGCGTGTCAAGTTGAATAAAATCCAATGACAAACAAAAACCTGCCTTGATTTAGGATTTCAAGGACAAGAAGGTTCCCTAATCCCTTCACAGAAAAAATTATAATTTATTTTTCGTATTAATCAATCATTAAATGATTTCCTAATCCTAATTAGCATCTTTAAGAAACTCGTTGGCACGGTCGCAAGTTTACTCAAGGGAGCTCTCGCAAGCCCATGAAGGCAACATGGCCCAGACGAAAGAGACTCCATCATGGACTCTGCATACGCAATCCTCCACGACCCACGGGCTCTTGACCATTGATGGGCCGACCCGACTGGATCCACCTGATGACGGGTCAAGAAATCCGAACCCGTCCATAGCTAAAGGAACTCATGGACTGTGGGCTTTATCCGCTCCAATCCAAACGGATACGGTGCGGGTATTTTTTTCATCGGACCCGATGGAATGAACCATCTCTCTCTCTCTTTATATACGTTTTTTTTTTTTTTTAACTTTGCTAAGACAACGGTACTGTCATTTACATTTAATAACAGTATATTTCTCACCACATATTTGTTTTACAAGTTCATGGCAACTGGGAGGACTTGTAGATGAATTTAAATATAAATTTTATAAGATACACATACCTTATTTACTTCTACAAAGTAAGCTAAAAAGAAAGGATAATGGCATGCTAAACAATTTTTTTTTTTTTCAAATTGGTCATTATGTTAAAAAAGTAAAACTGAAAATACTAATGAGATCGACTAATCCGTTAGCTAGCGATGTGATACCTACTTGGCATCTTATGTTGCTTTCGAAATAATTAATTAACAATTATAAAACAAAAGAAATGTAGAAGAAAACAACCGTTAATCACTTGACCGCTGTTGTCGCTCAAGAGAATTTCAATGAATTTCACTTACTTAAGAATTTGTCTTAAGTCTCACATGGTCATGTAAGTTTTCACAATGAACCAATATTCATGGTTGATAACAATATCAATCTTCTCCGACTCAATATCTCCTTTTAATTGGTGCACGGGAATGGTGTGGTGGAGGATTTTCAGTTTAGGATCATCCATTTGGATTCCGCGAGCTATGTGCAAACTACTTAATTTAAAATCACCCACCTACACAGATAATAAATCCGGGCTTAATTGAGTTTTGAACATGAGTATGTTCTTAAATTGTTTCGACTAAAATTTGGGACGTAAAATTCATGGATATTCCTTTTGCATAGAAAAGACAAAGATACCCAAAAATTAATGGACTTTCTCAAGATATCACCCTACATAGCCGAAGTATGTAACCCTAGCTTGTATTATATAAAGATATCACCCTACATAGCTGAAGTATGTAACAAAAATTCTATCATTTGAAACACAAAAACACTTATTAGCAATTGTCACTCATTCTCATCTTGTTAGTTTATTATTTTTACAATAATATCGAGGTACCATCCTATCAAATAACATTAGCCAATGTCCTAAAAACGCTACTCAATAACACCAGCGCAATTAACACTAATTTCTATGTTGGTGGACCAAAGGTTGTTTGTTTTGGCGTGTCAAGTTGAATTAAATCCAATGATTAAAAAAAACCTTGTCTTGATTTGGGATTTCACGGACAAGAAGATTCCCCTAATCCCTTCACAAATTTATTTTTAATTTTATTTTTCGTATTAATCAATCATTAAATAATTTCCTAATCCTAATTAGCATCTTTAAGAAACTCGTCCGCACGGTCGCACGTTTACTCAAGGGAGCTGTCGCGAGCCCAAGAAGGCAAGAAGGCCCAGACGAAAGAGACTCCATCATGGATTGCAAACGCATTCCTCCACGACCCACGGGCTTTTGACCATTGATGGGCCGACCCGACCGAATCCAACCAAACGGATAGGGTGCGGGTTTTTCTTTTCATCCGACATGGAATGAACATCTATATAGTCGAGAACGGAAGATCAAATCTATTCTGACCTTATCCGCTTAACTGAATCTTCTCTGTTTCAAATCTATATCAATGATCTCCACCATAAAACCCATCCAAAGTCCGCATTAGAATCCTCCTTCAGACGACGATCTCTCTTCCATGGCGATGACCACTGCTGGCGGCGGCGATGGCGGCGGCGATGGCTGCTGCGCCTTCGCCCTCCAGGTCCTCAGGGGCCGGTGGTTCATGATGTTCGCGTCCTTCCTGATCATGGCGGGCGCCGGCGCCACCTACCTCTTCGGCGTCTACTCCAAGGACATCAAGTCCACCCTCGGCTACGACCAGTCGACCCTCAACCTCCTCAGCTCCTGCAAGGACCTCGGCGCCAACGTCGGCGTCCTCTCCGGCCTCATCGCCGAGGTCGCCCCCCATGGCTCGTCCTCCTCGTTGGCTCCGCCATGAACTTCGCCGGCTACTTCCTCATCTGGCTCGCCGTCACCCGTCGCATCCCCCGCCCCGCGGTCTGGCAGATGTGCGTCTACATCTGCGTCGGCGCCAACTCCCAGAACTTCGCCAACACGGGCTCCCTCGTCACCTGTGTCAAGAACTTCCCCGAGAGCCGCGGCATCATGCTCGGCCTGATGAAGGTATTTCATGGACGACTGATATCTCGTCAAATATTCATATCGGCGACGTAACGAATACGCGAAATGCTTTCTCTCGTCTCGTGCAGGGCTTCGTGGGGCTGAGCGGCGCGATGATGACGCAGCTTTACTACGCCATCCATGGGGACGACTCCAAGTCCCTCATCCTCCTCATCGGGTGGCTGCCGGCGGTGATCTCGATCGTCTTCGTGTACACCATCCGGACGATGAAGCTCTCGACGCACCCTAACGAGCTCAAGGTGTTCTACGAGTACCTGGCCATCACGGTCGTGCTCGCGCTGGTCATCATGGCCTGACCATCGCCCAGAAGCAGGTCAGCTTCTCCCATGGGGCCTACGTCGTGAGCGCGGTCGCCGTCTGCGTCTTGACCTTCCTCCCCCTCGGGATCGCGGCGAGGGAGGAGTGGGCCACGTGGAAGCAGAGGAAGGCACAGAAACCTACGACGGCGACCGTGGGAGTTCCTGATGATGACGCCTCCAGTCCTGCTCGTGATTTGGAAATTCATGCGACTGATCAGCGGAAGCAAGAAGAGCAAGAGGCTGCCAATCCGAATGACACTTCGTGTTGTGCCGATGTGTTCAAGCCTCCCGAAAGAGGTGCGGACTACACGATCATGCAGGCCCTCTTGAGCTTGGACATGATCACTCTCTTCGTGGCGACGTTCTGCGGCCTTGGATGCAGCCTGACTGCGGTCGACAACCTGGGCCAGATCGGCGAGTCCCTGGGCTACCCGCATCACACGATCGGCACGTTTGTGTCCCTCGTGAGCGTGTGGAACTACTTCGGCCGGGTCTTCGCCGGGTTCGTCTCGGAGATCATATACGACAAGTGGAAGGTGCCCCGCCCCGTCATCATGATGCTCTCGCTCGTCGTGTCGGGGGTCGGGGACCTCCTCATCGCGTTCCCGGCCCCCGGGTCGGTCTACGTCGCCTCCCTCCTCATCGGGTTTTCCTTCGGCGCGCAGCTCACGCTCCTCTTCATCATCATCTCCGAGCTCTTCGGGCTTAAGTACTACTCGACGCTGTTCAACTGCGGGCAGCTGGCGAGCCCCCTCGGGTCGTACATCCTCAATGTGCTGGTCGTGGGCAGGCTTTACGACGTGGAGGCGACGAGGCAGCTTGCGGCCAGGGGGCTGACACGATCGGCGGCGAAGGAGCTGACCTGCGTCGGGAGGCGGTGCTACCGGACGTCGTTCAGCATCCTGGCGGGCGTGAACGCGCTGGGGGCGCTCGTCTTGCTGGTTTTGGTCGTGAGGACTAGGGAGTACTACCAAGGGGATATCTACAAGAGGTATAGAGATCAAATGGCTGAAAATGAGAAGGGGATTGCGTTGAGCAATGCCGGCATTGACGAGCCCGTGAATGTAAAAGATAGAAAGTGACAAGGATCGAGTGAAGTTACGAACCCATCTTCTTCTTTTTACTCTTAAGTTTTATGGGGAGTGCGAACACGAGTTGCTTAATGTACACGAGTCTCCTCTTCCTGGTTCGTCTTATTGTTTTTTGCCCTCATAGATTTCAATCAGCGGACCTTCTTGATCACGTTCTAAAGTTTTATTTAATCCAGTGATTTTGACAAACTCAATAGTAATCAATCAGATTAATTATTAAGATGATTAACTGTTATTGAATCTTGGCCAAAACAGGGTACTTTTGAAAAGGAAAACACTGTGGATAACTTTATGAAATTTGAATCCCTTCGGCAGTTAAGTTAGATGAGATCGTCCCACTTGTAATCTAATCACCAGAAAGTATTTTCAAGTTATTTTCTTATCGTCATTAGTCAGAGTAGGTAGAGTCAAATCTCATGCAAAGTGGCTCATGGGGCATATCCAAATGGAGGTAAGGCCAAGACCCATCTGATTGACTCAAGGACCCGAATTGCCCCCAGTCCAGCCCAATAGCATATGTTGATATCGTGATGCTCTTGGAGCGCCCAAGTTATTAAAATCACCTAATTGGGTGGTGAAATTCTGTTTTTCTTTTCGAGGAAAATAGTTCCAAACGCACCCTTTGACAATTCTAGGGCTTTTCTCGGATGAATGATCAACGTGATGCTGCGAGAGCGCTCGCTAATTTATCGATCACATGCACAAAATCAAATGGAAAAAAGAAAAAAATATTCAAGCAATTTGGATATCCCTTGTGTGGATTTTCTTCCTCTGTCATAAAAAAAGAAAATGGGGTTCGTAGTTGATAATAAATTAATAATATTGATCTTTCCCAACTCAATATCTTTTTTTAATTGGTCCACGGAAATGGTGTGGAGGATTTTTAGCTCGGAATCACCCATTCAGATTTCACGACATGTGTGCAAACTGCTTAATTCTAGGCCAAAATCGCTCGCATGGCAAGGATAATATATCCACGTTTAATCGAGTTTCAGACCTGAGTATGTGCTTAAACTGTTTCATCTGAACTTTCAGACGAAAATTCGAGGATATTTCCTTCTACACAAGGGAGATAAAGATATACCCAAAAATTAAGGGACTTTCTCAGGTGGAGAGAGAAGACTCTACCATAACTCCTTCAGAAGTTGTTTGAGGAACTAATAGGTAACCATAGTAACTGCCCGTGCCAGTGGGAGAGGGAGGTGAAAGCCCTCCTGTTAAGCTGACCTGTGCTTCGCACAATGGGTCCATTGAAAGAAGACACCATTGTCGGTTGAAAGATACCGTGTGAAGATAATATATCCGAGCTTAACCGCGTTCATTAAACTTGTAAGATGGTCAAAACGCTTGCAAACTGTTCGCGATCTCCTTAGTCCAGTGTTTCGAAGGAGAATATATGTATGGATTGGCTCATTTAATATTGGGATAAATGTATTAGAAGTCCTAAAAATTCTCCATTTTCCCACATTTTAAAGGAAATTGTGGGAAACACCCTCATTTCTTGCCTCACGGCCCTCTTTTCAGCTCTTCCAAGAAAAATCAATAACCACCAACTCTTTCTTAAGTTATTCCTACCACGATTTCGGAACAAAGCAAAAAACCTTCCTTGCATTTTCATCTTTGCAGGAGATTGAATGCCTCCATCTCAAGAAGACTCCTTCCTCGTCCTCCTCCTCATGTTGCACCGGCAACCCCATCGACGACTAATGGTGGTGTGACCCGAACTAGGCCTCGAACTAGCGCCTGGTGAACTGCGGCATCTGGTTCGAGCAGTCGGCGCTAGGGGGTCGTGACGGGCGCATCTACGCGGTCACCGACTCCTCGGACTCAGACGTGGTGGACCCGAAACCAGGGACACTCCGGTACGGGGTCCTCCAGGAGGAGCCCCTGTGGATCATCTTCTCCGCCAACATGATGATCTGGCTTAAGCACGAGCTCATCATCAACAACTTCAAGACCATCGACGGCCGGGGGCTCAACATCCAAATCACCGGCAATGGCTGCCTCACCATCCAAGACATCTCCCACATCATCATCCACAACATCCATGTCCACGACTACAAGCCCTCTAGCAACACCAACATCCGGTTGTTGCCAACCAAAGTCGGGTTCCGTGGGGTGTCCGACGGGGACGGGATATTGATATTCGGGGCGTTGCACATATGGGTGGACCACTACTCCCTATGGCACTGCACCGACAGGCTAATCAACGCCATCATGGGCTCAACGGCGATCACCATATCGAACAGCTACTTCACGCACCACAATGAGGTGATGCCGTTGGGCCACAAGGATACGTACGCCCTAGACTCCGAGATGCAAGTGACCATTGCGTTCAACCACTTCGGGGAGGGGCTAATGTAGCAAATGCCGCGGTGCCAACATCCACGTGATCAACAACGACTTCATGGTGTGGCATGTTAAAGTATGTCTCGAGTTTGAGTCTAATGCAAAATTCCGAATATTCCGATTTGGATATATTATGGACGTTCGAAAAGAAATTGAGCAAAAAAGATTCAAAGATCAACTTCCCAAAGTTTGAATCTGCGTTGGAGAATTTGGCCGTTGAAATAGGAAAGTTCAACTTTGATTTGGACTTGGATTTTCTTTAAAATATACAAAGATATATTTTGGATAAAATCGGGCAAGATAGGAAACGGAATCCTATGAGAAGTTGGCAAAAGAATAAATGTCTCACTATATATATATATATATAGACTTGTGGCCGTGGATAAAAGATAGTTGATCATGAAGAAGTTTTCTTGAAACGCCATCTAGTCGTCGAATGCTTGGGAGGGATTTTTTTTGTCGTTTTTGTCCGTGAATTACATCCAAGAAAGATTAGTTTTTGTAGCCAATTTAAATCTTGTGGTAAGATTTTTTTCGTGTAATTCTTTCGTGAGATTGAGAGATTATTTCTTGAGAAATTTCGGGGGCTAAACACTGCATGCGTTGTTGGGTATAATTGGGGCTTAGGAAACATCGGAAGAGTGTTTAAGTGACTTGAGTATGTAATCTCCTTGTATTGCTTGATCTATAGTAAAATTCGATGTTGCTCTCCCCATGGACGTAGGTCTTTACAACCGAACCACGTAAATCCAGTGTCCGATATATTTTCTTCATCTCTCTATATTATTGTTCAATCGCTTGTTTTTTCGCAACAAGTAATATCAGAGCTAGGTTTGGCTAAGTTGAAGCGAATCGATGATGACAGAAGAAGTAAAAGTGAAAATCGATAGATCTCATGAAAAGGATTTTAGTTTTTGGAAGATGCAGATTGAAGATTATCTTTGCCGAATGAAACTGCATTTGCCCTTATCTTGGGAGAAACCAGAGTCAATGAAGCAAGCTGATTGGGATTTGCTGGATAGACGAGCTATGGGTGTTATTCGACCGACGTTGACTCGTAACGTCGCGTTTAACATCCTAAAAGAGAAGACCACTGCTGATTTGATGCAAGCCCTGTCGAATATGTACGAAAAGCCCTTTGCGATCAACAAGGTCTATTTGATGCGACATCTGTTTAATTTGAAGATGAGCGAAGGTGCGTCAGTTGTAGATCATATCAATGAATTCAATGTGATTGTTAGTCAATTGAGTTTAGTTGAGATTGACTTTGAAGATGAGGTACGTGCTTTGATTCCGTTATCCTCATTGCCTAATAGTTGGAATACTACTGTTACTGCTATTAGTAATTTCTCGGAGTCAACAAGTTTGGCGTTTGATGGGGTTCGAGGTTTGATTCTGAGTGAGGATATTCGTAGAAGAGAATCTGGCGAACCTGTATCTGCTGCTTTAGTAGGTGAAAATAGAATAAAACCTAGAACACATGTAGGTAATAGTAGTACTAATATGAATAGGCGTAACCAGTCTAGGACTAGTGATATTGTCAGTTGGAGTTGTGGCAAGAATGGGCATCTTAGAAGGAATTACCTTAAGCTGAAGAATGAAAATGATAAGGGAATTATAGTTAATTTTACAGATAATGTTACAGCTGTAGCATATACTGTCGATTATGTCTTGTTTGTCACTAATGATTTATCGTTTGATGAATGGATTATGAATTATGGTTGTTCTTTTCATGTCACAACAAATAGAAACTAGTTTATCACTTATCAATGCACGAGTAGTGGTAAAGTCCAGTCAAGGAACAACACTGAGTGCGATGTTATGGGTGTTGATAATGTTAAAATCAGAATGCATGATGGACATTGATTGGGGTAAGACATGTTCTAGAATTGAAAAAGAACTTAATTTCCTTTGGTGCTTTAGATTCAGCTGGTTGCAGGTATTATTCAGAATGTGAAGTTCTGAAGGTTGTTCTAGGTACTCTGGTGATAAGGAAAGGAATCAAGCACGAAGGCATGTATAAATTTCAAGGTGAGACAATGACAAGTTTCGCTGCAAAGATGTCGGATGCATCTATTCAAGAGTCTATTGACTGCTCGAGGAAGACCTGGGTGTTTATGCCAATGCACAAGTTTGATGCTGGTGTCAGGATCACACAATTGAGAGCTTTGATCGAGACGAAGACTGATAAGTCAATCAAGTATGTGCGGACTGACAATAGGATGGAGTTATGCTCGGAGCTGACAAATAAATTCTGCATGAAAGAGGGTATAGTGAAACATTGCACTAGTGCCAGTAAATCACAACAATTTGCAAAATTGATGAGCAGAACATTATTAGAGATGGCCCGTAAAATGATCTCTGGTACTGCTATTGCTAGGAGAATCCTAGCTGGTGTGCTTAGTACAATAAGCTGCATGGTGAATAGATCTCCATCAACTGCTATTGAATGACGGACTCCTAAAGAAGTGTGATTAGGTAACGTTTCTGGTTATTCTATTATTAGAATGTTTGATTGCTTGTGTTATTTTTGAGTGAGTGATGGTAAGCTCGATTGGAGGGCAAGGTGCATATTCTATGGTTATGCACAAGGTAAGTAGGGCGATCTGTTGTGGTGCCCAGATATAAATTCACTTGTTAACAGCAGAGAAATTACCCTTGATGAGTCTCCGATACTTCTAACTATGAGTGTTTGTGGCAGTGTTAATATGGATCTAGACGGTGTTCAGCTTGAAGTGGAGTTGCGACCAAAAACTCCTAAGGTAGCAAATATGAGTACTAGCAAAGTAATTAACACGGATGGTGCTTGTAGCGAGGTGGAGCCTATAGAGCCAATGGTTGCCGCAACTGTTGAAATTAACAAGGTACATATTCAATCTTCTGATAAATATGGATACAACAATGGTTTTACTTTGTCTGCGGTTAAGGAGGTTGCGTCAGAAAATCCTTGCAGAATAGTTAAAAGTGCATGTGGAGTTGGTATTTTGATGAGGTTCTCAATTATGGCGAAGTTCAAGCGAGGCTTGGACTTGGATAATATCTGTGGCGGTTGAGCCCATTAGGGGTTATGGAAGAGTAGCAGCAGAGTTTGAATTTTTGCGAAACGATTGCAACTTAGCTCAAACGTCGTGCCAAGGTGGAGAGTGTTTAAATATGTCTCGAGTTTGAGTCCAATGTGAATTCCAAATATTTCGAATTGGATATGTTACAGACGTTCGAAATTGAGCAAAGAAGATCCGACGATCAACTATCCAAAGTTTGAATCCGCGTTGGAGAATTTGACTGTTGAAATAGGAAAGTTCAACTTTGACTTGGACTTTGATTTTGTTTAAAATATACAGAGATATGTTTTGAATAAAATCGGGCAATATAGGAAACAGAATCTTATGAGAAGTTGGCAAAAGAATAAAGGTCTCGCTTATATATATAGACTCGTGGCCGTGGATGGAAGAGAGTTGATCATGAATGAGTGTTCTTAAAGAGCCGTCTAGTCGTCAAGTGCTTGGGAGGGATTTTCTTTATCGTTCTTGTCCGTGAATTACATCCAAGAAAGATTAGTATTTGTAGCCGATTTAAATCTTGTGGTAAGATTTACGTGTCATTCCTTCGTGAGATTAAGAGATTATTTCTTGAGGAATTTCGAGGCTAAACACTACATGCGTTATTTGGTGTAATTGTGACTTGGGAAACACCATAAAAGTGTTTGAGTAACTTGAGTATGTAATCTCTTCGTATCGCTTGATCTATAGTGAAATTTCCTACTGCTCTTCCCGTGGACGTAGATCTTTACAACTGAACTATGTAAATTTGGTGTCCAATATATTTTATTCTTTTGTCTATATTATTGTTCGATTGCTTGTTTTTTCGCAACATGGTAAATGTACGCCATCAACGGCAGCACTGAAAATGCTAGTATGAAAACCTAGAGGGGAGTGAATAGGTGTAAAAACAGATTATGCAAAATGTAGTGAAAACATTTACTTTTAACCTGAGTCTAAATAACAATAGACTTTTGAAACTGAGTCTGAAGAGCAACAAGCTTTGAGCGAGATCATACTTTAGCAGTTAAATAGAAATACGAGCAAAATATAGAGATTCAGGGAACAAAATAAGAACACAAGATTTATAGTGGTTCGGCTTAATCCAAACCTACGTCCACTCTCCCATGCTAACAGCCTTCTTGGCTGGATTCCACTATGCAATCAACAAGAGATTACAACTTTGAGTGCAAACACTTAGTAGTAGATCACACTATCTCACTAAGTCACTCTTTTGGTATTTCTCTCACGATCACAAACATTTAAGCTCACAAGAGATAAGTGTATGAAGAAAGATCGCACAGACTTTGGAATTATAAATTCTACACTCCGTCTCTTACTTGATCATCGGTCCTTCATTTCCTTAAATACTCATCCACTTCCAAACTAGCCGTTGGACAATATCTTGAGGATCATCTTCCAATCTACTCGTTGGACAAATCTGTATCTAAAAGATTTAGTAGCCGTTGAGTGACAAAAGTAGAATTCCAAATTGATTCCAATCGCCCATACAAACAGAGTCTTGATTTCCATAAGTAGAGCTTTTTCGTATAGAAAGTTCTTATCTTGAAGATCCAATTGTCAATCAATTAGATTGAGTCAATCGAGTCAATCAAATCAATCTTGATGTGGAATCCAAACTAGATCACTAGCTGTTATATGATTGGGGCTTGTATTACGTTCGGTCGAATCTGGATGTAAAGTCTGAGTGCAATAGACTTTACAATCTGAGTCTGAACATATTCTGCTTCTGAACAGTTTTAACTTTAAGGTCTAAACACAGTCTGAATAAGTTTAGCTTCAGCGTAGAGTCTATTTTCTGGATCAGCTTCAACATAAAGTCTATCTTCTAGCCGTCTTCAAACTTTGACAATATCCTTTTTATGTTCTATCATTTGCATGGTTTATTACTTAACCATTAAATACATTAATTTCCTTTGAATTATTTTGTCATCTTCAAAACATCATAAGAGATTTTTCTAACAATCTCCCCATTTTGATGATGACAAAACAATCTCGGAATATGCATATTTGTAAACATACTTTTAAAAATATTAATTTAAATCAAAGGATATTAGAAGATATCAAATAGATTGAGCATAACAATATATAGAAAAATAATCGCAGCTCAATATTATGCGATAAATAATATCAACCAATCAACATATATGCATATTCATATCTTCTCCCCCTTTTTTGTCATAATTAAAAAGCGATAATAATGAAAATAATATCATGTAGAGGATATAAAAGTATAACAAATATCTTGCATGAAACACAATTTCCAAAAAATCAGCTTTTATCGAATATTAAAGATATGCAATATAGCTCACTTCGATCATATCAACAAATATCCAATAAAAATCACAGATACATTATAAAATTCGCTTATCATTTTTGTCATAACAAAATGATAATATCAATAAGAGATTTATTAATGACAAAAGGTAATAAGAAATGCACTAGCCAGATTTTGTAGAACTTAAATTCTGATGCATTTACCTTCTCCTTCTTTCCATAACAAGATCAGGATCAATCCAAAAAGATTTTTCCATAATTGATCAAAGCTCCCCCTCAATTTGCAGCATTTTTGAGATGATCACGATTCTTTTCTTTCTCTTAGATTCACGTTCTCCCCCTGTGATCATAACAATATTTGCGAATATAAACAATTGTTTGTGCAAGTTGAACATAATATTTTTCAGTATTTCTTTTGTAGCGACAACATTCGCAATGGTCACTTGCATTTTGAAATTCGAGGAAAAAATTTATTTTCTTCAATCAAGCTCTTCTCGAATTCAACCTGCATCAACTTAACAAACTTTTTGCACAAATAAGCTGTAATAATATCCACATAATATATAATGTCATTTCTTCAAATAAATAAGTTGAATAGCATATATAAAATTATCAATTATTAAAATTCTGAACTACTCAACCTTCCATATGACACATAAGGGATTTCCTTAACAATTTGCAAAAACTTTGCACAAGGAATGGAATCTTTGAACCTCTAGAAGATAGTATAGAATCTTCATAATTTTCAAATCGAGCTTTCCAAAATTCATATGGAAGATTCTATTGTCACTTGCAAAATCTTGTATAATAGATAATTATCTTTGCAAAAACGTCACGTAATATCTTCATTTGATTTGTGCATCAAACTTGCTAGATATAATATATCTTCTAAGAATATAGCAAGAATATCAATGAATATGCAGTAATATCTTTCGAGATCAAAGAGATCCTTGAGCATAAATTTCAGATATGCATTTTGCAAAAGGAAAATAGATATTTTTGTCACGTGCCAAATCAAGTAAAAAATATTGCAATGCCTTATATTTATGAGAAGAAATACTTGCAATATAAATGATAAGCAATCATTCAAAATCAGGATAAAATGCATGTAGAAATTTGTAAGGCGGGATAAAAAAAAATTCTCTTACCCAGATATATGTTTCAAATATACTATTGATTTAAAAAAATCATTACCAATCTTCGCCTGAGATTCTTTTCTTATTGCACCAAAATCTACGTAGATTTGCAATCATTCTTGCCTTATTAAATTTCCTGCAATCTACTCATTTCCTTTTTGGTATCCATCAATTTGGATCCTTCCATGACGTTAGAGCAAAATATAAAATCTCATAGATAATCAATATTCTTTCTAAACTCATCATAACATGTTATTTAAGGAAAGAATATTATGCGCAATAATATCTTGAAAAATAAATTCTCACTTAGTCATAATACAATAAAATCAGAGAGAATAAATCTTTGAATATCTAAGAATATTTTGCATCATCACGTAAAACAGATTTCCACTTTGCAAAATATGACTAAATCTTAGAGTATAAAATTAGACAAAATAATTTGAATTATCTCAAATAATCACACGTATTAAATCAAATCTCAACTTACGAATCACAAACAAATCATACGATTATTTCTTCAATGAAACAAAATATGATCATTATAAAATCTCAATCAACCAAGGATATATTGAATATCAAGTATAATGAGAAATTTTAAATTGTGTACTCAAACCAAATTGAGAATAAAAAAAAATATATACATTCTTTACCAAACTATCATTCTTCTCTTCCTTTATTTCCTGCAAAAATAACTTATCTTTTCTTTGGTACCCATTTTTTCTTGGGTCTATGAGAGTTAGTAGAATATGCTGTTTTTATCCAATTTTTCTTAATAGGTCTCCAGACTTTAGGACATTCTTTCTCAAAGTGTTCCAAATCTCCACAATTTGAACACTTGAGGGCATTTCCACCAACAGGTTTTACAAACACTTTTTGAAAATGATTTTTATAAAATACCTTTGGAGGTCTTTGTCTAAGTCTCTCATTGACTTTAGGAAAATCAATTAGAGAATCACTTTCCTTTTTGAAACCAAGTCCCGACTTATTATAGTAAAGTACTTGCATGGAAAGGATATGCTCTAATGTTTTTGAACCATTTGAAAATCTTGTCGAAATATTTAAAAATTCCCTTTTAAAGAATCATTTTCTTTGACAAGTAAATCTTGACTTTTTTTTTGTTTGTAGAAAATCTTTTTGCAAAATTTCAAACTTTTCTTTTAGAGAAAGATCTTGTTGCTTAAGCCAAGAATTCTCCTTTTTAAGTTCGGAGATCCTTTTAAGAGAATATTTGAGATTTAAGCAGAGCTCATTTATATACTTAAAAACTTTGAGGTGAATTTTTGAATGGCTTACCTCGATTTCCTCATCAGATTCTGAGTCAGTGTCTGAGTCAGACTTTGATTCTGAATGTGCCATCAAGCATATATTTCCTTGCTCATCATCTTCTTTTGTTCTTTTCTGGCCATTCTACTTATATTGTCTTCTTTCACTGAATTTCTTTTCTTTTCTACTCAACTTTTTGAATTTCTTGATCATAAAAGCAAGTTCTTCGTTGTCCATATCATTTTCTGAGTCTGCATCATCAAAATCAGCGTTAGATATTAAAGCGATGGACTTCTTACCTTCGGGATCTTCGTCATTGAGTTGTTCCACTTCATAGGATTGAAGAGCGCCAATCAATTCATCAATGGAGAGTGACATAATTCTCTGAGTCTCCCTTATTGAGATCTTTACATGGTTCCAATCTTTTGAGAGACCTCGCAAAAGTTTGTTAACCATCATTGGGGAAGAAATTGGATGACCTTGATACGCCAAACCGTTTACAATTTCTATAAAACAATCGAACATATCTCCAATCGACTCTCCTTGCTTCATCTTGAAGGATTCATATTTGCCGAGCAAGAAATTTACTTTTGTCTCTTTTACATGATCAATCCCTTCATATGTAACATGAAGTCTATCCCAAACTTCTTTTACTGTTTCACATGAAGAAATTCTGTTATATTCAATAGAAGATAATGCACAATATAAAGAATAAATAGCTTTTGCATCAAACGCTTCTCTTTTGGACAACTCCGTCCAAGACATAGGAGCAGGGGGTTTGGTTTCTTTGTCTTTGCCATTCTTATTTGATGTAGACACAATAGTGGGATTGATTCCTCTTTCCACAACATCCCATTGCAAGGGATCTCTAGATCTTAGAAACGCTTTCATTTTGTTCTTCTACACGTAGTATTCATTTCCATCAAAATATGGTGGCCCAGTGTTGCTTTGTCCCTCCATAAGTCCTGATGTCAAGATACTAGCCATAGAAGATCTTTAGCTCAAAAGTAAAAAACAGTTTTATAAACCAAGCACTTGGCTCTGATACCAATTAAAAGTGCTAGTAAAAACACCTAGAGGGAGTGAATAGGTGTAAAAATAGATTCCACAAAATACAGTGAAAACATTTACTTTTAACCTGAGTCTGAATAACAACAGACTTTTGAAACTGAGTCTGAAGAGCAGCAGGCTTTGAGCAAGATCAGACTTTAGCAATTAAATAGAACTACGAACAAAATAAAGAGATTCATGGAAGAGAATAAGAACACAAGATTTATAGTGGTTCGGCTTAATCCAAGCCTACATTCACTCTCCCACGCTAACAGCCTTCTTGGCTGGATTCCACTATGCAATCAACAAGAGATTACAACTTTGAGTGCAAACACTTAGTAGTAGATCACACTATCTCACTAAGCCACTCTTTTGGTATTTCTCTCACGATCACAAACGTTTAAGCTCACAAGAGACAAGTGTATGAATAAAGATCGCTCAGACTTTGGAATTATAAATTTTACGCTCCGTCTCTTACTTGCTCATCGATCATTCATCTCCTTAAATACTTCTCCACTTCCAAACTAGCCGTTGGACTGTATCTCGAGGATCGTCTTCCAATCTACCCGTTGGACAGATCTGTATCTAGAAGATTTAGTAGCCATTGAGTGACAAAAGTAGAATCTCAAATTGATTCCGATCGCTCATACAAACAGAATCTTGGTTTCCATAAGTAGAGTTTCTTCGTATAGAAAGTTCTTGTCTTGAAAATCCAATTGTCAATCAATTAGATTAAGTCAATCAAATCAATCTTGATGTGGAATCCAAATCAGATCACTAGCCGTTATATGATTGGAGCTTGTATTACGTTCTGTTGAATCTGAATGTAAAGTCTGAGTGTAATAGACTTTACAGTCTAAGTCTGAACATCTTCTGCTTCTGAACATGTTTAGCTTTAAGTCTGAACACAGTCTGAATCAATGTTCAGCTTCAGCATAGAGTCTATTTTCTGGTTCAGTTTCAGCAGAGTCTGTCTTCTAGCCATCTTCAGACTTTGACAATATCTTTATATGTTCTATCATTTACATGGTCTATTACTTAACCATTATTAAACACATTAGTTGTCTTTTGATTTATTTTGTCATCTTCAAAATATCATAAGAGATTTCTCTAACAAGCACCAACCCCACCATCAACAACCAGGGCAACCACTACATGGCGCTCGTCGACCCCGACGCCAAGGAGGTGAGCGAGCGATAAAAAATGATTCCTTTCTTGTGACTAAGATACTTTTGTGTGTCTCGTTAGGAGCAGTTTCAGTCAATTTTTTGAAGTCCGATTAATCATAAAGAAACGATTTTTACAATACCCTTTTGCATTACACAAGACGAGGTAGACTTGTAGCATTGAAAAACGATTTTTTTACAATACCGTTTTGAGGCGCTGTCGGATTCATTAATAAAAATCTGATTTTTACGAGGGAAGGGGTGTGGGTCGTCGAGCGTTTTTGACTTCAGCTTATATGCGCCTTGATGAGGGACGGGTGTCCTTGTCTGTGCGCGACGTGGGGTGTTTCCCCACTTGCCGTGACGGCGCGTGGGGAGTAGACGCCGCTGTCCTTGGGCTAGTCCAGCCTGGTACCCGACGTGGAAGCTTTGGTTGGTCCGTTTCGTCCGACAGATCGACTCTGGTCTAATCAGTGCTTGACAGCCATGCAACGAGCAGAGTTTCTTTTGGTACTGAATTCGACCCAATAGTTTTCGAGCCGTTTCACATTGAGGATGCACTTGTTTCGAATCTGGAGGACGTTTCTTTCCGGGGATTTGATACGTTTGTTATGAGGCGAAAGATTTGATATCGATAGGCCCCAGTGACGCTATCCCAATGCAGGTGACGAAGCGCGTGGACACGCAGGAGAACGATTGGGTGGACTGGAACTGGCGGACGGAGGGGGACACCATGGTGAACGGCGCCTTCTTCGTGCCGACCGGGTCGGCCTCAGCGCCCAGTACTCCCAAGGCCTCCAGCCTTGAGCCCAAGTCCGCCGGCCTCACCAACCAATTGACCATGAATGCCGGCGTCTTCGGCGATCCTAGGTACACTCTCCCTCTCTTCCTTGCATGTTCTTTTCCCGGCATTTTGGTTAGTTATCATTTGCTTCAAAAGTTGACTCAATTTACTCTGCTAAGCTCAGTCTCGGATGCCGAATTTAGATTAGAAGGCTGCTTTGCATTTGTTAGAATATATAAATATTAAACCACGCATTTATTTAACAGTTTAAATTTTTAGAATAATAAGTGATGGTCCATGAAATCTCACGTTACTCTAATTTGGGGGCAAGAATGGGGATATGATAATTTGACATCAAGTTCAAAAGATTACATCACCCATTTTCTACAAAGTCGCACCAAGTTACTAAGCTTTCCATTGGTTCGTCATGGCAAAGCTTTAAATTATGGTAACTTCTGATAGTATCATACTTTATTGGCACATGATCCAGATTAGGATTTTTGTGGAGTTCATTGTTAGTTAGTAGAAAAATAAGTTCTACGCTGAGGTGTTACTGGTGCTTTCTGCTTTTCAACTATCTATCTCAACTGCCAAGCAGATTTGGCATGCCCATTTATAATTGAATACAGCTCTTTACAAATGCATTTTCATCCGAGAGATTCGGGTAAATTGCATTCTTCCAGGAGTATTTTCTTGGAATAGAGAACAAATAGTGTGTTTTATCTGATTGGTCTTTTGTTAGATCTTGATAGCTTTTGCTTAGGTACCCTTCACTTTGAATGACTGATTTTTGCGATGCTCTACAAATTGGAAGCATCTACCAATTGGAACGGTTGGATCGATAATTCTCAGGGGAGAGATATTCTATTTATTTCTTTGTTTTGAAACGACAACGGACGGAAGATGAATCCGGATCTAACACCTTGCAATCGTTCCTGATAAAGTCATTGGTGACCACAGAACCCTGTCACTTTAGCTGTCACTATGAAGGGGTATAATTCGTCTTCGTCATTGTGTGCCTGCTTTTCTCTTTCCCAGTTGCTCTTGTTGATCCATGGCCTTTTAACCAACAAGGAGAGCAAGTTGTTTTCGCTGGAATCTCATTTGAAGCTAATCACCAGATCATCATGAAAAGTCACCGATATAAAAAAGATAAAAACTTTCCACTGCATATAATAATATTACAGACATTATGGTGAGTTTTTTTCTATTATTTTGTCATTCTATCTTTGCACGTGATCTTGCGGGGCTTAGAGAATCTTTCAAGAGGGCCAACGGTGCAGCCTTTTAGTTCAGTTGTCCTTTTCCTTGTGTGCCTTTTCCAGTTCATCAATAATCTGCAGTCCTTTGCAGTGATTTCTTCTTTCTTTTATGAAAATGGAGAAGTAAATCCTCTTTTTACCCACGGTGACAACTAACTCCACTGAAATCCATAGTCTAGAATTCAAAGGACTTGTCCGATGCTGGTGGTAATCATCACTCCTTCTCGTGCTAGAGGAATTCACGGAGTTCAATCTGTTTGATGAATTTACAGTTGTTTGATCCGCAGGGGCTGGCATGATAGGCGAAAGTCCATCCTCATCCTCTGTCGAGTCTACCCTGCGTTGCTGATCACCATGAGATGCTGTCAATGAAGCGTCCCCATTTCTCTCTACATCAATTATGTGCTGATGACCACTACTACTCTCCACTTGTTCCATTAGCAAAGGATACCGATCTATCTGACTATCTCTATGTCGTTCGGGAGCTCCAACATCCATCTAAGTCGACCGAAAGACAAACCTATATGGCAGGAGTGTCCAACATTGTAAGTTAAAAGTCACGAGCTTCCTGTCTTATTGAACTTGCTCCAATGAATAATAGCTCCAAAAACATATGAAAATTTTATCATCTTTCAACAGAACTCCCAACACTTGGCATTCAGCAAATGTCAACAAATAAACCGATCGTCAAGCTTCTCTTCTAAGAATCCTCTAGAATAGGAGCAATAGATATCATTATTATCATTACCACGAGCTCATTAAACTCAGGAAACAGCAATTAAAGAAGAACAAGGGGAAATTGCAGACCGCATCAAGTGTGCTCTCAATCTGCGCCTTCAGGACCCCAACCGGCGCGAGTTCCGACTTCCTCAACCAATAGTGCCCGACCATGCGGCCCTCGTCTAGGCCAGGTTTGCGATCGCGCCCTTCCCTAGCTCCTCCATCGCCTTGAACGCGGCCGGAACCGAGGCTCTATCTCCTCCACGAACTCGTCCATGGACCCACCCGGCTCACGCCCAAGGAAAAGCCCTAGCTCCGGTCTTTGGTGTAGCGGTCCACGTACCTCGTCCACAGCGAGCAGAATCCTCCCCAGCCCTCTAGCCTGCGCCTCTCCTTCTTCGCCGCGCCGTTGGCCTTGCCTAGGTCCACCGAGATCCCCCTCGCGACCGATCGGGACAGCGATAGGGACAACACCCGGTCGACGGCGGGGAGCCTAGTGCCGCTCGGGAACGAGACCAAGGCTGCCTCCCTCCTACCGGAGGCCAACGGCTTCGCGGCGGAGGCGAGCGGCGTCTTCGACCTAAGGGAGGGGGAGGACGAGCAGATACCAGAGACGGAGGACGCCATCGGCGACGGCGGCGGCTCAGAGTCGGAGTTGATGAGGAGTTCGTCAGAGGGAGGCAATCGGATGGAGGCTAGGAGTTGCCGAGAGACCAACGCGAACACAAACCTCGATCTCCGCGTTGGAAACAGTCGGAGGCGAAGGTTTGAGAAACCAGCTGCGACCGGCGGGGCTCTTGGAGGAGGCGACATGACAGAGGTAGATGACCGGCGAGGCTTTTTGGAGAGGCGGAGGCGGAGGCGGTGGGATGCGCTGAGAAGGAAACGGAGGAAGTAAGTGCAGCTTGTTGGAGAAATCTTCGTGAAGTGTTTTGAAGTTGACAAAATGTTTTCATCGGTCTAGTCCGAAGGTCACGAGACTACGTTGGTTAAAGTCACGAAGACTTCAGGACAGCCGAGACTCAAGACTCAAAGTCTATCCTCATTGACAGTCTCTAATCCGTTGAAGAAAGGTTATCCGGAATCGAATGTTTTGTTCAGATTTAACCTTATCATCCGGAGAAGATCTCGTGGTTGGAGAAGACATATAAGAATCCTTTGATTGATCAAGATTGATTCAATGACTGAAGATTCGATGATTATCTAAATATTATTGGAAGGTTCTACTTATGGAAACCGAGATCCTGATTGTATGGGTGAACAGGATTGATGGGCTATCAACACGTTCCTTTAATAGCTCGAACAATCTTCCTAATTGATTCCGTCCAACGGGTAGATTGGAGGAATTCCTTTGGTAATTGCCAACGGGTATGATGGCATAAAGGAGTATATAAGGAAGACGTTCTTAGCTGTTCGAGGTGTGCGCGATAGAAGAATTCCAAAGTCTGAAGCTCCTATTTGTTTAGATAAATCTTTTGAGCGAATACTTGTATACAAAAGAGAGTCTATATTTGTGAGAGATCTTGAGGAGGTGTGGTAAAACATCTACACTTTGTGGAATCAAGGCAAAGCCTGTACCGTAACTTCTCTTTTGATCATAGTGAAATCCAGCCGGTGGGTCATTAGTGCGGAAGAGTGGACGTAGGCTTGGAATAAGCCGAACCACTATAAATCCCGTGTTCAATCTTCTCTTCCTCACTCTCTCTATCTCAATCGTATTTCATTTTGTTAATTAAGAGAGAATTTACTTTCTATCATATGTTAAGAATCGCTTCCGTATATCGATAAATTGTTTAGGCACCTATTCACCCCCTCTAGGTACTCATACTAGCAATATCAATTGGTATCGAGCCCGTGTACTCACTTTGTTTGAAGTGTTTTACTTGAGTTAAAGATCCATGACTAGTATGCTAGCACCGGGGCCGATGGAAGGGCAAAGTAATACTGACCACCCTACTTTGATGGAAAGGATTACAACATCTAGAAGAACAAGATGAAAGCTTTCCTACGATCAAAGGATCCTCCTGGAATGGGATGTTGTAGAAAAGGGAATTACTCCTACCACCTTTGCATCGGTCTCGAAAGAGGAAAAGAAACTGAAGAAACAGTGGAATGTCTCGGGAAGAAATAATCAAGAGATAAACACTCGATGCAAAAGCAATTTACTCCTTATATTGTGCTTTATCACCAACTGAATATAATAGAATATCTTCTTGTGGTACAGCAAAAGAAGTTTGGGACAGATTGCATATCACCTATGAAGGAACAGACAGTGAAGGAAACAAGAATCAACATTCTTCTTGGTCAATACGAAGCCTTGAGAATGAAACCGGGAAAAACAATATCGACATGTTTAGTCGTTTTACGATATTGTGAATGGTCTTGAAAATCAAGGTCAACCAACTTCGATCCCATGAAGGTAAACAAGCTCTTTGCGTGGACTCTCCAGGATTGGAATCACATAAAGACTTCGATAAGAGAGACGCAGAGAATCATGCCACTATCTCGTCGATGAGCCGATTAGAACTCTTCGAGTCCTATGAAGTTGAAAGGATCAATGAAGATGAAGATCCAAAAGGTAAGAAATCCATTGCATTAAAATCAAATGATGATTCGATGATACAGATTCGAAGATGATATGGACGATGAGGAGCTTGCTCTCATGATAAGAAGATTCAGAAAACTAAATAGAAAAGGAAGAAGATTCAACTCAAAGAAACAAAGCTTTCAAAGACAGCGAGACCAAGTCATTTGATGATGAGGAACCAAATAAAGATGTAGTCTGCTTTGAATGCAAGAAAAATGGACACATCGTACCCAACTGTCCTCTTTAAGAAGAAGAGAGGAAAAGCTGAAAAATTTCGAAAAGCTCTCAAAGCCGAAACACGGAGTGATGCGAGTGTGAAGAAAGTGATAATGAATATGCCAATCTATGTCGATGGCACAATCGACTCGGACTGGATCAAGCTCGGGATCGGACTCGCACGGTGAATTTGAGGCAAGTGATTTTAAAATTCTGTCAAAGTTTCTAAATATATTGATGAACTATGCTTTAGTCTTAAGACTTCTCTCAAAAGAATTTCTGAACTGAAAAAAGAAAACTCAGCTCTAAAACAAAATGAAAATGTTTTAGCAGAAAGAGTTAAAAGTCTAGACTTGTCTGTTTCCAATATTAAAGAAAATGAAGATAATCTTTTAAAAGAAAATGCTTTTTTAAAAACAGATTTATCAAATATATCAAAGAAATTTTCTATAGGGTCTGAAAAACTTGAGAAAATTCTTTCATCACAAAGACCTTACTTCAATAAGTCCGGGTCTAGGTATGACAGAAGAAACAATCCCCTTGATTGATTTTCCTAAAGTAAAAGAAAGAATTAAGAAAAGACTCTCGAGTGAGGTTTACAAAAATCACTTCAAGAAAGTTTTTGTAAAACCCGTAGGCGTAAAATGCTCGGATATTCTAAGTGCAACGATCCGGATCACTTTGAAAAAGAGTGTCCTATGGTATGGAAACCGTTAAGATAGTATTGGCTAATACTGTTTATCTTACTAACACCAAAGGACCCAAGAAAATTTGGGTACCAAAGAAAGCGTGAGACTTTATTTTAAATGTAGGTCTCCGTCAAGAAACAGTAAAGTGGTATCTTGACAGCGGATGCTCAAGACACATGACAGAGACTCAAATTGCTTTATAAAGATTGCTCAAGTAAATGGTGGAAAAGTTTCATTTGGAGGAAAAAAGAAAGGAAGTATTGTGGGATTTGGAACTGTGAAAATTGGAACTCTCACAATAAGTAATGTTTCCTTAGTGGAAGGACTCAATTACAATCTTCTCAGCATTAGTCAATTGTGTGATACTGGTTTCAAGATCTTCTTTTAAGAAGGAACATGTTCTCGGAATCAAGTAAAGACTCTACTCGGTCTTTCATGGGTCGAAGACATGGAAATATCTATCTTCGGATGTGAAACCAAATGAATCGCAATGCCTTATCTCAATTCAAGACGAAGCAAGCTTATGGCACAAAAAGCTTGGTCATGTCAACATGAAGCAATTAGCCAAAATTTCTTCAAAACAGCTTGTTCGAGGACTACCCAAATTGCCATACCAAAAGACTGATTCATGCACTCCATGTATTCGGGAAAGCAGTAAGAAATTCTTTTAAGCCAATTAATTATGTCTCTACTAATCATGTACTACGGTTGCTGCATATGGATCTCTTCGGACCAACGAGAACTCAAAGTATTGGGGGTAAGAAGTATTGCCTAGTAATTGTTGATGATTACTCCCGTTTACTTGGGTATATTTCCTTGCAAGTAAGTCTGAAACCTTTTCGTATTTTGAAAAATTTGCTAAAATGGTTCAAAATGAAAAAGGATGTGTTATATCTAGTATAAGAACAGATCATGGAGGTGAATTTGAAAATCAAGATTTTACAAAATTCTCGTGATGAATCGGGCTGTAAGCATGTGTTTTCCTCTCCATATACTCCTCAAAAAATGGAGTTGTGGAAAGAAAGAACAGATCTCTTCAAGAAATGGCTAGAACTCTTTTAATTGAAAGTAAAATTTCTTCTCGATTTTGGGCTGAAACTGTTTCAACAGCATGCTATATCATCAATAGAGTCTTCTTAAGATCTATTCTTGTAAAACCCCTTATGAGTTATTCAAAGATAAGAAGCCTATTGTTTCATACTTTCATGTATTCGGGTGCAAATGTTTCATATTGAAAAATGCAAAAGATCGAGTTGGTAAGTTTGAAGAGAGATCGATGAAGGTATCTTCCTTGGATATTCTACTTCAAGCAAAGCCTACGAGTCTATAACAAGAAGAGCCGGACCGTGGAGGAGTCAATGAATGTCAAATTTCAAGACTCAACGCAAGATGAATCAAGTCGACTCATCAAGAAGAGTCCGAACCAAGCTGCACCCTCCAAAGTCTACAACTCAAGAAGCATCTCGAGACTACGGAAAACCAGCTTCAAGATGTTCGTGAAGATCTAAACAAAGAAAGAGATCATCAACCGAGACAAATCAACGAGTAACTGGAAGCATAAGTGTAGTCATCCCAAAGATCTTATAATCGGCGAAATTAATGAAGGAATTCGCACCAGATCCAAAAGGCGAGAAGAGTCTAGTCTTTGTGGCACTCGTTTCGAAATTGAACCAAAGAGCATAGAAGAAGCTTTATCTCGATGAAAGCTGGATTGAAGCTATGCAAGAAGAGCTCAGACAGTTCAAAGATAAACGATGTCCGGAAATTGACATCCAAACCAAAAGGTAAAACGTTATTGGAGCTAAATGGGTTTTCGAAACAAGATGAACGAGAAAGGAAAAGTCGTACGAAATAAAGCAAGACTCGTGGCCAAAGGATATATGCAAGAAGAAGGAATAGACTATGATGAGACTTACGCTCCAGTGGCAAGGTTAGAAGCTATTCGACTATTACTTGCGTTTGCGTGTTATAAGAATTTCAGGTTATTCCAAATGGACGTCAAAAGCGCCTTCCTAAATGGATTTATCCATGAGGAAGTTTATGTGGAACAACCACCAGGTTTGAAGACCCAAAGAAGCCGACTCGGTCTTCGGACCGAAAAAGGCTTTGTATGGTTTGAAGCAAGCACCTCGGGCTTGGTACGATGGCATTGAGTAAGTTTTTAATTCAAAATGGTTTTGTCAAAGGTAAAGTAGATACGACCTTATTTATCAAGAAGGAAAACAAAAGTTTCTTACTTGTTCAAATATATGTGGATGACATTATTTTCGGATCCTCTAATGAGAATCGTGCAAGAAATTTTCTAAGTCTATGCAGGATGAATTTGAAATGAGTATGATGGGAGAATTAACATTTTTCTTGGTCTTCAAGTAAAACAATTGGAGGAAGGAACTTTTATTTATCAAGAAAAATATGCTAATGATCTTGTCAAAAGGTTTGGACTGGAAAAGTGCAAAAAGGTCAACATTCCAATGTCAAGTTCTTTAAAGATGGACAAAGATGAAGAAGGGAAGAAAGTTGATCAAAAGCTGTACAGAGCATTATTGGATCACTTATTTATCTTCGCCTCTAGACCTGATATTTTGTTGAGTGTTTGCATCTCGTGCTAGGTTTCAATCGATCCTAGAGAATCTCATCTCAAATGCTGCGAAACGCATCATTAAATACGTCGCTTCATGATCAAGCATCGGTCTTTGGTATCCTAAGAAGGGAGACTTTAATCTTCTAGGATATTCGACGCAGATCGGCCGGTTGCGAGTTGATAGAAAGAGCACTTCAGGAACTTGCCGTTGCTTGGAAGCAGGACATGTGTCTTGGTTTTCAAGGAAACAAAGCACCGTGTCTCTTTCAACAATGAAGCGAGTATGTAGCTCTTGGAAGCTGCTGTTCACAAATTCTATGGATAAAACAACAGCTAAGAGACTTTGAAATTGAAGACTCATGCACGGAGATTAATTGCGACAACACCAGCGCTATCAACCTCACCAAAAATCCAATTCTCCACTCAAGAGCAAAGCATATAGAGATTCGACATCACTTTATAAGAGACCATGTTCAAAATGGAGATGTTTCAATTCAATTTGTTGACTCAAAGAATCAATCGGGCGGATATATTCACAAAGCCTTTGGAGAAAAATCAATTTGAGTCTATACGGTCCAGACTCAACATTTTGAGATATGAGGATATCAAAGTCTAAAGACTTTCAGACTCAGGCTAACAAGACTTTATCTACTGTCTTGGCTCGACCTTCAGACTGTAAGTCTTTCTCTCTCCAATCTTATCTTGAAAAGGTACGATCATCGACCGTGTTTAAATTGTTGCTATATTTAATTAACATAAATATTGCATCGATTCATTTTCAAAAGGAAGTTATTTTTGAAATAACTATTTTGCGGATAAAGACAGTTATTTTGAAAAGGCATGTTTTTATTTCCTTTGTGACGGTTTGTTTACTCTTCTTTTTAACCGATTGTGCATCGTCGATTTCTCTTCAATTTTCTATTCACTTTTCTCTCAAAAACCCTAGAAAGCATCGATCCTCAATTTCCGTTTGTCTTCTTCGCTCAATCTTCAAAAAGTTTTCATCTTTTCTGGGAAAGTCAAGCAAGGAATCTTCCAAACACTGAGAAAGATGTCATCTTCACGAAAGTCCTCAAGAATCGCAAGCAAGGGACCACAGAGAATGAGTGAGGGGCCTACGCACTTCGATCTTACTGAAGATGAAGTTACTCCGGATCAGCATCCGAGCCCACAACATTCTCGGCGGCGTCGGTCTCCTCCATCTAGTCCTCAAGGCGGTGTTGTCGCGACCAATTTTTTTTCGGGGCATGAACCACCTAGGGTTTGGCTAATGGATTGTTAAGCCTAGACTTAACTCGGGCTCTCCCAAGCCCATACCAATTCGCGACTTAGGTTCAAGTTTTAACATGCAATTAATTTTCAATTAGGAGTCGCCACTAATCTATTTTTGGTGGGTCGATTAGAAACCCAAGTAAAGTAATGGGAGATTTACTTCACTTCTACGAACCGGAGACTATGGGTACGGGGACTTGGTTACGCTAAAATTCTCTAACGCCCTTTCGGTACCTTTCTTTTTATTTTAATAAATGTTTGGCAAGTTAGTTTGGATTGATTTTAAATCTATTTTCCTAACATGTGAGGTGACCATGCAGGTGCACAAACCACCAATTTAACACTCAAGAAAGCAAATGAATAAATTGCAGGACTTACCTCAAAGCAACGAAAGCATCTCGCAATGTTAAGTTAAAATCCACATCAACAACCCTAGATATGGTTTCTAATTAACACACAATTTTTATTTTGTTTTCACTTTTTAATGAAAATCATGCAATATGCAATGCAATATTAACTAAATGACCTAATTCTAATAACATGTAATTTGAATGGCCTAGCAAAAATAATAAATGTCATGCATCTCAATGAATTCTAACCCTAATGACGTGCATATGACAATTTTTCTTTTTCCTAAAAGAATACATTTTTTATCCTAAAAATAAAGACAAATCAACCTATGGCATTTTTTATGTTTTTTTTTTATGAAATTCGAAATTAGGTGAAATATGAAAATTACCTAATTAGATTAAGATCCTATTTAATTTATATTAAGAATTAGGTTGAGCCACATCCTAATTTAAACTAAAATATTATCTTAACCTAGATAATCCTAAAATGCAATCCATTTAATAAAATACCTAAACCTATAGTAAATTAAGAAATTATCTAAATTAACTTAAGTGCAATTTCTATCCTAATATGCAATGACGTGCAAAATGTACCCTAATTCTACATGAATTATGCATGATGATTTTTTATGTTTTTCCTTTTTTCCTTTTTTTTTTAAATTTCAAAATTAATAATTGCCAAATAATTAAACATGCAATCCAAATTAAAAGAACTAGCAACCTAAATGAATTGATTTGATTTTTTTTTATTTTTTTAAAATTCGAAATAAAATACCTATTGTGAACATGCAAACCCTAAAGCTACATTTTCTATTTTTTTTTTTAAGAAAATTAATTTAAGCAACACCACATCAAATCAAGCCATATTGATACACAAATTGACGAACCATATCTCGAGCATGAGATCGGGTTGGCCAATTTCACATAAATCACGAATCGGATCTCGAGCGGGAGATCGGATTGGCAATTTTTAAGTGATTGCGAGTCGGATTTCGAGCTTGAAAATCGGACTGAGAATCACTAATTTCCAGGCAATTTCATGTCATGGAATTTCAATTTCAGATTAAGGAATAATTACACTAAAAAGATAAAATAAAATAGCAAAAATAATTAAAAAAAAAAAAAATAAAATAAAGAAAATACCTAAATTTTCTTTCACTTCTCTTTTTCTTTTCCTTTTTCCTGAAAAAGAAAAAGAAAAAGAATAAAATAAAATAAAGCTGGTGGGTCCGGCGAGGGGAAGCCTCCGGCTAGGGTTCCGGCGAGGGCGTGACGGCGGCGCGGCACCAGGGGGCTTCGGCGCGGGTCGTCGGGACAGCTCGCAGGTCGTCGGGGCGGAAGAGGACCGCGGGCCTGGCTGGGTGCGGGCGTCGCGGCGGCACGGCGGTGTCGGGACAGAGCACCGGAGCTTCGGACTGCGGGTGGAGAGATCCGGACGTCCGGATCGCGGATCGCCGCGGCGAGGTGGGACGAACGGCGGCGCTTCGGGTCCGCGCGGGCGGGGCGGCGGGACTCCGTGCTGGTGTCGGTGGCAAGGCGCGCTCACGGGGCGACGGACGCGGTGGAGGCGGATCGGTGGTGGTGCAGCCGCGCGGAGATGCGGAGGTAGCCGGTGGAGGCGGTGCCGGCGCGGTCGACGACGTTGGCACGCGCGCGGCGCGGGGGGGGCAACCCGGCGAGGAAGATGAACAGTGGCGTCCCCTTTTCTTTTTTTTTTTCTCTTTTTCTCACGTCACTCCTTGTCTCGTACTCTCTCTCTACTTGTTTCCCTTCTCGCGAGACATGACTTTTCTTTTCTTTTTTTTTTTCTGACTTTTTTTTTCTCTTCAAGACAAACCAAAGACAAACGGAAGAAAGCAATTTTTTTCTTGATTTTTCTTTCGAATCCCCGCTCACGAGACCCCAAGAACTCCTCACGTAATTGCTCTTCAAAAATTTCGAAAATCCCCCTTTGTCCGTACGTGTGCAACGCCTTTTATAGGGGAAAATTTTAGATCTTTGAAGCAAATTTTATTTCCAATTTCACTCGTGCATAATTTTCTGAATATATCATTGCACTACATGTGATATTCTCTTTTGTATTTTTCACATATTCAATCCAAAAAAATTCCCTTTTTGCACGAAATACACCTCGCAATGTATATTACCCAAATATGTGAAAAATCCTAATGCAATATAACACAAAATAAAATTTCCCTAAACTATATGCCATGTGATTTTTTTATTTTATAGCAAAAATTAACCCTAAAAATTTAGGTGTCAACAACTGCCCCTCTTTGAAGGTGAGCTCACGAGAGGTTGCCTTAAAAGACAAATTGAGACCTAAATTTTGGTCATGCTCATGCAATGAATGATTTTTTGTTGGAACGTGAATTCCATTTTTAATGCAATTTATATGATGCATGTAAATGTTAATGCAAATGATAGATGAACCTACCTGGAATAACTTACCTTTAAGGATGATAGAGTAATTCAAGGTAGTGGGTGTTATCTGTCCGGGACCCGTACCATTCTACGGTCGCCTAGAATAGTAACATGACTTTGTGAAGGAACTGCTTTCCCAGGACCCGTACCATTCTACGGTCGCCCGGATGGCGAAAGGAGCTGCTTTCTCGGGACCCGTACCATTCTACGGTCGCCCAATACGGCAGAAAAGTTTTGTAAGGAACTGCTTTCCTAGGACCCGTACCATTCTACGGTCGCCCAAAGACGGCAGAAATGTTTTGTAAGGAAATGCTTTCCCAGGACCCGTACCATTCTACGGTCGCCCAAAGACGGCAGAAATGTTTTGTAAGGAACGCTTTCCCAGGACCCGTACCATTCTACGGTCGCCTAGTACAGAGAAAGGTTTTGTCTAGGACCCGTACCATTCTACGGTCGCCTAAACGGATTCATTTTCCAGGACCCGTACCATTCTACGGTCGCCTGAATAAGGAATAGGTGTTGTCAAGGACCCGAACCATTCTACGGTCGCCTCAACGAAGAAAATTATTTTCCAGACCCGTACCATTCTACGGTCGCCCGAATGAAGAAATTGCTTTTCCAGGACCCGTACCATTCTACGGTCGCTGTTAGAGCAATAAATGTTGTCTAGGACCCGTACCATTCTACGGTCGCCTAGATTGAGGTTTTGCTTGGCTAGGACCCGAACCATTCTTCGGTCGCCCAACCTTGCGACAGAAATCATCCGACCGGACCCGAACCATTCTTCGGTCGCCTTAATCGATTGAATCTGGATGAAAATCTTTGGGGACAACTCCATTGAGTGTCGGTGTAAAGGACTCTAGGCTACGAAAGCACGCCAGTCGATAAAAGAAATCCCCGGCTACGGAAGCACGCCGGTTCGATAAAATGGACTCGGGCTACGAAAGCACGCCAGGTCAAGAACTCCGGCTTCGAAAGCACGCGATTCGATAAAATAGACTGCAGGCTACGAAAGCACACCCGGTCAATATAATTGGACAACTTGACCAAGTCAAGTGTCGATGTACTTGAGAGAGAATACCTACACAATGACAAGTATTTTAGAGTATGGTAGAGATATACTTACTCGATGATATCTCGATTCTTGGGGATATGTCTTTTGGAATTTGGATATCCCGTGGAGGTCTTTCACCTCATGGTAGAGGTTTCTCATCTCCTAATATCATGAAACATTCTGAAAGGAACTTGAATTACCTATCAGATATGATTTAGAGCAAAAACTGATATGCATTCATCAAAGAGATAGACAAACTGAGCTAGTCTAGAATGCATATTTCAAAATTCAATGAGATTTTCATCAACTCAATCGGGGTTCATGCATAATGACCTTTGCATCACCCAAATTTCCACTAGAGAGAATTATCATTCAAGACAATCTTCACTCATGACATGGATTTCCTAAGAATACCAAATGAGAGACCTTCAGTTAAAAAGGACTTTCACTCACTCTCATTTAGAGGCTATTTTATGAGAATCACTCCGTCTCACTATCGTCATACCAATAAGGGTCCGAGTTTTCTCGCAAGCGGTACGACCTTACCAATCGAGAGGTCTTTGATAGGGACCGTAATGTGGGCTCGTCAACGGCTTAACAAAGGGACTCTTTGAGTCAAGGCTATTGAAAGAACAACTCTTTAATTATCTCCGGGTTTACAAGTCAAGAACCCCTGCAAAATGAGAAAGAAATAATCTTGCTCGCACTTTTTCGAGCGATGCATAAAACATGTGAACTCCTATGTTAATTCAAGTGCCATAATCAAGAGACTTTACAAGGGACGTAACATAGGCTGGGTTCATGGGTTGAGAAATGAAACAATCATTAGGCTCAAAATATGTGTTAAGGGTGAGAGTTGGTGATCATCTTGGCATTGCCACCAGTTTTCTTTTCCAGTATTGGGGATTGTCTTCATGAAATGCCCCATTGATTGTAAAAACTCAACTTTTGAGTTCTTTGAGTATTGCTTCATCAGATTCAATTCTTGCAATTGACAAATCACCTTATCTTGACTCTCTTTTTCATCTATGGGCATTGGCCTTGCTTTTACCAGCACACTTGCTTTTCATGCCCCAAGTTCTTATTCTTCTTTTTTTTTTTTTTTTTCACCTTTTTTTTTTTCATGGGCATTGGCCTTGCTTTTACCAGGCACACTGCTTTTTCATGCCCCTTAGTTCTATTTTGATTTCTATGCATGCGTAAAATAATGACACTTGAACTTTCAAGGGTCTTCATATGCCTTTTGCCTTGCCCCAAAGTGTGGGGGATAATCACCAACTGGGTTTAAAAAGAAATGAAATTGTAGGCTCAAGTGGGCTATGCAAAGGATATAAGCATGTAGGATAGAGAAAAAAAATGCTCTTCGTCATCCTAAGGCACTTAAATTACCATATGAATTCATTGTAATAGCACGACTTGAAAATTGATGTAAGTGAAAGCAAGAAAATTTCAATCCATTTTCTTCACTTTATGGTGCTATCTTACCCTCCAATTTGCCCCAATGTGGGGTGGTTCTTGACAGGGATAATTTGAAAGAATTTCCACAAGTGTATGGAGCTCAAAGGGGTTAAGCAATGGATTATATGTAGTGTTTGGGATAGAGAAATGAATTGCCTCTCATCATTTCGGTTATCGTACCTTTCGCGAGAGAACTCTTTACCTCACAGATATGGAACTTCCTACATTCATCTCACAAGTGTATCAAGTGTATAAGTAAGGGACTCGTGTATAGGATAGGGCTTGCCTTTCATCATCCTGATACGTCTCATTTAGCATTCTTAAACATTAATGTCACTCCATTGAGTTGTCTATCTTGATAAATCTCCACATGAAATTGGTGAGCTAAATGAAAATTTTCTTCTCAAAAGAGTTCAGCAACTTTAAGCATGAAAAGCTTTTGTGGCTTCAAACAAACAGTTTACCATACTAAAAAAATTCTCTTATAAGTATGAAAACATGATTGCAAGCATTCATTCAATGAAATGTCCCACGAAGGGACTGTCTCAAAATGGATGTCCTTGGATTGAAAATCCGCTTTTTGATTTGATGAATACTTCGTTCTTGCTTTTGCCCCTGTACAAGAGAACGTGCATGAATAGGATACTATGCAACTCAAAGTAAATTCAAATTGCACAACCATTTTGGCTTGGATCGAGATTTTGTCTCGCTCATGTCACTACTAGAATTTGTAGCGCCCCCAATTCGTCATCGCAAGGAAAAGAACAAAGCGTCATCTCCCAAAATTATTTATGTTCAAAGACGAGATGTACCTCTTTCATCAAAGATGGATGATTCTCTTTTAACTTGCCCCTCATTTAATGGGCGAGAATGAAAATTCCGTCAAGCATGGAAATGGAACACACTTTGTTTGGCCCTTCAAGATGGATATTTAAAGTAGTATCGAGATGTGGCCGACATTAACTCTTTAGAAACTTGTTGAGTAACAATTGAACCAATTGCAACTTGATGTGCCTTTTCGGATGCTTTCTTATCGGGTCAAGAAAGTAATGCTCAAAACATGAAGTAAATGAGTCGAAAATTAAACAAGGCTAATCTAATGCATTCTTTTTTGGAAATGTCTTGAAAAATGATCTTTTTTTTTTTTTTTTTTGGTTCTTTTGGATTTTTTTTTTTATGAGGAAGCATGAAGAAGCCCAGTCCTCAGAATTCTCCTTGGATGATATTTTCTTTTCATTGTTGGATATCGTCACCGGGCTGGTTTGGTGTACCTCATCATGCCCTCAAAATAAAACTTGTAATTTTATTGATATTCATCAATCAATTACATTTATTGAATGGAAATGCAATTTTCAAGCCCTAAAAAGAAAGCGAAAAGGAAGAAATCAAAAACAAGCCCTAGAAAGCGATAAAAATTCCCGCGCAGGGGAATGTAAGAAAGCAGATAAATGAGTTACTCTTGTGGGCTAGAGCCCATCTTCTCCTGAGGTCCTTCGTCAATGGCCCCTATGAAGACATCATCGAAGAGACTAGAGATTCCTTCCAATGCATTTTCGGGGTTTTCGATCTCCGGGGGTGTCGGATCATCCATGCCACCCCATCCATCTGGGACAATGTCGCGGGGATCAATATAGAAACCGGGAGGAGCCGAATACTTCACCGGATAGTCGAATTTTCCGCTTGGCTGCCCTGTGGTATCTATTACTTCTGCTTCATCCTGCATCATTATGGGAGGACCAGGGAATGTCTCGCGAATGTTTGGGAGTATTGGGTTTTGCCTTTCTTGCCTGTGGGTTTCGCCTTTCCTGTCTTCGTCCTCCAGAACTTTCCCCAACTCTTCGATGGTACCCTAATCCAAAGAAAGACGGGACCCTCGAGGGGCTTCAATGGGGTTTGAATCCCCGACCATTTCTTCCAAGGCCACTTTGCCAGAATAAAACCATTCCCAACCATCATCCTTCCTACCATTAGAGTAGCATTTGAAACTTCAGGAGTTGGTGGTGGTGAGTCTCGAGAAGCATGAATAGTGGATACCAACTCAAATGAGTGGTAGCTCGATTCGAACTCAAAGTCCGGCTCTACATAGGGATAGCTGTCTCATGATAAATTCGGTGATCTTCTTCGCCATAGACAAGTGACTAGCTTCCTTTGATTACGAATTTCACAGACTTGATGTAGACTTGATGGTACCGCCCCAAAGTATGAATCCAAGGACGACCCAAGCAGGAAATTAAAAGCGTAGGGATATCCATTACCCGGAAAGGAACATTGAAAACCACCGGCCCTATTTGCACATCGAGGTGAATCTCCCCAAGCACCTCCTTCTTTGTACCATCAAAAGCTCGGACGAAGTCTTTGCAGCATGTATCCTGGACGGGTCCACCTTAAGGCGATGAAGAGTGGCCGGTGGACATATGTTTAGGGCGGACCCATTATCAATGAGTACTCGAGACACATGAGAAGCCTTATGCTTGATGAGATACATAGAGTGCCTTGTTATGCCCCCTACCCTCAAGAGGGAATTCCTCATCAGAAAAGGCAATCATGTCCTTAAGAAGGATCGATCCCACAAAGTCTTCCAACTTGTCTGCCTCGACCGTTTCAGGTACACGAATTTCACTTAACACCTTCATTAGAGACTTTTGATGCACATGGGGATGTAAGCGGGAGTTCAAGCAAAGAAATCAGGCGGGCATCTTTCAGAATCGTTCGACCACCTTGTACTCGCTTGCTTTGATCACGGCCGAAACTCCTTAACCTCTTCATCGGTGAGGTTTTGCGGGTTGAGTATTAGTTTGAGAATAAGTCCGACCAGACCTTGTAACGAGGTCAACATCTAGGTCATAGGACCAAGGGACCGCCTTATTGTTGACATATTCATACGGTTGAGGCATTTCAATCATTATCTCATCGTCGGATGCATCTTCAAGTGGGGGCATGTCCACGAGTGAAGGATCAACTTCCTCTTTATCAGCATTGAGCGCCGCTTGCTCCTCCTCCCAATCAATAATGATGGGGGAAATAGTGGAAACTATAGAGTTATGGTCAGCATAAACGATGATTCCGTCATCCACCATCCGGTGACTCTTTCCTTCATCGGTGAAAGAGGAACATCCTCCCGATCCGGATAATATCCAGCTCTTACCAAGCCATTGTAAGCATCTGCCACATGTACCTTCGAGTTCTTGATTCGACGAACTTCGGGCTCTAGGATAGCATTGACCGTACCTTCATGCTCCGGTAACGGATTTTTCTTGACGTTTGGCCGAGCAACAAATGAAAAGGCCTTTGTGTCCAAGAGGTTTTGGATCTTGTGTTTCAAGGTGAAACATTCATCGAGTTGAATGTCCCAATTCACCGCTATGATAGTCGCACTTCTTCGTCGAGTCGTAACTACGAATGCTTTCGCGGTTAGGGCGCTTTGTTCGCTAGTAAGCAATCCTTTCTTTCTTAGAATTGCCAACACTTGGGATGGAGATCCGGGAGAGGAGAGAACCGCCTTCTTGCTTGGGCAAATGATTGACGGCCGGTAGCTTGCTGTTGCTTTGGATTCATCTGGATAGCCGGGGTGCGATTGGCATTTTCCTGGCTATAAGCCATATTTACGTCTACAGCAGTCTCCTTCTCTTTCTTGGCAGAGAATCTTCTACTCGATGGTTCAGTAAACCATCCTTCCCTTATTCCCATCTCGATTTGTTCCCCCACGAAATAAGCGATTGAAGCTTTCAACGTACGTGCTGGCCATCCGAATACGAAACTCGGATGGGAGAGTTTTGATAAATAACTTCATCAGCTCCTTGTCGTAGGCTCGGGGTGATTTGAGCGCGATTTCGCCATCTCACGGCATACTCTTTGAATGACTCGCTCCTCTTTTTCTCCATCCTCTCGAGATCCTCTCGGGAAGGTGCAATATCCATGTTGAACTTGTATTGTTTGAGAAATGCGTCAGCCACTTCATTCCAGTGTCGAGTAGGTTCACATTCTTCATGACATACCAATTTAGTGCAGCCCAGTCAAACTTGCATGGAATGATTGGATCATGAGAGGCTCGTTTTTGACATATTGAGCCATACGCACATGGTACATCCGAAGATGAGCTTTTGGGCGGGGAAGTACCATCGTATTTCTCAAAATCCGGCATTTTGAATTTCTTTGGCATCTTGACTTTCTCGTACACGGACAAGTCGAACGGGAGTGAACTCTGTGACTCCTGCAGTTGTTTCAACTTTTCTTCCATTTTAGCAAAGCGTTCATCCCGCTCCGTCTTAGGGATGTTGACAAGCTTAGCCTTTTCCACATTGATCGAGAATGGATCATCTTCCGGTCCGGGCATGTCATCGTCAATCGTTTGAACCTTGTTTGCTTGCTTTGGGATAACCACTTCGGGAAGAGCAGTGCGGCTGTTGGATTTGCCTGGAGGAATTGGAGTTGATCCGTCACAAGTTGTAAAGAGGCGAGTACTTGTTGGAGTTGAGTCTCCACAATGGCGGAGACACGATCACGCATTTCGGTTTGTTCAGCCATTCTCGCTCTTAATCGCGTGATGATGGGCGAACGTGACGGATCCGTTATCACCTAAAAATTAAGAAATGAACACAAATAAGTATCTCATATGAAAATACGCCGATCCATGGCAATACTCTAGAAATTTTATTTATCAATGGAGCTTTTGACAAGCCTAGAAATTTGATATGTCCTAAGTAAACGAACTAGGAAAGTAAATGACTCAAACTCCCTAAACATTAATCTAAAAATGAGAATAGCAAGATTGATTCAAGCACTTCATTTGGCTTGATCAATATACATTCGGGACACCATTCGACGCAATCGTTTGTTCTCCTCTTGAGCTTTTTCAGCAACTCTTTTGAGGCGTTTATTCTCAGCTTGATTGGTGATCTTCAACGGCGCCTCCGGTATCTTCGGAAGCAGCTTCTCGGGAATCTTGTGTTGTTGGATGTACTTAATCGAGGCATAGTACTTCCTTTCGTGCCTTTCAACTCCTCCTCGGGCCATTTGAGCTTTCGCGGATGGCACATGTCCCACATTGATTTGATAGTGAGAATGGAATCTTCATGGCCTCGGCTTCCATCGACAAAACTGACTTGGAGTGGCTCTACTTGTAACGCCGGGGAAGCTCTTGCACGACTTGATATTGACGAGTCACCCTAGTCGGATAGTACTCCAATGCTCCGGTGAATCCCAATAGAGGGATTGGGCCAACTCCTCCACACGAGAGTCTCGCTACCCGAACTTGGAACCATTTAGCATGCCATAGGAAACCCTTGGAAGTTGGTTTTTTCATGAAAGCTAGCCACCTAGAATAATGATAATCCGGTGCATGTTTTTGGTTGTTCTCAAATCTCATAATAGGGTGGTTGGAATTACTAACATCATGTATAGTCATTAGACCACCAAACCCTTTTATATGTGAAAGAAACCAAATTTGTAAAAGTTCGGGAGAGGAATGGAGAGTCTTATCGCCACCTCTTTTGAAATGAGTGAGGGAAAGGAAAGTTTCAGTTAGAATAGTGTTTACAAAATTCTTTCCTTCCAACACTTGTTTAACTAATTGAGCGATCAAAGGGTTAATAGCATTCTTGCAGAAGGGAAAACTATAAACCCAAAGAAAGCCAAAAGGAAAACCCTTCGCATTTGAGATGAAGTGCCTTTCTCAAAACATTGTTTCAGAAAAGATAAAGGACATGCATTGCGGTTAGCCTTTAAAACCTTTCTTAAATCGTCTTCCTTAATTCTCAGAAAATCAGATAAGGTCATAACAGGATCTATTCCGATAGGTGGACTAATCAATTCAGCTTTCAAGGATTTTCCTATGGCAATGCTATACTCTTCCAAGGTGGGAGTGAGCTCATGCTTACCGCCGAAGATAAAAGTAGAAGTCTCGGGGCACCAACAAGTGGGCGAGTGCTTGGACGAGGCCGACATGGATGTTGATACGCAGCGGCGGAAGTAGTCGACCAATATGTGACTCTACAAACCGACGGCCATCTTGATCTAACTTGTCCCACCAAATGCTAAGCTCTTCCCTTGGAGGAAAATAATTCGAATGTCCGGTGTCCCCATTGTATATTGATCAAGACTCGGACAATCCTAATGCCATGGACCGACAAAATAATGCGATAAAGTAAGTAAATTGCAAAGGCCAAAAATTTAGAGAACTTACTTTACCAATGATGGGCAATCACATAGACATGCGCATGTTAAGTGGCTCGATTTCTACACTATAAGGCTTATCAAAGTGAAGCCACAAGGATGATCGGACTAGCCACGAGCTTGTGGACTATGTCGGGTCCTCATGACTCCGGCTTGATCAAAGAGCCGACCCGGGTCGCGAGCATGCGGACCGAGGTGGGTACTCTTGACACCATGAAAGAAACTTCGGGATTGAGATGGGCGCTGCACCGCGATCATGCGGTCGGAGTGGCAAACATCTCAATACCATCCTAGATGATCCTAATGCGGCCCGGAGTCCGGCGGCGGGTTGTGTGTGCAATAGTGTAGTGCTAGATGCAAGGCATGCACAACATTTTATATCAAGCAACACTTCATATATGAAAATAAACCATACATTCCTACACCTCCCTACAAAACAAAGGTTAGCAAACACTTCCCCTTATACCTCCCATCCGCAAAAACATTTAACACCTTAAATGTTAGGGACGCACACAGGATCCTCGCTGCCAAACAAAAACATTTTTTTCAAAAAGAAAATTGGCCTAAGTCCACTAAAAGTTTTAACTCAAGTCCCCGGTGGAGTCGCCAAGCTGTCGCGACCAATTTTTTCGGGGCATGAACCACCTAGGTTTGGCTAATGGATTGTTAAGCCTAGACTTAACTCGGGCTCTCCCAAGCCCATACCAATTCGCGACTTAGGTTCAAGTTTTAACATGCAATTAATTTTCAATTAGGAGTCGCCACTAATCTATTTTTGGTGGGTCGATTAGAAACCCAAGTAAAGTAATGGGAGATTTACTTCACTTCTACGAACCGAGACTATGGGTACGGGGACTTGGTTACGCTAAAATTCTCTAACGCCCTTTCGGTACCTTTCTTTTTATTTTAATAAATGTTTGGCAAGCAGTTTGGATTGATTTTAAATCTATTTTCCTAACATGTGAGGTGACCATGCAGGTGCACAAACCACCAATTTAACACTCAAGAAAGCAAATGAATAAATTGCAGGACTTACCTCAAAGCAACGAAAGATCGCAATGTTAAGTTAAAATCCACATCAACAACCCTAGATATGGTTTCTAATTAACACACAATTTTTATTTTGTTTTCACTTTTTAATGAAAATCATGCAATATGCAATGCAATATTAACTAAATGACCTAATTCTAATAACATGTAATTTGAATGGCCTAGCAAAAATAATAAATGTCATGCATCTCAATGAATTCTAACCCTAATGACGTGCATATGACAATTTTTCTTTTTCCTAAAAGAATACATTTTTATCCTAAAAAATAAAGACAAATCAACCTATGGCATTTTTTATGTTTTTTTTTTATGAAATTCGAAATTAGGTGAAATATGAAAATTACCTAATTAGATTAAGATCCTATTTAATTTATATTAAGAATTAGGTTGAGCCACATCCTAATTTAAACTAAAATATTATCTTAACCTAGATAATCCTAAAATGCAATCCATTTAATAAAATACCTAAACCTATAGTAAATTAAGAAATTATCTAAATTAACTTAAGTGCAATTTCTATCCTAATATGCAATGACGTGCAAAATGTACCCTAATTCTACATGAATTATGCATGATGATTTTTTATGTTTTTCCTTTTTTTCCTTTTTTTTTTTTAAATTTCAAAATTAATAATTGCCAAATAATTAAACATGCAATCCAAATTAAAAGAACTAGCAACCTAAATGAATTGATTTGATTTTTTTATTTTTGAAAATTCGAAATAAAATTCCTATTATGAACATGCAAACCCTAAAGCTACATTTTCTATTTTTTTTTTAAGAAAATTAATTTAAGCAACACCACATCAAATCAAGCCATATTGATACACAAATTGACGAACCATATCTCGAGCATGAGATCGGGTTGGCCAATTTCACATAAATCACGAATCGGATCTCGAGCGGGAGATCGGATTGGCAATTTTTTAAGTGATTGCGAGTCGGATTTCGAGCTTGAAAATCGGATGAGAATCACTAATTTCCAGGCAATTTCATGTCATGGAATTTCAATTTCAGATTAAGGAATAATTACACTAAAAAGATAAAATAAAATAGCAAAAATAATTAAAAAAAAAATAAAATAAAGAAAATACCTAAATTTTCTTTCACTTCTCTTTTTCTTTTCCTTTTTCCTGAAAAAGAAAAAGAAAAAGAATAAAATAAAATAAAGCTGGTGGGTCCGGCGAGGGAAAGCCTCCGGCTAGGGTTCCGGCGAGGGCGTGACGGCGGCGCGGCACCGGGGGCTTCGGCGCGGGTCGTCGGGACGGCTCGCAGGTCGTCGGGCTAAGAGGACCGCGGGCTTTGGGCCGGGTGCGGGCGTCGCGGCGGCACGGCGGTGTCGGGACAGAGCACCGGAGCTTCGGACCGCAGGGTGGAGAGATCCGGACGCCCGGGATCGCGGATCGCCGCGGCGAGGTGGGACGAACGGCGGCCGCTTCGGGTCTGCTCGCGGGGGGCGGCGGGACTCCGTCGCGGAGTCGGTGGCAAGGCGCTGCTCACGGGGCCGACGGACGCGGTGGAGGCGGATCGGTGGTGGTGCAGCCGCGGCGGAGATGCGGAGGTAGCCGGTGGAGGCGGTGCCGGCGCGGTCGACGACGTTGGCACGCGGCGCCGGCGCGGGCAGGGGCAACCCGGCGAGGAAGATGAACAAAGTGGCGTCCCCTTTTCTTTTTTTTTCTCTTTTTCTCACGTCACTCCTTTGTCTCGTACTCTCTCTCTCTGTTTCCCTTCTCGAGACATGACTTTTCTTTTCTTTTTTTCTGACTTTTTTTTTTCTCTTCAAGACAAACCAAAGACAAACGGAAGAAAGCAATTTTTTTCTTGATTTTCTTTCGAATCCCCGCTCACGAGACCCCAAGAACTCCTCACGTAATTGCTCTTCAAAATTTGAAAATCCCCCTTTGTCCGTACGTGTGCAACGCCTTTTATAGGGGAAAATTTTAGATCTTTGAAGCAAATTTTATTTCCAATTTCACTCGTGCATAATTTTCTGAATATATCATTGCACTACATGTGATATTCTCTTTTGTATTTTTCACATATTCAATCCAAAAAATTCCCTTTTTGCACGAAATACACCTCGCAAAGTGTATATTACCCAAATATGTGAAAATCCTAATGCAATATAACACAAAATAAAATTTCCTAAACTATATGCCATGTGATTTTTTATTTTATAGCAAAAATTAACCCTAAAAATTTAGGTGTCAACAGGTGTTCAACAGCATCAAGAAGAAATCATCGAGGATGCGGACCGTAAGAGTTCAAAAGCCTGCTTTTATTTACAAGCTATATCGTGCCTTAAAAGGAATTCGTACTCCTTTGAACTATGTTGATGAGTTTCTTAGAGACAAAGGATATAGGAACGAATATATCTTTTCGCGAAAAATGGAAAGTTTGGGAATCGCTCGTAAAGGGGTGGTGAGGAAACCCTTGCGAATATCCCAAGTGATCCTCGTGACTAGGGACCGAATCCGTAGATGGGAATGACGATGACAATCTGTTCAGTCTATTTCAACCGAAAATGGGTATTGCGGCTGAAATTCAAGGAAAAATGGGAGATTTGTTCAGATCAAAGGAACAAAAGGATGCGTACTCGAAATTGCTGAAGCGTGGGGTAATAAACCCTAGAAGTGTGGACTTTGATTTTCTGGATCCGTGAAAGTGAACTTGAGGGAAAAGTTCAGTTATCTTCAACTTGAAAAGTTCTACTCGACTCAACCGAGGCTTATACTTGAATTGACTGCATATTTCTATTCAAATCTTAACTTTTGGATGCGAATAGATTCTCCTTCAGTGTTAAAGAACAAGACTATGTTGTGGATATGAATATGCTGGCAGATGTGTTAGAAGTTGAGAGAGGCAGATATCAACCAATCAAAGTTTCCATTGCTGGGGCTACACTTGAACTAGTGAGGGACAGGAGAACAGATGAGAAGATCACCTACTCACGGATGAATACATTCAACATCTTGCTTCACAAGATTGTGATCAATTGCCTTCGACCGAAATCAACTTCCAAAACTGATGTTTCAAGTTCTGAGGCAAAGTTGATGTATGCCATCCTCTGTGGTAAGAAGTTTTCTCTCCCTCATACTGTTATGTTTCACATGTATAGAGCAGTGATGAAGGACAGAGGTCAACTCCCTTACCCAAGCCTTGTTACGAAGTTATTCGAGACATCTGAATATTCAGCCTCCGCAAATCTTTTGTGTTCGATCATGTGATCATATGGTGGTAGGACTGAAAATGGTGACCAAAATGCGTCTGAAAGAACTGAGCAAGGAATTGGAGAAATTCAAGGAGAAGACTCCTACCAAATCTCATCAATTCTCTTCTTCGTCGCTAAGAGAAAAGGGAAGGAGCCCATGGCTGCTTCATCAAAGAAAAGAAGAGCTCTCCTCGATGAGAATGAAGATGATGATGATGACATCACCATCTCGCAATGGCTTTGAGGAATTTAGGTAAATCTGTTCCACGAAAGAATCGGAACAAAAGACGAAAGAAGCAGAGGAGAAGGAAGAAGAAGAAAGAGAAGCGAGAGAAAGAAAGACCTCGAAGAAGAAACAAGAGAAGAAGGAGAACCGAGGAAATCTCTTCTCCACCGTAGGCATGGAAACAGGGGGAGATCGGGGAGAAAGGAGTGACGTCTTCATATCCCGATGCAAGTGAAGGAGTCGTCGCTCGCCCGCAGACCCAGAAAATGTTTATGCATCTCGTTTCCGGAAGAAGGTCATGAAGTGTCATCACCAAATCTGCAAGACTATGCTGATCTACCATCTTCTGCAGATCGAGCCGAAGCAAGTACTCAGACTGATAATGGAGCAGATTTTCGCAGAATCATGGATCTTCTCTTAGAGATGAAAGAATCAGGCCAATGCCAAGAGTGAGGAGGTTGTACAGCTGAAGGAAGACTTTAAAAGGCTGGAAGGCATCGTTCAGTCTATGGAAGATTTCCAGCTTGTCCGCATTCCCAAGACTTCATCTCATCCTTTTTAATGATGACAAAAAGGGGGAGAGATGCATGATTTGATCAAAAACTATGATTTGATCAAAAACTTTCAATCATTTTTAACTGTTTGTTGGATTGTGTTGTTGTTTAATTGTTTTTGACGGACTCGACTTTGTTTTGTGTCTCGGATGAGATCCGAACTAGACTTGGACTTGTTTGCTTCTATTAACAAGTATTGATATCTTATGGATGGTTTTATTATATACTAGACTAACCTATTTTCTGTGGTTGCAGATTCTAGTGTTAATCTTTTAGTCATTCATCTCTATAAGATATGCATATGTGTTTGAGAAATGTTTTGCGGGTCAAAGTTATCCAAATCTGCATGAAGGTTTTGTCACCATCAAAAAGGGGAGATTGTTGGAGAAATCTTCGTGAAGTGTTTTGAAGTTGACAAAACGTTTTCATCGTCTAGTCTCGAAGGTCGCAGACTCTGTTGGTTAAAGTCTCGAAGACTTCCCAGGACAGCCAGACTCAAGACTCAAAGTCTATCCTCATTGACAGTCTCTAATCCGTTGAAAAAGGTTATCTAGAACCTGGATGTTTTGTTCAGATTTAACCTTATCATCCTGGAGAAGATCTCGTGGTTGGAGAAGACATATAAGAATCCTTTGATTGATCAAGATTGATTCAATGACTGAAGATTCGATGATTATCTAAATATTATTGGAAGGTTCTACTTATGGAAACCGAGATCCCGATTGTATGGGCGAACAGATTGATGGGCTATCAACACATTCCTTTAATAGCTCGAACAATCTTCCTAATTGATTCCGTCCAACGGGTAGATTGGAGGAATTCCTTTGGTAAGTGCCAACGGGTATGATGGCATAAAGGAGTATATAAGGAAGACGTTCTTAGCTGTTCGAGGTGTGCGCGATAGAAGAATTCCAAAGTCTGAAGCTCCTATTTGTTTAGATAAATCTTTTGAACGAATACTTATATACAAAAGAGAGTCTATATTTGTGAGAGACCTTGAGGAGGTGTGGTAAAACATCTACACTTTGTGGAATCAAGGCAAAGCTGTCGTAACTTCTCTTTTGATCATAGTGAAATCCAGCGGTGGGTCATCGGTGCGGAAGAGTGGACGTAGGCTTGGAATAAGCCGAACCACTATAAATCCCGTGTTCAATCTTCTCTTCCTCACTCTCTCTATCTCAATCGTATTTCATTTTGTTAATTAAGAGAGAATTTACTTTCTATCATATGTTAAGAATCGCTTCCGTATATCGATAAATTGTTTAGGCACCTATTCACCCCCCTCTAGGTACTCATACTAGCAATATCACAGCTCGTTCCGTCTGCTCTTCCACGAAAGAGAGACAAAACCTAAAAAATTCAAGCGAGGAGAGAGAAAATTTAAGCGGGAGCGTTGCGCATTTATTACCTGTCCTTTCTTCTGCCAGCCGAGCCGAGCCAGCAGCCGAGTTATTTGGGAGAGAAGAGAGAGAAAGAAGTGCTGAGTCGAGATCGAGGAGAGGAAGATGGTGCCTGACCTTATGGGTCCCACGAAGACACGTGTTGCGCTCCCACCGTCTTCTTGTTTGCTAGGCTGGAGCGTAAGATGTACCCAATATTTTCTCGCATACATGACAAGATGAGATGCTTTTTAGCTTTTTTTGGCATATGGGTTTGAGTGGAGGGGACAGTGGCTACTTTGGAATGACATTTGGGAGCGAGGCTCCACCAACACATTCATCAGCTACCTGCATCCTTTTGTCTTTACTAATCATTTTGGTTTTGTACACTATCGCCAACCATGGTGCTCTATTATCATTGCAATTATTGACATCGTAGAAACATTGGAGAAAAGAAGAAAAGTATTTTCATGCGCATGCATAACAAACACTGAAGAGAGCGAAAAGAACAAAAAGAAAATGATAAAAAAAAAAAAGAGCTTCCCTGACTAGTGTGGTTGCATTGCCTACCCACTACTCTATAATCGAAAGTGCATCGAGGCACGACGTTTTGGCAAAAGAAGTTGAATGCATAATGCTCCTCCTAATCTAGTTTAGTGAGTTCAATGTCGCAAAATTAGAAAAAATTGAAAGATGAAAAAGCTATTCGATTCGATTTGCTTCTTAACTACTATCGGGTTTGGTTATGTTTCTAGTATTCTTCTGGACGTATTTATGTGCTTTGCTTCGGATTGATTTGACGCTCGAATTGCACCGTGCTCGCTCCTGTGCGATGTGAATGCATGTGGTACGGAGGGGGCTCTACTTACTGCATTAATTTCAGGGCATTTTTTTCCTTCGTTTCTCTACCCCACATCATCTTTATTGGTCCTTTGATCACAGCGTTCACGAGCGTCTCCACATTGAAATAAATACGATTTTCGAGAAATTTATTTCCCGTGACGGGAAAGGAAACTATTGATTGAAATTCTCTAAATATCCTTCGAACAATCGTCAACAAAATCTTTCAGTTTTTGTCCTATATACTTTCTCAAAAAGCGATGAAGTAGGCCTGAGTTCGAACATGGGCTTGTCCCGGAACAACATCGGCCCTGCCAAACCGTCAAAACCGAAATTGGGCATGTGCCACCCCTAACCACCGGTCAACTATCCCCAGCACAACAATCGCACAGCATAACTTTAGTAACTTGAACACTAAAGCCAAAGGAAAATAAATGGATAGAGGTAGCTCCTATTTCGAGCCAATTTATGTAATTCGTTGGCTAATTGGACCCATTATCAATGCCAGTCACATGTCGTCCCGGGTCACCTGATCCATTATTGTACGGAAATGTTTGGGCCGCTCCCATGATCCCGATTTGGAATGAAAAGTTGATCAAGTATAATGTATTATCACATGAATTATTACCAACTTAAAGTCTCAGATGACTTTAAAAGCAATCACTTTATATCCGAATTTCTCATCAACCACTTTATAGATATTTTTAAAAAAATACAATCTTCACTCCATGGGAAGTCAAAAGAATCATAAAGTGTGACACAATCAATCACTTTCTAATTTCTTGGACCTTTAGGTTGCGCATAGTAACGTTTCTATTTCTTAAAATTTACGTTCTTTTGTTCCGAAATAAAAAAAGAATAAACTCGTTTGATAACGCAAAGTTGCTTTTTCTATTCCCCAAAATAGAAACTTAGCCTAGGAATGGTTTTGGAATAGAAACGAAAAACAAAAACAAAAATTGCTTCTGTTCCCAGGAACAACTTCTAGAAATAAGCTAATTTTCTTTTTTCTTTTTCTTTTATTCCTCTCGCTTGTTGTGGCCACCTCCAATCGCCCGCCGCTGGTTGCCGCCGCCACCAGCGATCCGTGAGCGAGAATAAAAAACGAATAAATACAAAAAAGAATCGTTGCGTTACCAAATGCATTTCTATTCTTTTTCTATTCAAAAAAGTAGAAATTTTGTATAGTTACCAAACGGATTATTTTACTTAGAAATTATTCCCCATAATAAAAATAAAAAAGAACTATTTCTGAAAAAAAATAAAATAAAAATAAAAAAATCTTTTCCAATCAAAAAGCGTTGTCATGCGCAGCCTTATCCTCCCCTCCCCCGTCCCCTACAACATTGCCGTTTGCCCGACGTGACACGTGGGCCCGGCGGGACATCACGACCTCACATGCGAAGAAGAAACAAGGCACCTCCATCCATCGCCTCTTTAAGCCATCCGACACTTTCCTTTTTGGCACCTCCAATGCCGCGTCTAGCCCAACCACAAAACACATTATTTGCCCCGAAAAGGCTTTCGATTTCGTTCCGAATTCTTTAATCGCGCCCCCCCAAATCTTAAATAGAGGTTCTCCCCTTAGATTCTATATGATGATAATGTACTTATGTGCGAAGCCCCGATGTGATATTTAAAGTCGAAAAGGACGCCGACGATGTACCAACGATTTATTTATCTGATTTGGAGGGGCACGGGATGCTATTGGATTTTATTAACGTTATGTGTATATATCGAAGGAATTAATAGCTTGCAAAAAGGGCTAAAATGACGGTGGTGGCATTATACATTTATTAGGCAAATGATTTATCTATGGCACAAGATCCTGTTACTTAATTTCATAGATGAATTACACATGTTGGATCCATGTTAAGGAAGGATTGCACAATCTTTTATTTTATTTTATTATTATTTCTTTGATTTTTTTTTTATTGTTGATGGAAATACAATCCGTCATCCTTTTTCCGTTTAAAGATAACTTTGTCCCAAAAAAAAGGGACCATGATCACTTTGATAATAAAAAAAAAAAAAAAAAAAAGAAGATTTGATGGGAAATTTCCGTTGCCTCACATTTCTGACTAACGATTTTAGAAGTAGGTTGCATGCATCAAAATACGCACTCAATTGCATTCTTAGAAAAAAAATCGCCTACTTTCCTGCGAATGAGAAAATCGGGTTTCAAGTTTCACATGCTTTAGCACAGTATGAATTGTGACAATTTCATTCATCCTCATAAAAGTACTGATGAGAAAGGAAAAAAAAGGCATCCTTAGAAAAACTGTTTTTTTTTTTTAAGGGAAATAAATTCGAGAACCCTTGAAATTTAGCGGGAAATGGAAGTAATTAGGAGTTTACCGAGACCCATTTTGATGACAAAGAATAAGATTACCTTCTAGTAAGGGATAAAATGAAGTGAAAAAAGTGAGGTGGGATTTTCAATTTGCTCTTTCTTCGGGGGTGGAAATTACAAGATGAAAGCCTTTTCCTGAGTCAAAGAATCGGGTACGTGTCTAATGCATGAGGAATTGGGGATTCTCATGTTGCATCTTTTTTCTTTTTTTTTTTGATACCTGGAACCCCGTCCCGTTCGTCGCCTTGCGGCGATACATACCGCCAAAAGTAAACCCCTGGAGCGACGCTAGCGGAGGACCCACCACCCCGACGTCACGCTTAAATCGCCGATGCTTTCCCGCTGGGGTTTGATCCCCTCACCTTTCCCCCAAGGCAAGGGGTTCTTATCCAGCAGAGCCACCAAGACCGGTGGTCTCATGTTGCATCTTTCTCCTGCAGGAGAGTCGAAAAAGACCTTTAGCACCGATTTCTTTAAAGAAAAAACCACTGGGATCAGCCAATGGCTTGCATTGTTCTCGAACCATTTAATTCAAGAAATCCAACCCTCGGGGCGTCCCAAATAGTGAACCACCGACCGCGTCCCTTATCCTCCCCTCCCCCAACAACGTTGCCGTTTGCCCGACGTGACACGTGGGCCCCGGCGGGACATCACGATCTCACATGCGAAGGAAGAAACAAGTACCCCCGGTTGATTACCGTTGCCCTCCATCTCCATCGCATCTTTAAGCCATCCGACACTTTCCTTTTTCGCACCTCTAATGCCGCGTCTAGCCCACCCACAAACGGCATTGTTTGCCCCGAAAAAGATAGAGGTTCTCCCCCTTAGATTCTATATGATGATAATGTACTGATGCGCGAGGCCCCGATGTGATATTTAAAGTCAAAAAGGACACTGACAATGTACCAATGATTCATTTATTTGATTTGGAGGGGTGTGGGATGCTATTGAATTTTGTTAACGTCACGTGTATATATATCGAAAAATTGGGTAAAAGATGGAAATCCAATTTCTATCCAAAGAGTGCGGGGCCTGCGGGCCAGCTAAGCCACCCCTTCTCATTTCCCCAGAACGAGGTCAGTGCTAAGAGGACTTGAAAGTTTAAACCACCACTCACGAACCTCATTCAGTTGCAGCCTTCAGAAACAAGAAAAGCTCTCTGCAAATCATTGGTTTTCACCTTCATCTTCTTCAAAAGGTTTTCGAGCGGTAGACATGGTGATCAAGTCCCTGGAGGTGACGGTGGTGTCCGCCAAGGACCTCCACAACGTCAACATCATCCATAAGATGGACCCCTATGTCATCGTCTCCCTCTCCAACAACCACAAGCAGTGCACCCACGTCCACAAGAACGGCGGCACCAGCCCCAGGTGGGTCAAACTCCTCGCCTTCCCCGTCGACGAGGCCCGCGCCGACCTCCTCATCCTCGTGTTCGAGATCATGACCAAGAAGACCCACGGCGTCGACAAAGAGGTCGGCAGGGTCGAGGTGCCGATCGCGGAGCTGCTTGAGAAGCAGGGGGACGGGAAGCCCAAGCCAATGAGCTACAGCGTGAGTCTGCCGTCCGGGGAGACCCAGGGGGTCCTGGAATTTACTTACAAGTTCGGCGAGGAGCTGCCGGGGGGATGTGGAAATACGCCGGCCCCAGAGCAGGGGCCTACAAAGAAGACCGACGGGCAGGGTTGGATCGGCAAGTTGGCCGGCGGGTTCGCCGGCGAATTTGTCGGCGGGATCGCCGGCGAGTTGGCCGGCAGGTTGTTCGACATAGAGCAGTCGGAAGCCGCAGTGGACGGGCCGGAAGCCGCAGTGGACAGCCCAGAAGTCGCAGAGGGCAAGTAAGATGATGTTCTTGATATATAAAACTGGGTTTTTTCTTGCTTTGTCCGCTTTGTTTGATCTGTAGTACGCCAGCGTCACCCCCGGTTCGGTGGTGGTAGTCCCCGGTGTCTGATGTGTGCTTTTTTTAATTTTCTGTGTGTAATTAGACTAGAGGCGTCAGTCGATGACGCCGCGTTCGGTTTTTTTTTTCGTGTGTAATCACTTATCATAATGGACGCGTTTGTTTCATGGACCAAAATAGCGATCTGACCTTTCGATTTTGTCTCTTTTTCCTTTCGGTTGCTTTCTTTTTGTAATTTATGGCAGTGAATTGGATCGTAGAGTTGTATCTCACTAAAATAATGACACAGTTGATGAAAAATACATCGAGAAAGAAATTTTGGGGATATGAATATGACCGATCTTTACAATCCCTGTATCGATCATCTAGATCGAGCGTCATGGCCGCTTAGGCGACCTCGATCTGGGGTCATCCATGACCTCAGACAGGGTGGATGGGGGTGGGGAGGGGCGGTGAGCAAGATCAGCCACCGCCGAGGACAAGGGCTGCGGGTGCTTTGGTGTTTTTCAGCCATGGAATGGATGGTTAAACTACAAAAGTTGAGGAGGGTTTTTGCGCATTTTCCATATAGTAGGACTTATTATCACATTTATGCATATTAACTTGAGATTATCAAAAAAAAAAAAAAAAAAAACTCGAGATTATCATTCCAATGGAGTAAACTTCAATTATTGTAATGTTTAAACTTGTCTTTTCATGGAGTCAATTGCTAGATTAATGATAGTCAAGATTCTATCTGTTGATTTTATAAGTCGTCTCTCACGTGAAAGCAAGGAAAGTTGTAGCCTTTGATCAAGACGTCACAACCAACCCCACGCGCTCTGTTGTTTCTGTCAGCTATGCCTTCGCATGCGTCCGCAGACGCCGAAACAATTCATTTTCTCTATTGCTACTTTGGAGGAGAGGTTAATTAGGTGGCCCGCGGATGATTTTCAAGAACCAAATCTGACCTATCTTTCGAGCGATGAGAAGATTTTTGTTGGTGAAATGGATTTTTGCGTAAATATAAAATTTCTCCGTCATTCTGTAATTTACTTTATGGGGAATTTGGTCCGCTCGAATATGTTAATAATAAGATATTATCGATTGTGCTTGCAACTAGTTCATCCATCCGTGCATGCATGTTGGATTGGAATGAAGCCATTCTAGTTTGAGGCCGTGCAGTTTGACTAACTTAGGGAACATTTGAAGTTCAGGTCAAAGAACCTAACTAATAATCCATTATTCTAATACAATTAGTCCGATGAATGGATGAAAACGTTGTGATCTTACTGCTAATTAGTGCCAATGAACAAGTCATGCACAAGACCATTGGTGTCTCTTCATGACCTCACATTTAGGTATTGCCATCATAAAGTAAGACGATTTTAGATGGCCTAGCTCTCGATGAGTTTAAATAAATGAGTATATTGAAGATGGGTTTCATTATCAAGTTCCTTATAAACACTTGTTAAACAATCAACTAAGATATTTTTCGTGGCTCCCAATGTATTGATTTTGCTCATGATAACGCTTTGAAAATGTAAATTTCCTCATCATGTAAAATTTAACAAGCGTGTCCAGTTTATTTATGAACATAATTTTTCAGGCATACATAGTAAGTGATCAAATAAAGGGAATCCGCAGTATGGATGATTAGAATATCGAGGTACCCTCTTATCAAATAACATTAGTCAATGTCCTAGAAACACTACGCAACAACACCAGTGCAATTAACACTAATTTCTATGTTGGTGGACCGAAGCTTGTTTTCTTCTGGCGTGTCAAGTTGAACAAAATCCAATGACAAACAAAAACCTGCCTTGATTGGGATTTCAAGGACAAGAAGGTTCCCCTAATCCCTTCACAGGAAAAACAATAATTTATTTTCCATATTAATCAATCATTAAATAATTTCCTAATCCTAATTAGCATCTTTCAGAAACTCGTCGGCACGGTCGCACGTTTTCTCAAGGGAGCTCTCGCGAGCCCATGAAGGCAACATGGCCCAGACGAAAGAGACTCCATCATGGACTCTGCATACGCAATCCTCCACGACCCACGGGCTCTTGACCATTGATGGGCCGACCCGACTGGATCCACCTGATGACGGGTCAAGAAATCCGAACCCTTCCATAGCTAAGGGAACTCATGGATTGTGGGCTTTATACGCTCCAATCCAAACGGATACGGTGCGGGTATTTTTTTCATCGGACCCGATGGAATGAACCATCTCTCTCTCTCTCTACATATACATATACATATACATACATACATATATATATATATATATATATATATATATATATATATATATATATATTTTAACTTTGCTAAGACAACGGTACCGTCATTTACATTTAATAACAGTGTATTTCTCACCACATATTTGTTTTACAAGTGCACGGCAATTGGGAGGACTTGTAGATGAATTTAAATATAAATTTTATAAGACACACATACCTTATTTACTTCTACGATACCGTCGTTTATTTATTTATTTTTTTTCATATTGGTCATTATGTTAAAAAAGTAAAACCGAAAATACTAATGAGATCGGCTAATCCATTAGCTAGCGATGTGATACCTACTTGGCATCTTATGTTGCTTTCGAAATAATTAATTAACAATTATAAAACAAAAGAAATGTAGAAGAAAACAACCGTTAATCACTTGACCGTTGTTGTCGCTCAAGAGAATTTCAATGAATTTCACTTACTTAAGAATTTGTCTTAAGTCTCACATGGTCATGTAAGTTTTCACAATGAACCAATATTCATGGTTGATAACAATATCAATCTTCTCCGACTCAATATCTCCTTTTAATTGGTGCACGGGAATGGTGTGGTGGAGGATTTTCAGTTTAGGATCATCCATTTGGATTCCGCGAGCTATGTGCAAACTACTTAATTTAAAATCACCCACCTACACAGATAATAAATCCGGGCTTAATTGAGTTTTGAACATGAGTATGTTCTTAAATTGTTTCGACTAAAATTTGGGACGTAAAATTCATGGATATTCCCTTTTGCATAGAAAAGACAAAGATACCCAAAAATTAATGGACTTTCTCAAGATATCACCCTACATAGCCGAAGTATGTAACCCTAGCTTGTATTATATAAAGATATCACCCTACATAGCTGAAGTATGTAACAAAAATTCTATCGCTGAAACACAAAAACACTTATTAGCAATTGTCACTCATTCTCATCTTGTTAGTTTATTATTTTTACAATAATATCGAGGTACCATCCTATCAAACAACATTAGCCAATGTCCTAAAAACGCTACTCAATAACACCAGCGCAATTAACACTAATTTCTATGTTGGTGGACCAAAGGTTGTTTGTTTTGGCGTGTCAAGTTGAATTAAATCCAATTATTAGTCTTGATTTGGGATTTCACGGACAAGAAGATTACCCAAATCCCTTCACAAATTTATTTTTATTTTTATTTTTCGTATTGATCAATCATTAAATAATTTCCTAATCCTAATTAGCATCTTTAAGAAACTCGTCCGCACGGTCGCACGTTTACTCAAGGGAGCTCTCGCGAGCCCAAGAAGGCAAGAAGGCCCAGACGAAGGAGACTCCATCATGCACTGCAAACGCATTCCTCCACGACCCACGGGCTTTTGACCATTGATGGGCCGACCCGACCGAATCCAACCAAACGGATAGGGTGCGGGTTTTTCTTTTCATCCGACATGGAATGAACATCTATATAGTCGAGAACGGAAGATCAAATCTATTCTGACCTTATCCGCTTAACTGAATCTTCTCTGTTTCAAATCTATATCAATGATCTCCACCATAAAACCCATCCAAAGTCCGCATTAGAATCCTCCTTCAGACGACGATCTCTCTTCCATGGCAATGACCTCTGCTGGCGGCGGCGGAGGCGATGGCGGCGGCTGCTGCGCCTTCGCCCTCCAGGTCCTCAGGGGCCGGTGGTTCATGATGTTCGCGTCCTTCCTGATCATGGCGGGCGCCGGCGCCACCTACCTCTTCGGCGTCTACTCCAAGGACATCAAGTCCACCCTCGGCTACGACCAGTCGACCCTCAACCTCCTCAGCTCCTGCAAGGACCTCGGCGCCAACGTCGGCGTCCTCTCCGGCCTCATCGCCGAGGTCGCCCCCACATGGCTCGTCCTCCTCGTTGGCTCCGCCATGAACTTCGCTGGCTACTTCCTCATCTGGCTCGCCGTCACCCGTCGCATCCCCCGCCCCGCGGTCTGGCAGATGTGCGTCTACATCTGCGTCGGCGCCAACTCCCAGAACTTCGCCAACACGGGCTCCCTCGTCACCTGCGTCAAGAACTTCCCCGAGAGCCGCGGCATCATGCTCGGCCTGATGAAGGTATTTCATGGACGACTGATTTCTCGTCAAATATTCATATCGGCGACGTAACGAATACGCGAAATGCTTTCTCTCGTCTCGTGCAGGGCTTCGTGGGGCTCAGCGGCGCGATGATGACGCAGCTTTACTACGCCATCTATGGGGACGACTCCAAGTCCCTCATCCTCCTCATCGGGTGGCTGCCGGCGGTGATCTCAATCGTCTTCGTGTACACCATCCGGACGATGAAGCTCTCGACGCACCCCAACGAGCTCAAGGTGTTCTACGAGTGCCTGGCCATCACGGTCGTGCTCGCGCTGGTCATCATGGCCCTGACCATCGCCCAGAAGCAGGTCAGCTTCTCCCATGGGGCCTACGTCGTGAGCGCGGTCGCCGTCTGCGTTTTGACCTTCCTCCCCTCGGGATCGCGGTGAGGGAGGAGTGGGCCACGTGGAAGCAGAGGAAGGCACAGAAACCTACGACGGCGACCGTGGGAGTTGCTGGTGATGACGCCTCCAGTCCTGCTCGTGATTTGGAAATTCATGCGACTGATCAGCGGAGGCAAGAAGAGCAAGAGGCTGCCAACCGGAATGACACTTCGTGTTGTGCCGATGTGTTCAAGCCTCCCGAAAGAGGTGCGGACTACACGATCATGCAGGCCCTCTTGAGCTTGGACATGATCACTCTCTTCGTGGCGACGTTCTGCGGCCTTGGATGCAGCCTGACTGCGGTCGACAACCTGGGCCAGATCGGCGAGTCCCTGGGCTACCCGCAGCACACGATCGGCACGTTCGTGTCCCTCGTGAGCGTGTGGAACTACTTCGGCCGGGTCTTCGCCGGGTTCATCTCGGAGATCATATACGACAAGTGGAAAGTGCCCCGCCCCGTCATCATGATGCTCTCGCTCGTCGTGTCGGGGGTCGGGGACCTCCTCATCGCGTTCCCGGCCCCCGGGTCGGTCTACGTCGCCTCCCTCCTCATCGGGTTTTCCTTCGGCGCGCAGCTCACGCTCCTCTTCATCATCATCTCCGAGCTCTTCGGGCTCAAGTATTACTCGACGCTGTTCAACTGCGGGCAGCTGGCGAGCCCCCTCGGGTCGTACATCCTCAATGTGCTGGTCGTGGGCAGGCTTTACGACGTGGAGGCGACGAGGCAGCTTGCGGCCAGGGGGCTGACAAGATCGGCGGCGAAGGAGCTGACCTGCATCGGGAGGCGGTGCTACCGGACGTCGTTCAGCATCCTGGCGGGCGTGAACGCGCTGGGGGCGCTCGTCTTGCTGGTTTTGGTCGTGAGGACTAGGGAGTACTACCAAGGGGATATCTACAAGAGGTATAGAGATCAAATGGCTGAGAATGAGAAGGGGATTGCGTTGAGCAATGCCGGCATTGACGAGCCCGTGAATGTAAAAGATAGAAAGTGACAAGGATCGAGTGAAGTTACGAACCCATCTTCATCTTTTTCCTCTTAAGTTTTTCATGCTTTAGTGCGAACATGAGTTGCTTAATCTACACGAGTCTCCTCTTCCTGGCTCGTCTTATTGTTTTTTGCCCTCATAGATTTCAATCAGCGGACCTTCCTGATCACGTTCTAAAGTTTCATTTAATTCGGTCATTTTGACAAACTCTATAGTAATCAATCAGATTAATTATTAAGATGATTAACGGTTATTGAATCTTGGCCGAAACAGGGTACATTTGAAAAGGAAAACACTGTGGATAACTTATGAAATTTGAATCCCTTCGGCAGTTATGTTAGATTAGATCATCCTACTTGTAATCTAATCACCAGAAAGTATTTTCAAGTTATTTTCTTATCGTCATTAGTCAGAGTAGGTAGAGTCAAATCCAAATGGAGGTAAGGCCAAGACCCATCTGATTAACTCGAGGACCCGAATTGCCCCCAGTCCAGCCCAACAGCGTCTGTTGATTTCGTGATGCTCTTGGAGCGCCCAAGTTATTAAAATCACCTAATTGGGTCGTGAAATTCTGTTTTTTTTTTTCGAGGAAAATAGTTTGACAATACTAGGGCTTTTCTCGGATGACGCTCGATAATTTATCGATCACATGCACAAAATCAAATGGAAAAAGAAAAAAACATTAGAGCAATTTGGATATCCCTTGTGTGGATTTTTTTTTTTCTTTTGGTAAGGTAAGAATATATAAGCTAATAACCAAAAGTTACAAGAGGCTCTAAGCACCAAAACTTACACTCATAAAGACAAAGTCGGGACGAGTGGAAGGGAGCCGAATAAAAGAAGAAGGACCGCAAGACAAGCGGACCAACCAACAAAAGCAAAGCAGCCAATACAAAAGACAACAAAACCGTAGCTAGGACGGCAAAGACAACAAAGCAAAATGGCTGGAACAACTCGGGAGCAAGCAATCGCGGATCGCAAAAAGGAAGACCACGAAGGAGTCGCGGCGGCAGAGCCCACCTACGTAGGCTCAAAAATAGAAGTATCAAATCCCCAGCATCTTTGAAGTCTTCTATTCTTGTACGAGTTGGGCACATTCTTGTGAGTCGAGCTTTGTCCTTGACAACCTTAATAAGATGATTCTTTAACGCTGAGATTACCACAGCTTCACCACGGAAGATGACATCATTCCTTTTCTTCCAAATAATATGGCACAAAGCCCCAAAAGAAAACCGAGACAAGGAATGGAAAAATTCATTTCGAGAGGTACTTCATAAGCCAAAGGAGGTTGTCCATCCAGGATCTATTTCACCACGGAATGTTACATCTTGTAGCCCAAAAAAATGCAAGTGTTGTCGAAGTATGACATTCAAAGAACAAATGATCTATAGAGTCAGGCTTATCTTTACAAAAAGCACAACAAGTGTAGTCGATTCTCCCATGAGACAGGAGGCAAGCTTGGGTAGGTAAACGATTTTTAGTAATAAGCCAAAGATGGAATTGATACCTAGGAGCAATAGCGTTGTTCCAAACAAAGGAGGCCCAGGGAACTCGGCTCCTCTTTCTCCTCATTATTTGCCAAGCCGATGCAACCGAAAAAACACCGGAGGGATCACCTTTCCAACGAAACCTGTCCCGACTCAAGGAGAGAGCCGGAAGGGCTATACCCAAACAATCCAAAAGGGATCGAAACTACGACCCGGCGGATGGAAGAGGTCGGCGACAGTCGAGTATTCCCGGGAGACCGGAGGCATCAATAAGAGATTGTGGGAATAAGTCAGCCAGAGGACCAATAGGAAGCCGGTGGTCAAACCATAAAGACACCGACAATCCATTACCAATTTTCCAAACAAAGTTCAACCGAAATTCCTTCCTCAATTGCAAGATCTTTTTCCACACCCAAGAGCAGAAAGAAGGAGTAGGTGAAATCCAAAAGTTCTCCTTCTTTAAGAAATTTGAATGGATCCACCTGCACTAGAGAGATTCCTTATCCGTGAAAAGGATCCAAATATATTTAAGCATTGCAGCCTTATTGCATTCTTTAAGTCTCCGAATACCAATACCACCTTCATTCTTGGGGAGACAGACATCCTCCCGAGCTACTTTAGCCCCTCCAAAGCCAAGGGAGGAACCCTTCCACAAAAACTGTCTCAATATCCTCTCAATACCATCCAAAACCGAGGCTGGTGAAGAAAAAACACTGGCCTAAAATGCCTGAATAGCATAGAGGGCGATCGATCATCGAAGTCCGCCTGCGAATGAGAGAGCGGTGGGTCCAAGATTGGACCACAGCGAATACGGTCAATTAAGGTAGTACGATCTGCGCTTACCCGGTCTGAAGAAATAATAGGTACCCCTAAGTAACGAACCGGAAGCTTACCTTCCTGAAAACCAAACGCCCAAAGGATACGGTTCCTCAGAGAAGGCAAGCCACCTGAGAGAAACACTTCACTTTTATTCCTATTCGGTGATAGACCACTCCAAGAGGAAAATATATCCAGACCTCTTTTAAGTAAAGCCACTGAGGCCCAGTCAGCCTGGCAGAAAAGGAATACATCATCAGTGAAGAAGAGGTGGGACAAGCTGACCCGTTTGCATCTCCAATAATACTTAAAGTCCTTCGCAGAAGTGCGATCCTTAATAATACCCGAAAAAATCTCCAACACAAGGGTGAAAAGATAAGGAGACATAGGGTCTCCCTGCCTAAGGCCTCGCCTCCCTGGAAAGAACCCATGTAGCTCACCATTAATAGAAATGGAATACTTTGGAGTTCGAACGCATACCGTAATAAGATGGACCATCCACTAAGGGAAGCCAAATGCCAATAGGGTTAACTCTAGGAAATCCCAATCTACTGTATCGTATGCCTTTTGGAAGTCCACTTTGATTGCACACTTCGGCGTATAAGGATCCAAATGGAACCCAACAAAGAGTTCGAACCAACAAGTATGTTATCCCTAATTCTTCGACCTTTCACAAAAGCGTTACGAGAGGGACTTATCAAGTCACTCAATACGAAGCTATACGATTGGCCAATTTTGGAGATAACTTTGTAGATGGTATTACAGCAAGCAATAGGTCTAAAATCCGTCACTGAACAAGCATTCGGAACTTTAGGCACAAGTGCAAGGATAGTATTGTTTACCTATCTAAGAAGCTTCCCAGAAGAAAAGAAATCACGCACCGCCTCTAACACCGAAGGCCCAACAATATTCCAATTGGTTCTATAAAATTCAGATGTGAAGCCATCCGGCCCCGGGGCTTTACCACGTGGAAGGGAAAATAATGTGTTACGGATTTCTTCATCAGAAACAGGAGAAGTGAGGTAAGCCACATGATCTTCCATAAGAGGACGACGAATAAACTCTTTTAAATATTGCATAGAAGGCGTAGCAATGGCAGCCTGCGAAGTGAGGAGCTCCGAAAAGTAAGAAACAAAGACTTGCAGTACTTGATTTGGGTCTGAATTGAGGACACCAGAAGAATCTCTAACCGAGAGTATCCAGTTTACCAGTTGCCTCCTACTAACCGAGTGATGAAAGAATTTGGTATTGCGATCGCCTTCCTTCAACCATCGGATTCTCGATTTCTGTCTATAAAAAGACTCCTCCTCTCTACGCAAGTCCACAAACAAACGACGCTGAGTTTTTTCAATGTCCGCGAGGGCAACATTATCTGGGTTTTGCTGAAATTCCACCTGAGTGCGATATAAAGTCTCCCTTGCTTCCGCTGTTCTAGAAGAAATATTAGAGTAAGCGTCCTTGTTAAGTTGTTTCAGCTGGCCTTTCAAGATCTTCAACTTGGTCACAAGTCTGAACATGGGTACTCCATGAACAGGGCTACCCCAAACTTGGTGAACAATAGATTGAAAATTCGGATGTTCGGACTAGAAATCAAAGTATTTAAAAGGCTTCCGCGTATTAAGAGGGTTAAGAACTCTGACCACCATGGGAGAGTGATCTGAAATGCTCGGATTGAGAAAATTTGCTTCCGAAAAAGAGAACTCCAAGTTCCACTTCAAATTCACCAAAACCCGGTCTATCTTCCTCATTTTCGTTGAAGTAGACCAAGTGTATCGAAAGCCAATATACCTAAGATCCACTAGCTCCGTTTGCGCTAAGCAATTAGCAAACTCATCAAAATAAGGAATCCAAGAGTTTGAACTACCAATTCGGTCAGACGGATCTTTAATGGCGTTGAAGTCTCCCGCAACAAGCCAGGGTGAGTCCTGCAACATATTATTGAAATGGAGGAGGTTCTCCCATAAAGGTCTCCTCCGCACAAAAGTATGCTCTCCATAGATCGCAAAAATATAACAACTCAGCCCCGAAAGGTTTAATTTTAAACAACCATGAATAGCCTGGGAATTGGTAGAAATAGATTCATAACTGATAATGCTAGTACGAGTACCTAGAGGGGGGTGAATAGGTTTATAAAATTTTCTTGGAGATTGCACAATACTTAGACAGATGAATGATTAAAGAATCAATCGTAAGACTGAGTAAAGGAAAGAGAGAATTAAACACGAGGTTTATAGTGGTTCGGCTTGATTCAAGCCTACGTCCACTCTTCGCACCGACGACCGATTGGCTGGATTCCACTATGAACAAAGAGATGTTACGGTGTTGATCTTCCTTGATTTCTCGATGTAGATGATCTACTACACTCGCTCAAGATATCACTAAGTATAAACACTCTGTGTGTACAATTTCGCTCGAACCGTATCGACTAACAATCAAGGTTCTTCGAGACTCGGAATTTTTCTATCAATCACACTCTTAAAATAACTAGAACGTCTTCCTTTTATACTCCTTTATGCCATCATAGCCGTTGGCACTTACCAAAGGAATTCCTCCAATCTACCCGTTGGTCGGAATCAATTAAGAAGATCATCCGAGCTATTTAAGGAATCGATGATAGCCCATCAATCTGTTCGCCCATACAATCGGGATTTTGGTTTCAAAGAATAGAACATTCCAAGAATGTTTCGTCGACCATCAGATCTTCTATTGTTCTTAGATAAGAATCAAAAAAATCCGTAGTGATTATCCAACCAAGGGATCTTTTCCAGGATTGGATCGAATCCCCAACCATATACTTCGGCCGGATATCCTTCGCTCTTGGATTAGAAAGACATCGGTGAGAATAATCTTGAGTCTTGAGTCTTGAGATTACAAAGTCTTGAGACTATAAAGTCTTGAGACTTTAACTATCGATATCCGAGACTTAGACCGATAGAAATGTTTTGTCGGCTTCAAAATATTCGGAAAGATTTCTCCAACAATCTCCACCTTTTTGATAGTGACAAAACTTTCTTGTAGATTTGAACAACTTTGACTGCAAAAACATTTCTCAAGCAATATGGCTAACTCATAAAGATTAATAAACAACCGGACTCGCATCCACAAAGACAAATTGGTTAGTCTTTCATGAGTAATACCATATAACAATACTTGATATAAATGCAACAGTCAAGCATCAAAATCCACACCAATTCAATCTAACACTCAAGTTCAAGTTCTCAAGTCATACTCAAAAATAAACATAAAAGTCAAATAAAGTTTTAAAATAATGTTTGTTCAAATTGGTTCTCCCCCTTTTTGTCATCATTAAAAAGAGGGTGAGAAAGGAGTCATGTCTCGCTTGGGAATGCGCACGATCCGGAATTCTCCCATTGATTGGACTACGCCTTCCAGCCTCTTCAAGTCCTCCCTTAGATGAGCTACCTCCTCTCCTTTGGCATTGGCTTGAATTTGCGAGTGAGGTCTTTCATCTTGTCCTCAGCCGATCGAAGATGCTTGTCCAGCATTCTTCATTGCTTGAATTTCACGAGTCAGAGCATATATTTGGCCACGCATTTCCGAAGAATATCCATGATTCGATGAAAATGCAAGAATTGTCTGTCGCGCACCGGCATGAGCTTTTCGAGATGATGGCACTTTTGTATAGTCTTGCAGATTTGGTGTCGACGTATCACCTTCTTCGTGCAATTGAGAAGCCTGAAATTCTTACGGGTCTCGCTGGAGATTGTCTTGGACCTTCACTACGCAGCATGAGGTGTAGACCTTTCTTGCTCGCCAACTCCCCTGTCTCTAGGACATCCAAAGGGGAAGAGTGATGATCATGCTCAGATTTCCCTTCTCTCCCATTCAGCAAGAGACTTTTCTTTCTCTTCTTGACTTCCTTCTCCTTCTCTCTCGTTCTTCTTCTTCTCTACGGTTCTTCGAAATTCTCTTGGCCGAGACACGTAACGTCCGGTTCTTATCGGTGCATGGATCGTAGGATCTTCATCCTCTTCATCTTCATCCTCCGAGGATGAGAGTTCTTCTCTTCTTTTCGATGAGGCTCCAATGGCCTCCTTTCCTTTTCTCTTTGAAGCGGGCATCGAACGGGGAGATTTCTCTTTGAATTTCTCCATTGCCTTGGAAAGTTCTTGCGAGGACGCATCTTCGTTAACATCTTCAAACCTACCACCATCTTATCACACGGTTGAACACAAAGAGTTTGAGGTGGTTCAATATTCATGTGTCTGAAGATCTTGGTCACCAGACCAGGATAAGGCAATTGTCCTTTGTCTTTTGACATTGCTCTGTACATATGGAAGAGAATAGTGTGCGGTAGAGAGAACTTTCGTCCTGTGTTGATCGCGTACATCAACTTTGCTTGAAGAGACACGAAGTCTTTGACGTAGACTTTGGTCTAATACGGTTGATCACAATCTTATGAAGCACAATGTTGATGGCATTCATCTGGAATAGGTAACTTTCTTCTCGCATCCCTATCTTTGACCGGTTCCAGAGTAGTACGAAGCGGTGAGACTTTGATTGGTAGGTAGCGTCTGGCATACGAGGATCACTTGGAATGTTCGCAAGTGCTTCCTCGCTTTTCCTTTCGGGGCAATTCCCCATTCCTCCATTTTCTTGAGAAAAAAGATACTCATTCCCATAATTTTTGTCCTTAAGGAAGTCATCTATATAATTCAATGGAGTACTTTTGTGCTTTTCAACGCACGATAAAGTTTATACAAAAAGGAGGGCTTTTGAACTCTTACTGGGTCGGCATCCTCGATTATCTCTTCTTCCAGATTATGACTTGCACCTTGTGGGGCAGGAGGCGTTGAATGACGTGGATGAGAGCGAATCGGACTTTGTCGCTGACTTGTTAAGTCTTCTTCCTCAGTGAGATCGAAATGAGTCGGTCCCTTCTCCATTCTTTGTGGTCCCCCCTTGCGATTCTTGATGATTTCCTCGAAGAAGACATCTTTCTTTGTCGTTTGGAAGATTCCTTCACTTGCTTTCCCAAGAAAAATGACCACTTTCTCGACGACGAATAAGCAGTAAAACAATATCGGGAGGAGAGTGCCTTTTAGGGTTTTGAAGATTGGGAATAGAAAAAGCGTATATATATAACTCGGTTTTGAAAAAGGAAGTTCAATCGGTGCAAGGAAAGTGAACGATCACTTCTTTTCAAAATCAATAACGCAAAATTATTAAACGAAAGATCGTACCTTTTCGAGTTAATATAACTAAATGACAATTAGTACCTTTTAGATGAAATACAACTTACGGTCTATAGCCACGAATGTCTGAGTCTCGAGGATTTAAAGTCGAAAGATTAGAGTCTTAGAGTTGGTGAGTCTCTAGACTTTTAACTTCTTCGGGCTTCAAAATGTTGAGTCTTGAACGGATAAAGTCGAATTGATTTTTCTCCAAAGGCTTTGTGAATATATCCGCTAGTTGACTCTTTGAATCAACAAATTGAATCGAGATTTCTCCATTTTGAATATGATCTCTAATGAAGTGATGTCGAATCTCAATATGCTTTGCTCTTGAATGAAGGATTGGATTTTTGGTGAGATTTATCGCACTTTGGTGTTGTCACATCTCGATTACGTGCATGAGTCTTCAATCCCAAAGTCTTGTAGCTGTTGTTTTATCCATAGAATTTGCGAACAGCGAGCTTCCAAGAGCTACATACTGCATTCGTCGTTGAAAGAGCTACGGTGCTTTGCTTCCTCGAAAACCAAGACACCGTTCTGTTTCCAAGTAGTTGACAAGTTCCGAGGTGCTTTTTCTATCGATTCGCAACCTAAGCGGATCCGCATCCGAGTATCCTAGAAGATTAAAGTCTCCCTTCTTGGGATACCGAGACCGATGCTTGAAGATGAGGCAACATATTTGATAACACGTTTTACAAAGACTGAGATGGGATTCTCTAGGATCCGATTGAAACCTAGCACAAATACAAACACTCAACAAAATATCAGTCTAGAAGAGTAAGATAAAGAAGTGAGCCGATCATGCTCTGTACGGCTTTTGATCTACTTTCTTCCCTTCTTCATCCTTGTCTATCTTCGAGAACATGACATTGGTATGTCGGTCTTTTACACTTTTCCAATCCAAACCTTTTGACAAGATCATTCGCATATTTTTCTTGATGGATAAAAGTTCCTTCCTTCATTTGTTTCACTTGAAGTCCAAGAAAGAATGTTAACTCTCCCATCATACTCATTTCAAACTCATCTGCATAGACTTAGAAAATTTCTTGCATAGACTTTCATTAGGTGATCCAAAAATAATATCGTCCACATATATTTGAACAAGTAAAAAGCTTTTGCTTTCCTTTTTGATAAACAAAGTAGTATCTACTTTACCTTTGACAAAACCATTACGTAATAAGAACTTACTTAGTAATGTCGTACCAAGCTCGAGGTGCTTGCTTTAAACCATACAAGGCCTTTTCGGTCGAAGGCGAGTCGGGCTTCTTTGGGTCTTCAAACCCGGAGTGGTTGTTCCACATAAACTTCCTCATGGATGAATCCATTTAGGAATGCACTTTTGACGTCCATTTGGAATAACCTGAAATTTTTATAACAAGCAAACGCAAGTAATAGACGAATAGCTTCTAACCTTGCTCTTGGAGCGTAAGTCTCATCATAGTCTATTCCTTCTTCTTGCGTATATCCTTTGGCCACGAGTCTTGCTTTGTTTCGTACGACTTTTCCTTCTTCATTCATCTTGTTCCTGAATACCCATTTGGTTCCAATAACGGTTTTACCTTTTGGTTTAGATGTCAATTCCCAGACATCATTGATGTTGAATTGTCGAGTTCTTCTTGCATAGCTTCGATCCAGCTTTCATCGATAAAGCTTCTTCTATGCTTTTTGGTTCAATTTCGAAATGAGAGCCACAAAGCACTAGATTCTTCACGCCTTTTTGATGCAGTGCGGATTCCTTCATTGATTTCGCCAATAATGAGATCTTTAGGATGACCGGATTTATGCTTCCGATTCTTGGTTGTTCTCGCCCGGTTGATGATCTCTTTCTTTGTTTGAATCTTCATGTGCTTCTTGATGTTGGACTTCTAGAGACTGAGATGCTTCTTGAGTTGTAAGCATTGGAAAGTCTGGTGTAGGTTCAGACTCTTCATACTGAGTCTGGCTGGATTCATCTTGAATTGAATCTTGAAATTTAACATTCGTTGATTCCTCCACCGACTGGCTTTTCTTGTTGTAGACTGTGAGGCTTTGCTTGATGTAGAATATCCAAGGAAGATGCCTTCATCCGATCTTTCTTCAAACTTACCAACTCAATCATTTGCATTTTTCAAAATAAAGCATTTGCAACCAAACACATGAAAGTATGAAACAATAGGCTTTTTACCTTTGAACAATTCATAGGGGTTTTCTCTAAAATAGGTCTTAAAAAGACTCTATTTATAATATAGCATCTTTGTTGAGACAGCTTCCGCTTCAAAATCGTGAAGAAATTTTGCTTTCAATTAAAAGTGTTCTAGCCATTTCTTGAAGAGATCTATTCTTTCTTTCCACAACTCCATTTTGCTCGGGAGTATATGGAGAGGAAAACATATGATTAAAACCAGATTTATCACAAAATTTCGTAAAATCTTGATTTTCAAATTCACTTCCATGATCTGTTCTTATGCTTGAAATTGCACATCCTTTTTCATTTTGAACCTTTTTGGCAAATTTTTCAAAATACGAAAAGGTTTCTGACTTACTTGTAAGAAAGTATACCCAAGTAAAGCGGGAGTAATCATCCACAATTACTAGGCAATATTTCTTACCTCAAATACTGGGTTCTCGGTTGGTCCGAAGAGATCCATATGAAGAAACCGTAGCACATGATTAGTAGAAACATGGTTTATTTGCTTAAATGGATTTCTTACCCGTTTCCCGAGAATGCATGGAGTGCATGAATCGGACTTTTGGTATGGCAATTTAGGTAGACCTCGAACAAGCTTCTTTGATGAGATTTTGGCTAATTGTTTCATATTGACATGGCCAAGCTTTCGTGCCATAAGACTGCTTCATCTTGAATTGAGATTAGACATTGTGCTTCATTTGGTTTTACATCAAGGAGGTAGATATTTTCATGCTTCGACCCATGAAAGAGCGAGTTGAGTCTTTGCTAATTCCAGGAACATATGCCTTCGTGAAAGGAGATCTTGAAACCAAGTATCACACAATTGGCTAATACTTAGAAGATTGTAGTTGAGTCCTTCCACTAGAGAGACATTGCTTATTGTGAGATTTCCAATTTTCACGAGTTCCAAATCCCACAATGCTTCCTTTTCTTTGTTTCCTCCAAATGAAACTTTTCCACCATTCACTTGAACAAGCTTTATGAAGCATTTTGAGTCTTTCGTCATGTGTCTTGAACATCCGCTGTCAAGATACCACTTAATTTTCTTTTTACGAGACCTGCATTCAAAGAGAGTCTCAAGCTTTCTTTGGTACCCAAATTTTCTTGGGTCCTTTCACGTTAGTAGAATAAGCATTACTAGGCCATACTTTCTTGACAGCTTCCAAACCATAGAACACTCTTTTTCAAAATGATCCCGATTACACTTTGAACATCTTAGAGCACTTCGACCTACGGACTTTACAAAGACTTTCTTGAAATGATTTTTGTAAGCCTCTTTTGACGGTCTTTTCTTAATTCTTTCTTTTACTTTTGGAAAATCAATCAAAGGAATTGTTTCATTGTCATACCCAAATCAGACTTGTTAAAGTAAGGTCTTTGGACTGAAAGAACTTTTTCAAGTTTTTCAGACCCTATTGAAAATTTCTTTGAAATATTTGATAAGTCAGTTTTTAAGAAAGCATTTTCTTTTGAAAGTTTATCTTCATTCTCCTTAAGAGTAGAAACATTCAAGTCTAAACTTTTCACTTTTTCTTCTAAAATATTTTCCTTTTGTTTTAAGACGAGTTTTCCTTTTAAGTTCGGAAATCCTTTTTAGAGAAGTCTTAAGACTAAAACATAGTTCATCAATGTATTTAGAGACTTTGACAGGGATTTTATAATCACTTACCTCAAATTCATTTTGTCGAGTCGATCTGTCCCCGAGTCCGATTGTGCCATTAGACAAAGGTTGGCATATTCCTCATCACTTTCTTCACACTCGTATCACTCCAAGTTTCGGCTTTGAGAGCTTTACGAGACTTTTCAGCTTTTCCTCTTTTCTTCTTCAGGAGAGGACAATTTGTCCGATGTGTCCCTTTTTTCTTACATTCGAAACAAACTACATCTTTGTTTGGTTCCTCATTATCAACAAACTTGGTTTGCTGTTTCGAAAACTTTGTTTCCTTGAGTTGAACCTTCTCCCTTTTCTATTCAGCTTTCGAACCTTCTAATCATAAGAGCAAGCTCCTCATCGTCCGAGATCTTCTTGAGTCTACGTATCATCGAGAATCATTGTTAGATTTTAATGCAATGGATTTCTTACATCTTGGATCTTCGTCTTCATTAATTCGTTTCCACTTCATAAGATCGAAGAGTTCCAATCGGCTCGTCTACGAGATAATGGCATAATTCTTTGCGTCTCTCTTATTGAAGTCTTTATATGATTCCAATCCTTGGAGAGTCCACGCAGTAGCTTGTTCACCTTCATAGGATCAGAAATTTTCTGTCCTTGATTCTCAAGACCATTGACAATATCTCAGAAACGGCTAAACATGTCGGTTATAGATTCTCCTTGTTTCATTTTGAAAGCTTCATATTGACCAAGGAGAATGTTATTCTGGTCTCCTTCACTCGGTCCGTCCCTTCATAAGTGATATGTAACTGTCCCTGGACTTCTTTTTTTGTATCACAAGAAGATATTCTGTTATATTCGGTTGGTGATAAAGCACAATATAAAGAGTAAATTGCTTTTGCATCAAGTGCTTGTCTCTTGTTTATCTCTTCTTGAGACATTCCGCTGGGTTTCAACGGTTTCTTTCCCTCTTTCGGATGCGATGCGGCGGTAGAGTAATTCCTCTTTCCACCACATCCCATTCCGGAGGATCCTTTGATCGTAGAAAAGCTTTCATCTTGTTTTTCCGGATGTTGTAATCCTTTCCATCAAAGTAGGGTGGTCGGTATTGCTTTGCCCTTCCACCGGCCACGGTGCTAGCATACTAGCCATGGATCTTTTACTCAAGTAAAACACTTCAAATAAAGTGAGAACACGGGCTCGATACCAATTGATAATGCTAGTGCAGTACCTAGAGGGGGTGAATAGGTTTATAAAATTTTCTTGGAGATTGCACAATACTTAGACAGATGAATGATTAAAGAATCAATCGTAAGACCGAGTAAAGGAAAGAGAGAATTAAACACGAGGTTTATAGTGGTTCGGCTGATTCAAGCCTACGTCCACTCTTCGCACCGATACCGATTGGCTGGATTCCACTATGAACAAAGAGATGTTACGGTGTTGATCTTCCTTGATTTCTCGATGTAGATGATCTACTACACTCGCTCAAGATATCACCAAGTATAAACACTCTTTGTGTGTACAATTTCGCTCGAACTGTATCGACTAACAATCAAGGTTCTTCAGACTCTGGAATTTTTCTATCAATCACACTCTTAAAATAACTAGAACGTCTTCCTTTTATACTCCTTTATGCCATCATAGCCGTTGGCACTTACCAAAGGAATTCCTCCAATCTACCCGTTGGTCGGAATCAATTAAAGAAGATCATCCGAGCTATTTAAGGAATCGATGATAGCCCATCAATCATGTTCGCCCATACAATCGGGATTTTGGTTTCCAAGAATAGAACATTCCAAGAATGTTTCGTCGACCATCGATCTTCTATTGTTCTTAGATAAGAATCAAAAAATCCGTAGTGATTATCCAACCAAGGGATCTTTCGAGGAGGATTGGATCGAATCCCCAACCATATACTTCGGCTTCGGATATCCTTAAACTCTTGGATTAGAAAGACCGTCGGTGAGAATAATCTTGAGTCTTGAGTCTTGAGATTACAAAGTCTTGAGACTATAAAGTCTTGAGACTTTAACTATCGATATCCGAGACTTAGGCTGATAGAAATGTTTTGTCAGCTTCAAAATATTCTGGAAAGATTTCTCCAACAATAACTAACCAAGTCCGGATTCCACCCAACCCAAATTCTACCACCGGGGGGCATATTCATAGTTGGCAATCCACCTCCAACCCCTTATCAAAGTAGAGGAGATAGACTCAAATAAGGATTCAGGAACCTTAGTCTCAATTAAGCCGACAAGGCATAAACCGTTGGTAGACATAAATCTCTTGATTTCAGCCCGCCTCACGGGATTCATGATACCTCTAACATTCCAAAAGCCTATATACATATTTACAAAAGCACACGGGGAAATCACCTTCTTTTTGGAGCCCTACGACGGCTAGCAGCCGCTTTAGGCTTCACGGAAGGAGGTGGGTCAGGGTAAAGTAGCAGAAGTTGCTCTTGGACGGATTCAGGCCCTGCTGTGTGGATTTTCTTCCTCCGTCATAAAATAAAGAAAATGGGGTTCGTAGTTGATAATAATATTGATCTTTCCCGACTCAGTATCTTCTTATAATTGGTCCATGGGAATGGTGTGGAGGATTTTTAGCTCGAAATCACCCATTCGGATTTCACGACCTGTGTGCAAACTACTTAATTCTAAGCTAAAATCACTTGCAAAGCAAGAATAATATGTCCAGGCTTAACAAGTTTTGAACCTAAGTATGTGCTTAAACTGTTTCGTCTGAACTTTCAAATGAGATATTTCCTTCATATTAAGGAAGATATTTGCTTCTATACAGGGGAGATAAAGATATACCCAAAAATTAAGGGACTTTCTCAGGTGAAGAGAGAAGACTACCATAACTCCTTCAGAAGTTGTTTGAGGAACTAATAGGTAAGTGTCACGGGCCGATCGATTCACTCTCGATCACTCAAAGGCTACCCGTGCGACCTTAAGGTTTTACCCCTAAGCAGCCTTTCAACACTCGACTCACAAGAGACTTTGTAAAGAGAGAAACTTCTTTAGAGAGAGAAGCTCTGCTTTTCATATAACTTGTGAATGAGAATACAATGAAGGAGGACACCCCTTTCTATACAAGTACAAGGCAAACCCTATCCGTAGATCTCCCTTAGATCTAACGGTGGAGATTGCACATCTCCATTTACCAACTACCATCATTAATTACACAACTACCAGCTACTCGCATTTATAGCGTATGCGTACAAATACAGTATCGCCCGCCCCTAGGAGAATACTCTAAGTCTCGGGGGTGTAAGACGAGGGTCTTTAATGTGTCACGCCCGTGTTTGAGAAACCTCTTGGACCTACTTTCTTTCGGGTCGTGACATTCTCCCCCACCTAATCAGGCAATGCCCTCGTCGCGTCTTCGACATGAAAGGCTTCAATTTCTTTCTTAAATTGCCAAAGACTCTCCTCGGGCTCCCAACTGGCTTCGCTCTCCGGAAGACCCTTCCATCGAATCAAATATTCTCACTTGGGCACGCAATACCGCTTTCGTATGACTCGATCCGCCAAGATGCTCTCGACCTCTCGATCATACGAGGTTTTTGCCCCGAGTGGCGCCCAATGAGACTCCCCATGATCCGGATCTTCCTCATCAACTTGGAAAGGTTTGAGCATACTTACATGGAATACCGGATGCACCTTGAGTTTTGGTGGTAGTTCCAGCTTGTATGTGACCTTCCCGACCCTTTGCAGCATCCGAAATGGCCCCTTGTAGCGACGGATCAACCCCTTGTGCACGTCCTTGTAGCGAAGGACCGCGTGTAGCTTGACCAACACTTGGTCTCCCACTTGGAACTCCACGTGCCGTCGCTTCTTGTCCGCCCATTTCTTCATGCGCTTGGAGGCTTTGTGTAGACACGCCCTTGCCAAGTCCGCTTGTTCTTGCATATTCTTGGCGAACTTATATGCGGGCGGACTACTCCCCCGATAACTCGAAGAGATAGTGCTCAGGGTGTTCGGTTGCTGCCCAGTTGCAACCTCAAACGGACTCTGGCCGGTCGACTCACTCCGCTGCAAGTTGTAGGAGAACTGGGCTATGTCGATCAGCTTTGCCCAATTCGCTTGCGTTGTGCTCACATAGTGCCGGAGGTAGATCTTCAAGAGAGCATTGACCCGCTCCGTCTGACCGTCGGTTTGGGAATGCAGACTTGTTGACATGTTCAGCTTCGACCCCAGCAGCTTGAACAACTCGGACCAGAAACGTCCCGTGAAGCGGGGATCCCGATCGCTCACGATCGTTTGTGGCACTCCCCAATACTTCACCACGTGTTTCATGAACAACTTAACCGCCTTCTCGGCCGGGCAATCCTTTGTTGCAGGTACAAAGGTTGCATACTTTGAGAACCGGTCAACCACCACCATTAGAGTCCGACACCCTTCGGACTTTGGCAGGTTAACAATGAAGTCCATGGAAATGCTTTCCCATGGATGAGTTGGAACGGGAAGTGGCTCCAGCAAACCCGGTGACAACCGTTGCTCCAGCTTGTCTTGTTGGCAAACTAGACAAGTCTTCACATACGCCTCCACGTCGTCCCGCATTTGAGGCCAATAGTAGCGATCTTCGACAAGGGCCAACATGCGGTGGATCCCTAGATGACCCACCCACTTCGAGTCGTAACACTCACGCAAGATCTCCCTCCTCAGTTTCCCATGGAAAGGCACATACAGCCGCCTTCCCTTAGTGTAGAGGAGCTCGTCCTCCCACCAAAACCGTCGGGTCTTGCCCTCCTTGGCATACCCGACGAGGGCTTGAGCTCTTGGGTCATGCGTCAACCCTTCCTTGATACGGTCGACCCATGGGCAACTTGGTCGACTTACCATGTGGCTTATGAGCTCCGTTCTTCGACTTAGCGCGTCTGCCACGGAGTTGGCCTTCCCTGGCTTGTACTCTAACGCGTAGTCGAACTTCGCAAGAAAATCCTGCCATCGAGCTTGTTTCGGACTCAACTTCTTTTGCGTATGAAAATAAATCGTGGCCACATTGTCCGTCCTCACGACGAACTTCGACCCCAGGAGATAGTGCCTCCACATCCAAAGGCAATGGACCACCGTGGTCATCTCCTTTTCTTGAACGGTGTACTGACACTTGGTGTCGTTCAGCTTGCGAGACTCGTACGCCATTGGATGGCCATCCTGCATGAGCACACCACCAATGGCAAAGTCTGAAGCATCAGTCTCTACCTCATAGGGTTTGGTGTGGTCGGGCAGCACTAGTACCGACTCCTCGGTCATAGCCCGCTTCAATCGGTCGAAGGCTCTTTGGCACCGATTCGTCCACTCACACGCATTCTCCTTCTTTAGCAGGTCTGTGAGTGGCACGGTGATGCTTGAGTAGCTCCGGATAAACCGTCGGTAGTAGTTGGTGAGGCCCAAGAATGACCTCAACCCGGCACCTTTGTCGGCAGCTCCCATTCAACGATCGATTGAATCTTGGCTTTATCCATGCGCACTCGCCCACCCCCCGACGATATGCCCTAGGAACGGAACTTCCTTTTGGGCGAAAGCACACTTCTCGCGCTTAACGTACAGCTCGTTCTCGCGCAAGACTTGGAAGACTTGCCTCAGATGCTCGACATGCTCTCCCAACGTCCGACTATAAACCATAATATTATCTAGGTAAACCACTATAAATCGATCTAGGAAAGGGTGGAGTACCTTGTTCATCATTGTACAGAAGGTAGCCGGAGCGTTGGTCAAGCCGAACGGCATCACGAGGAACTCGTAGGATCCATACCACGTCACGCAGGCAGTCTTTGGCTCGTCCCCTTCGGCGATCCTAACTTGGTAGTAGCCCGATCGGAGATCCAGCTTGGTGAACCACTAAGCTCCCCCAAGTTGATCAAAGAGATCCGCAATGAGCGGGATCGGGTACTTGTTCTTCACAGTCAGCTTGTTTAGTGCCCGGTAGTCGATGCACATCCGGAGTGACCCATCGTGCTTCTTTTGGAACAAAACCGGCGCACCGAACGGAGCTTTGGACGATCGTATATAGCTCGCATCGAGCAGCTCCTTGAGTTGCTTCCTCAATTCTTCCAACTCGGGTGGTGCCATGCGATAAGGCGCCATAGCAGGCGGTCAAGCATCAGGCGCAAGCTCGATCCCGTGATCTACCTCCCTCTTGGGTGGCAGCTTCTTCGGCAGCTTCGAAAGGCATGACATCCTTGAACGAGTCGAGGATTTGGGCTGCTTCCGTCGGGACTTCCTTCCCTTCACCCTTGCCGTTCTCGATCTTCAAGGCTGCCAGAAAGGTCACTTCTCCCTTCCTTGTTCCCTTAGTGAGTCGTATGGCCGAGATCATTTTTCAATCACGATCCAACTCACGGTGGACTAAAATCACGCATTGGCTACTCTTGTCAACACGCATATGCACTCGGCGAACGGGACTACAACCGCATGGATTCTATCTAGGAACTTGATTCCAATGACAATATCATAGTCGTCAAGTGGAATTACCTCTAGCGTTTTTTTGCCCTTCCATGACCCTAGTTGTAGCTCCACGTCCCTTGCAACACCGATCGCAGGGACTTCTTTCGAGTTTACCGTCTTGAGCCAGCTGGCTCCCTTCTCAACCTGTAGGTTAAGCTTCTTCGCAGCCTCTTCCAATATGAATATGTCGGATGCTCCTGTGTCCACGAGCGCACTCATCGTGGTTACTCCAATCTTCACGTCTACGAACATCAAGCCTTTGGGCTCCTTCGCCTTCTTGGCTTTGCTCGTGCTAAGGAGTCGCAACGATCCCAACCGCGCTTCCTCCCTAGGCTCATTCTCTTTGCAAAGAGCGGTTAGCTTTGCCTTGTTCGGGCAATCTCACGCCATGTGCGGACCATCGCAAAAGAAACAGCTATACGAGCGTACCTTGCTTTGCCCACACCCCGCATTAGCCCGGTGAGGATGAGGACCATTTGGTGGTCTAGCTCCAGTCAGGCGATTGTTGAATCTACCCCGATCTCCCCCACCAGTGGCTTTTTCCCTTGGACGGGTGTTCGGTCAAGATGTGGAAGGCGACGCTTTGTACTCCACGAGCGACTTGGCTACGGTCATGGCCGTAGTGAGATCTCCCACGTTGTACCGCTTTAGCTCTTGCTTCATCCATGGCTTGAGACCACCCATGAACCGGTGAAACGCTTCAACTTCATTCATCGAGGGATTTGCGGCAGCAATTCCGAAAACCGCTTGATGTAGTCGCGTACACCACCTTTTACGCCGAGACGCTTCAGTTCGTCGTGAGCTTCCTCTTCCGCGTAAGCGGGGAAGTAGTTTCGTCGGAACTCCTTGACAAAACCACCCCAGGTCGTGATAGGATTCCCATACCTATCATCCGACCGACAATGCCACCACAACAATGTATTATCAGCTAAATACATCGATGCAATGTTTACCCGAGTTTGGTCATCATTGATTCTCATGGCCTGGAAGTACCGCTCCATATACCACAGAAAGTTGTCCACGTCCTTGGCCACCTGCGAGCCCCGGAATTCTTTTGGCTTCGGCGTGTCCACCCGTGGACCCCGCACCGTGATCACACCATTCACGTGTGCCGCTTGTGCTTTCGTGAGCTTACCCGTAAGCCCGCGATCTCCGCGCGCATGACCGCCATCATGGCCTCCAAGGATTCACATCGTTGTGACAATTCCTCCTGTAGGGTCCCCAGCAACTCATGGCAGAGCTCTCCCATGCCGGTCTTGAGCTCTTGCACATTCGCAACCAGCTCCTCTCTTCCGGCGTCAACTTCGTCCACGGTCTGGGTCAGGTCATCGACCGATCCTTGGACATCGGTGACGAACAACTCCAGCTTCGTCATCCGTTGTGCAAGATTCCCCATTGGCTCCCTCAAGTTCGAAACTCCACGGTTCTTCTTCCCCCTGGCACCACCTTTCTCGGCGTTCCGCCCACGATCAGCGCAGTCACCACCCATGGCCAGCGCCTCATCGGATCGTGGATCAGCCATTGTACTTGCGCTTGGATCACAAATCAGCTCTGATATCACTTGTCACGGGCCGATCGATTCACTCTCGATCACTCGAAGGCTACCCGTGCGGCCTTAAGGTTTTACCCCTAAGCAGCCTTTCAACACTCGACTCACAAAGGACTTTGTAGAAAGAGAAACTTCTTTAGAGAGAGAAGCTCTGCTTTTCATATAACTTGTGAATGAGAATACAATGAGGGAGGACGCCCATTTATATATAGGTACAAGGCAAACCCTATCCGTAGATCTTCCTTAGATCTAACAGTGGAGATTGCACCTCCCCATCTACCAACTACCATCATTAATTTCACAACTATCAGCTACTCGCATTTATAACATATGCGTACAAATACAGTATCGCCCGCCCCCAGGAGAATACTCTAAGTCTCGGGGGTATAAGTTGAGGGTCTTTAATGTGTCATGCTCGTGTTCGAGAAACCTCTTGGACCTGTTTTCTTTCGGGTCGTGACATAAGCATAGTAACTGTCCATGCCGGTGAAGGTAGAAGAGGGAGGTGAAAGCCCTCATGTTAGGCTGACCTATGCTTCGCCCAATGGGTCCACTGAAAGAAGACACCATTGTCGGTTGAAAGATACCGTGCAAAAATAATATATCCGAGCTTAACCGCATTCATTAAACTTGTAAGATGGTCAAAACGCTTGCAGACTGTACGTCAGATCTCTTTTGTCCAATGTTTCGGATTATCAAAAGAAAAAATATATGTATGGATTGGCTCATTTAATATTTATGCCGCTACGAAGCCTTTTGCAGAAGGCAAAGGCAGGACATTGTATTGACGATGGCAGGCTTTTACGCTCTGCTTTTGCTCCTCTATGTAGTAGTCTGCGGAAAAAAGAGGGGGAAAAGAAGAGAGCAAAAGGGACCTCTTTTATACCAGATCCGCACCAGCCATTGCCAGAGCAGCCTCGTCTTCTAGCTCCGCGAAGCAAATTTTAACTGAATCAATGGAAGAATCTGACCCAGAAATCATCAAAAACAGAACCTTCACTCGCACAAAAGAAAAGAAAAGAAAAGAAAAGGAAAGGAAAGGAAAGAAAGAAAGAAAACCCAATAGAAGAAAAGTGAAAAAGGTCTTTGTCCACATTGTTGAGGAAGAACCCGAACAAAGAATCTCCATCCCTCATGCAAGATAAAAAGATGACTTGCTCATCCATTTGGATATGCTCTACCTCCCTCCCTCTCTCTCGTCTTTCTCTCTCTGTCAATTTGGTTTGTCTAAGTATTTGTGCAGAATGATTAACAAGCAAGCTAGGAATGTGAGTGACCGAGAGGGTCGTGCAAGAAACAGAGGATCAGGGTAGAGAGATACAGAGGGTGGCGGTTCTGTGTTCTCCTTCTCATTCCAGCTCTCAAGGCGTCTCCCTTTCTCCTTGTTGAAACGAAATAGAAAAGCCCCCTAAAAAAAGTACAAAAAAAACCACCCCGGACCGCAAGAAAGTTTAAAATACAATTTTGCGGCAAGGGAATAGTTATGATTTTATTCCTATAATTCCCGTTTAAGCTCTGTTTTATTTTATAAAAGCCCCCTCCCCAACACAAGTTCCCATGAATATGTAGCTTCCGCTTCCCTAAAGCAAATGTCCTTTCTTTTTTTTTCTTCTAATTTTTTCTCGGGGGGTTTTTGTCTAAAAGCCCTTTAAGCTTTAGAGAAGCAAACGACCAGCTCCAGCGCCAACAGCGCCTCCCCCATTTGCCTCATTATTGCTTGTCGTCCCTTGGAGAGGATAGAAATGTTGTTCCCGACCACCTGCATTCTCCCTGCGTGCATCGTCTTGGTCTCTCTCACACTCTCGGCTGCTCTGAATCTCACCCTCCCTCACCAACACCCGGACCCTGAAGCGGTAGTACAAGATGTGCACAGGTATGTCTAAGCTCTAATCCTCATCTGCATTCATCCACACACCATGCAATGTCTTCTTAGGCCTGGAAACCTTCTGGCCGAGGACAGGCCAAGAGACCCACTCTGTTCTTTGACCCACATTGCTCTGTTTTCTCCCCCTAATCTCAAATCTGAGATATTTTCCCCTTTCTTTTTCTCAAAAGAGATATCTCCCCAGATATTTCTTCCTCGAAAGATTTGTCTCCCTTTTTTCTCTCCATGACAAGGAAATCGTCCATCTGCTCGCATTCCATTTTCCTTTTTTGGCCACATTCAGCTCATCTTCTGAGCTCATCAAGCAGAGAGCATTTACAAGGCACATTCTGAAGTCCCAGCCATTTGCTAGGGGCAAAGAACCCATCCCAGCGTTCTCCATTTTCCCACATTTTAAAGGAAATTGTGGGAAACGCCCTCATTTCTTGCCTCGCAGCCCACTTTTCAGCTCTTCCAAGAAAAAACAAAAGCGACCAGCTCTTTCTTAAGTTATTCCTTCCGAGGTTTTCGAACGAAGCAAAAACTTCCTTGCAATTTCATCTTTGCAGGAGATTGAATGCCTCCCTCTCAAGAAGACTCCTATCCTCGTCCTCCTCCTCGTGTGGCACCGGCAACCCCATCGACGACTGCTGGCGGTGTGACCCGAACTGGGCCTCGAACCGGCAGCGCCTGGCGGACTGCGGCATCGGGTTCGGGCAGTCGGCGCTGGGGGGTCGTGACGGGCGCATCTACGTGGTGACCGACTCCTCGGACTCGGACGTGGTGGACCCGAAGCCGGGGACGCTCCGGTACGGGGTCCTCCAGGAGGAGCCCCTGTGGATCATCTTCTCCGCCGACATGATGATCCGGCTTAAGCACGAGCTCATCATCAACAACTTCAAGACCATCGACGGCCGGGGGCACAACATCGAAATCACCGGCAACGGCTGCCTCACCGTCCAAGACGTCTCCAACATCATCATCCACAACATCCACGTCCACGACTGCAAGCCCTCCGGCAACACCAACATCCGGTCGTCGCCGACCCACGTCGGGTTCCGCGGGGTGTCCGACGGGGACGGGATATCGATATTCGGGGCGTCGCACATATGGGTGGACCACTGCTCCCTGTGGCACTGCAAAGACGGGCTGATCGACGCCATCATGGGCTCGACGGCGATCACCATATCAAACAGCTACTTCGCGCACCACAACGAGGTGATGCTGCTAGGCCACAAGGACTCGAACGCCCCGGACTCCGGGATGCAGGTGACCATCGCGTTCAACCACTTCGGGGAGGGGCTGGTGCAGCGGATGCCGCGGTGCCGGCGAGGCTACATCCACGTGGTCAACAACGACTTCACGGAGTGGCAGATGTACGCCATCGGCGGCAGCGCCAACCCCACCATCAACAGCCAGGGCAACCGCTACACGGCGCCCGTCGACGCCGACGCCAAGGAGGTGAGCGAGCGAGCGCGCGCGTGGGGGCGAGCGGCGGTTTCGGGATAAAAAAATGATTCCTTTCTCATGCTTTGATACTTTCGTGCGTCTCGTCAGGAGCAGTTTCAGTCAATTTTTTTAAGTCAGATTATTCATAAAGAAACGATTTTTACAATACCCTTTTGCATTACACAAGACGAGGTGAACTCGCAGCTTTGAAAAACGAAGAAAAGTTAGCGAGCGTTTAGAGGCGCTGTCGGATTCATTAATAAAAAATCTGATTTTTACGAGGGAAGGGGGTGTGGGTCGTCGAGCCTTTTTGACTTCAGCTTATCTGCGCCTTGATGGGAACGGGTGTCCTGTTGTGGAGTGTTTCCCCACTTGCCGTGACGGCGCGTGGGCAGCAGACGCCGCTGTCCTTGCACTAGTCCAGCCTGGTACTCGACGTGGAAGCTTTGGTTGGTCCGTGTCGTCCGGTAGATCAACTCTGGTCCTTATCAGTGCTTGACAGCCATGCAACCGGCAGAGTTTCTTTTGGTACTGAACTCGACCCAATTGTTTTCGAGCCGTTTCACATTGAGGATGCGCTTGTTTCGGATCTGAAGGACGTTTCTTTCCGGGGGATTTGATATGTTTGTTATGAGGCGAAAGATTTGACATCGATAGGCCCCAGTGACGCTATCCCAATGCAGGTGACGAAGCGCGTGGACACGGAGGAGACCGAGTGGACGGACTGGAACTGGCGGACGGAGGGGGACATCATGGTGAACGGCGCCTACTTCGTGCCGTCCGGGGTCGGCCTCAGCGCCCAGTACTCCAAGGCCTCCAGCCTCGAGCCCAAGTCGGCCGGCCTCATCGACCAATTGACCTTGAATGCCGGCGTCTTCGGCGATCCTAGGTACACTCACCTTCTCTTCCTTGCATTTTCTTTTCTCGGCATTTTTGTTAGTTATTATTTGCTTCAAAAGTTGACTCATTTTTCTCTGCTAAGCTCAGTATCGGATGCCGAATTTAGATTAGAAGGCTGCTTTGCATTTGTTAGATTATATAAATATTAAATCACGCATTTATTTAACAGTTTAAACTTTTAGAACAGTTAGTGATAGTCCATAAAATCTCATATTACTCTAGAGGCAAGAATGGGGATATGATAATTTGACATTGAGTTCAAAAGATTACATCACACATTTTATACAAAGTTGCACCAAGTTACTAAGCTTTCCATTGGTTCGTCATGGCAAAGCTTTAAATTATGGTAACTTTTGATAGTATCATACTTTATTGGCACATGATCCAGATTAGGATTTTTGTGGAGTTCATTGTTAGTTAGTAGAAAAATAAGTTCTACACTGAGGTGTGACTGGTGCTTTCTGCTTTTCAACTATCTATCTCAACTGTCGAGTAGATTTGGCAAGCCCATTTATACTTGAATACAGCTCTTCACAAATGCATTTTCATCCGAGAGATTCGGGTAAATTGCATTCTTCCAGGAGTTTTTTCTTGGGATAGAGAACAAATTGTGTGTTCTTTATCCAATCGGTCTTTTGTTAGATCTCGATAGCTTTTGCTTAGGTACCCTTCACTTTGAATGACTGATTTGTGCGATGCTATACAAAGGAGAGAGATATTCTATTTATTTCTTTGTTTTGAAACTACAATGGACAGAATATGAATCCGGATTTAACACATTGCAATCGTTCCTGATAAAGCCATTGGTGACCACAGAACCCTGTCACTTTAGCTGTCCCTATGAAGGGGGTATAATTCGTCTTCAGCATTGTGTGTCTGCTTCTCTCTTTCCCAGTTGCTCTTGTTGGTCCATGACCTTTTAACCAACAAGTAGAGCAAGTTGTTTTTCGCTGGAATCTCATTTGGAGCTAATCACCAGATCATCATGAAAAGTTACCGATATAAAAAAGATAAAAACTTTCCACAGACATTATGGTGAGCTTTGTTCTATTGTTTTGTCATTCTATCTTTGCACGTGATCTTGCGGGGCCTTAGAGAATCTTTCAAGAGGGCCAACAGTACAGCCTTTTATTCAATTGTCCTTTTCCTTGTGTGCCTTTTCCAGTTCATCAATAATCTGCAGTCCTTTGCGGTGATTTCTTCTTTGTTTTATGCAAATGGAGAAGTAAATCCTCTTTTTGCCCTCTACTTTTTACCCTTTTCTCTCGGTAGGCCATTGAGCGATTCTTGACCAATCCCTAGCATGCTAGTCGAAACCTATATCCGAGTCCATTTAATGCATGCTTTCATCATCGCATTGATTTGCGATCAAAAGTCCTTGAATTTATTCTACCAATTCGAATCTCTGATTTCAGCGACAATTGCCTCGTGAAAAATAGGTGAAAGGACGTAAAAATGCATAATCTTTTCCCCGGTATTGTTTAGACTGGGCAAATTGCACGCCATTTTCTCCTAAGTTTTGACAAGTTCAAATTTTTTGGAGTAGAATCCCTTGTCTGATGAGAAGGCTCGCTCAAGCTGATGAGTAGCTTTTGCGATATGAACCCAACCCATGTGGCAATTCTGCCTAGGAATAGTATACACGACAAGATGAGATGCTTTTTAGCTTTTTCTGGCATATGGGTTTGAGCTGGAAAACCGGTGTCTCCATGTCAAAAGCTCGAGACTTTGAGCATGGTGGATAAAAAGGAATTTCTAAGTGCAAGAGGCCTTGATAAAGGAGGCCATTTTTTCTTCCTTTGGTTTCCTTTTTCTGGTCTAATTGGGGGACTGCTTCATTATAGTCAAAGAAAATGTCATTTGCCCACTGAGGAAAGTCACAGAAAAGGGCGTATGGGTTTGGGTGTGTATTGGGTTTGGAAGTGAGTTGAGCGAGTGAGGAGCGTACACACTCCATAGTCGCCTGCATCTGCTGTCCAGCCAATAGTCGTGGGACCTGCCTATGACAAATTGCATTTTTTTTTTTTAATTAGGTAGGACCATAGGATGCACGTTGTGGGCCCCACCCACCTGCTAGGGGGATCTGATATGAACTAGACAGACTCAACCAGCTGTGGTACCCGTTACATATAATAAAATTGAAAAAAAAAAGAAAAAGAGAGAGAAACTTTTTCCTCCGAGTGACCTTTGTTCGCCGTCCTATTCTAGTATTCTACACTAAGCTACTTTTCACGTTGGTATGTTCAATGTTATTACCGTTATGTCCCCCCAGCCATGCTGTGAAGGTTTGTTTCTGAAACACACCTGAACAGGGGAGAGGGAGAGAGATGGTTGCCTCCTTCCGACTCCCATCAGCAGCATCTTGTTTCGAAACCATGGGATTTTCGGGCAAATGCTTTGCCTCGACCCGGGTCAGCATAGACTGGGGTTAGTCACATTTCATGGCTATGATGGTACCTGGTGAACCGTGGTCAGGCGTGAGGGTCAGGCGTGAGGACCTGAGATCTAGATCCTCCAAAGAATGCACAGTGCTATATTTCCTTTTGACAATGTCATGCTAGCTTCAGATCCATGCAAGGATCAGTGGCTACTCTAAATGAAGTCAAATTTTCCAAAGTCCGGTTTGAAGTGTAGCTTGAATGGATTCTCTCGGGCAATGCTTTCAGAACCAAGAAACAGAATGGGGATTCCATCTACTCCAGAGCAATATCTATCATTTACCAGTTTCTCTGCTCCTAGAACTTGGAATGGGTAGCTGGAGTCGTCTATGTTAGGTTGCAGATAAATGACATTCGACAGAGGAGACCTATCAATGGCGATTGAATGATGCGAGAAAAGTCAATAAACCTGCTTGATTAGGCAGAGAGAGAAAAGCAGGGCTGACACAGACTGATAGAACCTAGGATGGTCCCATTGCTATAATGGAACTGCGCCTTGCTGCAATTGGCCTTAATTTAGTGTATGCGCGTCTTCTCGTTTAAAAGCAATAGCACTTTGAGTGATTGGTTCAATAATATACACTTCTCTTTCTGCAGCGTCTGTATCAAAGTATCATCAATTTGACTGCACTAGAGTTTTGAGATGAGCATAGCAGTGAGGGAAGGTTCCCTCTGGGACAGAGCATTTTTTAAGAAGACAATGCAGCCAAATTTCCAGTTCAGTTAGATTGAACCTTACTCCTACTACTAGGATCTTGCACTCTGCAATTTAAAAATGTCTTCTGTTGTTGTTCAGCTAGATTGAACCTTGTTCCTACCACCTTGTCCATCACCCTTTGTTTAATTCCTCTAGCCTGATGTCAGGACTTTGTCCTTAGATTATGATTCATTCAGAAGGGTCCCTTATTTTCTCTCTTTTTTCGTGGTTTGCTCATTCACAGGGACACTAGCGGCATATCTAATCCGGGGTTTTCTGGGGCCGGGACCACCACAGCCACCACCGCAGACGGCGGCGGAGGCAATGGGTCCAATGGAGGAGACAGTGACTACTTTGGAATGATATTTGGGAGCGACGCACCACCAGCACATTCATCAGCCACCTCCATCCTTTTGTCTTTACTAATCATTTTGGTTTTGGACACTATCACCAACCGTGGTGCTCTATTATCATTGCAATTATTGACATTGTAGAAACATTGGAGAAAAGAAGAAAAATAATTTCTCGCGCATGCATAACAAATTCTGAATAGAGCGAAAAGAACAAAAATAAAAAAAAAAAAAAAAAGGAGTTTCCATGCACGACGTTTTGGCAAAAGAAGGTGAATGCCTAATGCTCCTAATCTAGTTGAGTGAGTTCAACGTCGCAAAATTAGAAAAAAAAAAATTGAAAGATGAAAAAGCTATTCGTTTTAATTTGCTTCTTAACTACTATCCGGTTTGGTTATGTTTCTAGTTTTTTCGAGCCGTATTTATCTGCTTTGCTTCAGTTTAATTCGACGCTCGAATCACACCGTGCTCGCTCCTGTGCGATGCCGGCAGCATTCGATTTAAGTTTACAAAACGCTTTTGGAACGAGCAAACGAAACTGCATTAATAAGAAACGTTTTTAGCAAGTACAACACTATCATCAACACACAAAAGAACACACAAAAGATCCAAAAGAGCTGAAAGGTGAGGGTGGGTTATTAACCCAATTCCCAATAAGACAACCCAGTCGATGGACTTTTCGCTAACTAGTCACTAACTAGTCAGCTACCTTATTTGTGGTTCGACTACAGTCAGCTATTGTAAGACCTAACATCTTTTCCAGTTTCTGCTTTGCCCGGTCTAATAGTGGTTGTATTTCCCAACTAATAGTCTCTGGAGAGAGAACCCCCTTCACCACTGTGCTGCAATCAAAGTGTATAATTATCTCTTTTTCAATTCTATTTGGGGCCAGCTTCAATAAAATAAAATCTAGGGTTTCAATCAGAGCCATTACCTCCGCTTGCTCAGCCAATCTAACTTCCACAGATTTAGTAAAATCATCAATAATTCTTCCCAGATCGTCCAGCAAATACAAGCTACAGCTGCTGTGAAGTTTACAAAACGCTTGATCAGCAGGAAAAAGGGCAATGTGAATGCATGTGGTACGGATGGCCCAGGTGACTATTATAAGGGGCTCTACTTGCTGCATTAATTTCAGAGCATTTTTTTCCCTTCGTTTCTCTACCCCACATCATCTTTATTGGTCTTTCGGTCGCAGCGTTCACGAGCGTCTCCGCACTGAAAATAATTCGATTTTCGAAAAATTGATTTCCCATGACGGGAAAGGAAACTATTCATTGAAATTCTCTAAATATCTTCGAACAATCGTCAACGAAATCTTTCAGTTTTTGTCCTTTATACTTTTTCAAAAAGCAATGAAGGGCCCATTTGGTTCGGTGGTTTTGAAAGTATATCTTTGTAAAAATACAAATATCTTTGAGTGAATGGAGTTTTTCGAAATATAAATAACATTTAGTGAATTATAATTCTAAAGTGTATTAAAAAACAACTCTAGGCAAAATATTGTTTGGTAAAAATTACATTTATAAAGGATTTTTATTAAATTAAAAAAAAAAAGTTTGCATTTTTTTCTTTTAAAGTTTGGCCACCGGACCGTCGGATTGCAGATCTAGCTCTTGGATGCTGTTGCTTGAGGTTGCACGACCTCAAGTGTCGGCCTCCTGGGTTCACGCTATCACCTGGGGTCATGCAATCTCAAGCATCACCTGAGGTCCTGGCGACAGTCGCTAGGGTTGGGTGACCCTCAAGCGGCGGTCACCGGCCCGCGCGACCCCTTGGTCGGTAGCGTCGGCCTCCGATCAGCTTTTCCATGTAGCGGTCTTTGGAGAAAATGAATAATAACCGAAGCTAAGACTTGCATTCCGAAAATACACTTTCCAAAGTATCTCGAGACCTGCTTTAGACTAAAAGCCTTTGGAGTCCTTTGGAGATGCAATTATATTTTCTCAAAATTTAGTAAAAATATGAACCAAACGCGTTTGCATTTAGCCAAAGGACTTTAAAGTCTCAAAGTCCATTTCAAATGCCAAATCAAACAGGGCCGAAGTAGGCCTGAGTTTGAACATGGGCTTGTTTCGGAACAACATCGCCTTGCCGAACCGTCAAAACCGAAATTGGGCATGTGCCACCATCAAGAACAAGTCCTAACCACCGGTCAACTATCCCCACCACAACAATCGCACCGCATAACTTTAGTAACTTGAACACTAAAGCCAAGGGAAAATAAATGGATAGAGGGTAGCTCCTATTTCGAGCCAATTTATAGTAATTTGTTGGCTAATTGGACCCATTATCAATGCCGGTCACATGTTGTCCCGGGTCGCCTGATCCATTATTGTACGGAAATGTTTGGGCCGCTCCCACGATCCCGGTTTGGAATGAAAAGTTGATCAAGTATAATGTATTATCACATGAATTATTACCAACTTAAAGTCTCGGATGACATTAAAAGCGACCACTTTATATCCGAATTTCATCAATCACTTTATAGATATTTTTTTTTAAAAATGCAATCTTCACTCAATGGGAAGTCAAAAGAATCATAAAGTGTGACCCGATCAATCACTTTCTAATCTCCTAGACCTAACTTTTTTTGTTTTATTTTTTATTATTATTTTATTTTGTCTTTGCTAGGCAGGCATGCCCTCTTCTAGTTCCTCCACTCTTTTTCACCATAATTATCATAATTAAATGTTTCATTTGACTTGAATTGAGATTGAAGGAAAATCATGTCATGTCTCCTTCACTCAATTGCATTCTCCAATTGCCCTGTTGCTCTCAGCTTGAAGGGAAAGTGAGTCATGTCAACATCTGACGTGACCAAATCAATCTCATACATTAACTTGCACAAATGAAATTAACAAGAAATGCAATCTGCAATTTTCAATCTAAATTTGTTCATTTCCAACTTTTTCCGATCGGAGTTGCAATCTTGAGAAGTACTTTAAATTTGCACTTATTAAGAAGCAAAACGATAACCCACTCTTTGAAAAACTTACCATCCCCACGGTCAATTTATCCCCCGAAGGTGATTGTTTGATTCTCTTCTTATTGCTGAAGGTCACCAATTGCCTTCTCCAATTGGCCTGGGGCATCCGATCGGTGGTTTTCTTCTTTTCTTCTTCTTCTTCTTCTTCTTCTTCTTTCTTTTTTTTTCTCTTTTTATAACAAAATCGACTTTGAAAAGAGGCCATAAAATTATAAATGTAGAGTACAGGCAGTGTAGTCTTAAACGGTCAATGTATTAAAGCTCCATCTATTTTAAGGGAAATGAATTATTTGGAAAATAATATCCTAAAGATGATTGTTTGTATTGCTTTAAATAATTAGTTAATGAAAAGCGCTTTCATTTTCAACAACAATTTATATATAGGCATTTTCGTAAACGCTTAAAAATATATATTTTAAATTTTTTCTAAGTGATGGAAACAATCATTTTTTTAAAGATAATTTTTAAATCACTTATTTTCTAAAAATAATGTCATGTCTCCTTCACTCAATTGCATTCTCCAATTGGCCTGTTGCTCTTAGCTTGAAGGGGAAAAAGTGAGTCATGTTAACATCTGACATGACCAAATCAGTCTCATACATTAACTTGCACAAATGAAATTAACAAGAAATGCAATCCGCAATTTTCAATTTAAATTTGTTCATTTCCAACTTTTTCCGATCAGAGTTGCAATCTTGAGAAGTACTTTAAATTTGGACTTATTAAGAAGCAAAACGATAACCCTTGAAAAGTCCATCCCATTCTTTTCTTATTGCTGCAGTTTGTGGTTTTCTTCTTCTTCTCTCTCTTTTTTTTTTATTTTTTATTTTTATAACATAATCGGCTTTGAAAAGAGGCCATAAAATTATAAATGTAGAGTACAGGCAGTGTAGTCTTAAACGGTCAATTTATTAAAGCTCCATCTATTTTAAGGGAAATGAATTATTTGGAAAATAATATCCTAAAGATGATTGTTTGTATTGCTTTAAATAATTAGTTAATGAAAGACGCTTTCATTTTCAACAACAATTTATATATAGGCATTTTCGTAAACGCTTAAAATATATATTTTTTATTTTTTCTAAGTGAAGGAAACAATCATTTTTTTAAAAAAAGATCATTTTTAAATCACTTATTTTCCAAAAAATAATGTCATGTCTCCTTCACTCAATTGCATTCTCCAATTGGCCTGTTGCTCTCAGCTTGAAGGGAAAAAGTGAGTCATGTTAACATCTGACGTGACCAAATCAGTCTCATACATTAACTTGCACAAATGAAATTAACAAGAAATGCAATCCGCAATTTTTCAATTTAAATTTGTTCATTTCCAACTTTTTCCGATCGGAGTTGCAATCTTGAGAAGTACTTTAAATTTGGACTTATTAAGAAGCAAAACGATGACCAAAGTCCGAAATTCTTTTCTTATTGCTGCAGTTTGTCTTCTTCTTCTTTTTTTTTTTTTTTTTTCAACAAAATCGGCTTTGAAAAGAGGCCATAAAATTATAAATGTAGAGTACATGCAGTGTAGTCTTAAACGGTCAATTTATTAAAGCTCCATCTATTTTAAGGGAAATGAATCCTAAAGATGATAGTTTGTATTGTTTAAAATAATTAGTTAATGAAAGATGTTTTCATTTACAACAACAATTTATATCTAGGCCTTTTCGTAAACACTTAAAATGTATTTTTAAATTTGTTTCTAAGTGATGAAAACAATCATTTTTTAAAAAAGATAATTTTTAAATCACTTATTTTCCATGAAATTAACACAACTAAAGAATATATATATATTTCTTTTTTTTTATGTGCAGAAAATCTTACCGCCAGCTAGATCAAATAGCAAATACATGATGGGCATGCATTAAAATTGCTCAGTTAATGGTCAGCATCACATATGCTTAAGACAGGTATAACGAGTTGTCTTGTCTTAACAAAGATGATGATTATAGTTAGAGAAGGCAAATTTATGTCGTGGGTCCTGCACAAAATCTAACTTTTTGTGCCGAAAGTATATAATCTTTTGCTTCGATCGGGAGAAACGCTCATGACTTTTCGGAAAAACAAAAGTAACAAGTTGATGGAGTAAAGGTGATTAGCTTTTCCTCACCCAGCCGACATTTGTGCCCCCGTCACAGCATCATCTTTCATGCCAAGTAGTTCTCCTCTTCACCACAAAAAATAAAATAAAAAGTAGTTCTCCTCCAAGGTCTCTATGAAAAAGAAAGAGAAGTGGTGTTGAAAACCTAATTTTTAATTTGATATCTAGTTAAAACTGTCGTTTTAAAGTTATCCTTACAATGACATCAAAGCATTTGGTTCGGCTTAAAAATGAGTTTTCAAGCTTTAAAGACCCCTGGACAAATGTTAAGTTGTTAGCAAATTTTTGAGAAGGCTCTGGGAGAAGAGTTGTATTTTCAAAGTCTTCCAATCTTGAGCCATGAGCATTTCCAGAATATTAATACATTTTTTTTTTCAATTTTTCTCTCGCCAATGCATAACGGCGATGATGTCATATTTGAACTCCAGTGAAACTAATCTACCTCGACGAGTCAAATCCAATACCAATGACCCTCATCGGGGACACCTAAATTTCAGGCCATGGTTGCTAGTGCCAAATCTGGCCATATTGGCTCGTTGGCGTCCAATAATCACAAAGTAGATTTTCTTTTGTTTATTTACTTAAAGTATATACCTTAAGTTTTTTACAAGTTTGGTTTTTTTCCGAACAACATTTAAACAACAATTGATTCTCATGACACTTTTCAATTACACTATACCAAAAACTAGTTGTATTTGGGCAAAAAAAAAAAAAACCTTAGGTTTATTCATTTCACATAAAATATTGCAAATCTAGAAAATATTTTCTAGGAAACTATTTTTCAAGATAATGTAATTAATTTTCAATGTTAAGCTTAAACTTAAAATTGAAGTGGAAAGTATTTTGTGCTGTTAGATAAGGAAAATCTTTTCCTCTATACACTCTTTTTCAATAATTTTATTATTGTTTTATTTTTAAAAATCAACTTTTCATTATAACTTATATTCTTTAAAAATAGCTTATTAATTTTTTTTGTTTTTGTTTTCCCCCTCTTCTTCTTTCTCGATCAGTCACTGGCCATAGTGATGGTTGGTGATCTAACAATAGACCATAGGTGAGTCTCTAGCTTGTTGGCGAGCTTGAGGCTTGCCCACCTCTAGCGAACTTAGGCTCACCCTCACTAGAGTGACGAGCATAAACGTCAAGTTTGACACTTGCCCGATCTAGGAGGCTTGAGGCCGGCGATCTTAAAGCTTGCCAGATTAATGAGCACGAGCCTCATAGAAGTAGTCATCAACGATAAAAAACGAAACCTTAAAAACCTCAAGATCAACCTCAAAATCAACACCAAATTTTCAACTTTGAAGAGACAATAAAGGGAGGACTGAAGACGGAAACTCACCATTGCCTGCTGCCTCTTGAGATTGCCTTCTACCATGGAAAAACCTTATTTGAACGCTTGAGGATTATTGCACGAACTAATGGTGATCGTTGTATCGAGGCTCATTGGCCTCGGGCCTTGGTGGATTGGCGAGCTTTGAGCTCAAGGCTCGCCTGTGGCCGATCGTCGATTGTTGCCGTGGCTGGCTATTGATCAAGAAAGAAGAAGAAGAGGAGGAAAATAAAGAAAGGAAAAAGGAAAAAAAAAAGAAAAAGAAAATTGGGGCTTGTAGAGGTGTGGGATAAGAGATAGCTAAGTGAATAAAATGTTTTTCATTTTTCAAAAGTGGAAAAAATTTCCCCATTTTAGAAGCAATTTTTCTCTTGATGGAAATTTTTTCCCTAAGCGATTCATTTTCCGTGAAACAAATGTCAAAAAATTGAAAAATGTTTTTTTAGAAATTATTTTTCGCGAAACGAACAAATCTTAAATTTTTGCAATTTAATTTTTTTTTCTTTAAATGACCGATCTAAACATAGCTATTCTCCTTAACTTTCTTGGTGTTTGAATGGTTTTATTTCATTTTCTAATTTTTCGTATTGTAACGCTAAACTGGTTTTAAAACTTCCATCAATTATGGTGTTGGTCGTTTGGGCTGTTAATTGCAGACATGGGCCTTGATGATTGCCATGTGGGCTTCACGCTGGTTTGGGTCAACGCTAGATGAAAAGAGGCTCGTGATATTCTTGTGGGAATACGTTCTTCGCAGTAGCTTATCAAAGTAAGAATTATGGCTTTGTTCAAGCAAATGAGTGAACATTTCAATGGCGAAATGAAAATCGAGGGACTTGTCTCTTCAAGGCGATACATCTACTACGATTCTTGACAATCTTCTAGGATGGCAGAGGGGTAGGGGTGGGAAAGGATCGGGACATATATTGAATGGGAGAATATCATGACAGATATTAGCTCACTTTGATGAAGATGTTAGTTCTAAGGTGCCTATTAGTACTTCAAAATAAGTACAACTTTTTGGGTTTACTTCCTTCGAGAGCTCCAAACTTTAGGTCCAATCCTACTTTTGCCCCATGTTTTACTAAAAACAAAAAATAAAAAATCACAAACTTTCATTGTAGTCCCAAATTTGCCCTCGTGTGGAAAAATCATTGTTGATTTTTTCAAAATTATCAATAATAGGGACCAGTTAGAGTGCTATTATTAGAACCCATGTCTTCATTGAATCACCAATACCATCGCATTTAGATGGAACATTAGTAGCCTTATGATATTGATAATTTTGAAAAAATCAATGGTGATTTTTTGAATGTGAGGATAAATTCGGGACTAGAGAGAAAGTTAGGGATTTTTTTTTTTTTTTTTAACAAAAGAGAAGAAGAACAGTTCATGATAGAATCGAGATTAAATATGATCAAGAGCAAATTAGATCAAGCCTAGCTCAGCAATCAACTTAACACGGTCTTATTCAAGTCCAATGATGACCCGTTGAATTTACTCGAGAATTGCACTTTGATTAAACGCATCGAGTTGGGTTAGTACGGACCATGGATTGGGCTTAATGTGTATTAATTTTTTTTAAAAGGAGGTCCTTTCTTTACTAAAAATCGAATTTCAAGGCCCAATCTGCCTCTGGGTTTGATCTCGAAACCATTTAATTCAAGAAATCCAACCCTCGGGGCGTCCCAAATAGTAGTCAACCACCGACCGCGTCCCTCATCCTCCTCCCCTCCCGCATCCCCCGGCCCCCTACAACGTTGCCGTTTGCCCGACGTGACACGTGGGCCCCGGCGGGACATCACGACCTCACATGCGACGGAGAAACAAACAAGGCACCTCCATCTCCATCGCATCTTTAAGCCATCCGACACTTTTCTTTTTCGCACCTCCAATGCCGCGTCTAGCCCACCCACAAACGACATTATTTGCCCCGAAAAAGGCTTTCGATTTCGTACCGAATTCTTTAATCGCCCCCCAAAAAAAAAAAAAAAAAAAATCCTAAATAGAGGTTCTCCCCCATAGATTCTATATGATGATAATGTACTGATGCGTGAGGCCCTGATGCGATATTTAAAGTCGAAAAGAACCCCGACAATGTACCCACGATTTATTTGATTTGATTTGGAGGGGCACGGGATGCTATTGAATCTTGTTAACGTTATGTGTATATTGAAGGGATAAGCAGCTTGAAAAGAGCTAAAACGACACTGGTTGCATTGTAGATTTACTAGGCAAATGATTTATCTGTGGCAAAAGATCCTATTACTTAATTTCACAGATGAATTACACGTGTGTTGGATTCATGTTAAGGAGGGATTGCACAATCTCTTATTTTATTTTTTTATTTCTTTTTTTATTGTTGAGTTGATGGAAATACAATCCGTTATCCTTTTTTCCATTTAAAGATAACTTTGTCCTGAAAAAGGGAGTCCCTAAGGACCCTACCATGATCACTTTGATAAAAAGGATTTGGTGGGAAATTTCTGTTGCCTCACATCTCTGACTAACGATTTTAGAAGTAGGCTGCATGCATCAAAATACACACTCGATTGCATTTGTAGAAAAAATCGCCTACTTTCCCGCAACCAAGAAAATTGGATTTCGACTTTCACGTGCTAAAGTACCGCATGAATTATGCAATTTCATTCATCCTCATAAAAGTACCGATAAGAAAGGAAAAAAAAAGGCATCCTTAGAAAAATTGTATTTTTTTTAAAGGGGAAATATATTCGAGAACCCTCGAAATTTAGTGGGAAATGGAAGTGATTAGGAGTTTATCAAGACCCATTTTGATGACAAAGATAACCAACTAGTAAAGGATAAAATGAAGTGAAAAAAAGTGAGGTGGGATTTTCAATTTGCTCTTTCTTCGGGGGGTGGAAATTACAAGATGAAAGCCTTTTTCCGAGTCAAAGAATCGGGTATGTGTCTAATGCACGAGGAATTGGGGATTCTCATGTTGCCTCTTTCTCCTGCAGGAGAGTCAAAAAAGAAATCTTTGGCACCGATCTCTTTTAAGAAAAAACCACTGGGATCAGCCAATGGCTTGCATTGTTCACCCGACTCTTGGGGTTCGCCTATCAGGATCACCGCGCTCGTTGAAAAACACTCATTCCCTCTTAAAAAAACGCGTTATGACGGCTTCGTTCGCTCGCGAATGAGAAGAAATTGCACCGCAGATCTTCAATCATAAGTACAAATTGTTATTGAACCTTAAACTTTTCGATCCGTTCAATTTAGTCTTAAATCTTTTATCAAAAAACGCAATCAAGTATCGAACTTTTCAATTGACTTTGATTAAGTCCTCAACTGTTATCCAAAAAACGACATCGAGTCCCAAAATTATGTTGCACTTTGCAATTCGAGATGTGACGCAAGTACTTTGAGTAACATGAACATAATTTTAGGTGTTATTTATAGAAAGGATTTGATTGTATTTTTTAAAAAGAGTTTATGGCTTAACTCAACCAATCAAAATGTTTACGATTTGATTGCATTCCATACACAAGATTTAGGACTTCTGTGTAATCTTCCCCTTGAATTATACTTAATTTCTAATCCCTACAGGTGTGTATACAAAGCTGTATCACTTTGTTGCACAAATGAGAGAATTTTCTAAAAAAAGAGATCATTGTTATAACATTCTTCTAACTAGTCTGACAATGAAGTGTATCAATGAAAAAGTCTCTCAATTAAACTAAACAAAAATAAACTTTTTTTTAAAAAAATAAAAATCGGGGAAATTAATATCTTCTTTGGTGGTTTGTCCTTCCATTTTCTGCAGAGAAAAATGCGGAAAGGGAAGCTATCAAGGCTTCACTTACTTCCCCGCCTTGCCTCAGCCTATCAACTGGCGGTGTGCAAAAGGGTATGGTTAAAGTAGAATGAACTCCCTTGTCTTATGTTCTTTTGGATCGATTGAAGAATATGTGCATGCGGCATCAATAACATGATGTAGGAACTTCCTTTTTGAGGTGCACGTGCCAGGACGGCAATGCTAAAGATGCTACAATCAGATCAAGGAACAGTGGATGCTCAAGCTGCCACAATCTTGGCTAATGTGTACAAAGAATGGAATCTACCGATAATCTTCCAAAGGTGTAGAGTATGTCCTATTGTCCTTTTGTCCCTTGTGGCGTTGTTGCTGTTCAACATGTCCCTTAAGCTTAGGTATGAAAAGCAAAGAGCGAAAAGAGGGAATGAAAGGAAAGTGCCCAACAGTGGAAAAAAAAGGATCCCGTTTCTGATAAGTAGCGAAGATCACACCCTCATTTCGAGCATCCCCTCCAAAAAAAACCACGCTAGACATTCTTCCACTCGACTCTTTCTCACACCAGACTCCCTTCATCATCCATGGAAGACCAATGCAGCCCATTTAGCTGGGAATTCTGCTACCAGGAAGAGGTAAGGAGAATTACAAGAAAGAGCCATGGAATTTGCGTCTTTCTTCTTTGTGTCCTGGTCATGTAATTCACATTGCCTGGTACTCACTGTGTCACGAAGTTTCTTGTTTCTTTTCCTCAGGTTTGTGCTAAAGGGTGTTTGTTTTCGCAATTCAATCTTTTTGTAGGGCATGGAGGAGCTGAGGCAAGCTTTCTTGTACGCTACTTTGGAGCTGCAGAGCACAATTGCCTCAGCCAAGGAGGACATCACAAGGAGAGAGCTAGAGATAATTCAAATCAAGGATCTGCTGACCAGGACCATGAAAGAGAGGGATGAGTCTCAATCCAGATGTAAGGAGCTGCAATTGGAGAAACTTATCCTCCGCCAACAATTAAGCAGAATAGTGCAACCGAAATTAGTGGCAGCTCCATCGCCACACAAAACTTCCAGTAGTGACGATGAAGCAATGTTGGTTTCCTCCAGAGTAAGTAATTCTCCGCTGTCCCCATCGCCGCCGCCACCGCCGTCGGCCACACCAGTGCCAACAGTGGCCCCAGAATTTGTGGTCCAGAAGCCATTGCCGCCCCAAGGGAAGCTATTGCAGGCAGTGATGGAGGCCGGGCCGCTCCTCCAGACGCTTCTCCTCGCAGGTCCCCTGCCTCAGTGGGAGCACCCACCACCACCACTTGACTCTACCGAGATTCCTCCTGTGGCCGTTCCTTCTCCGAGCTCCAGCGCAAAGTTCAATGGCCGTTTCGGTAACAAGAGGAGTTCGGAATGCAGTGAAACCTCGGAATCCCCCAAGAACAAGCATCAGAAGCTCATTTTACATTGATAGAAGAGCAAGTGCTTACCAAAAACTAGAACTTTAGTGTGCCCTTTTTCTTTTTTTCTCCTAGCATGATGAAATGGGTGGCCCTTTTGCTTCACTTTAGAAGTAGACTAAGTCTCTCCTAGATTTTCGAAAGAGGGATCTTTAACTTTCATTCCGAGATGGAAATAGACAATCTTGTTCAGTATTGAGTGTACTAATTGTGGATATATGTGTGTATAGAGTTCTGGTATAACTCGTTCAGATTAGTAGCGGGGGGTCATCTAATGCCACCATGTACTGGCTCTGCTAACTTCTGAATACAACTTTTGGGACTCTTGAGACCCTCTTTGGATATTGGTGGGGGAAAAAAAAGAAGAATGCCATGACTTTCACTACTTGCTTTTCTGCTTTTCTGCTTTTCTGTTGGATGTGTTGAAGCGAATGATGGTGATGATGAGTGTGTGAGGCCATGACATGCAATCATAAATCTCCCCAGGGATTTTCCTTCCATGTTTGGTGCCTGCCATTAAAAGTGCATCTAATTGGATTTCACCACCATCATGACTTCACTAATTTAATATCACTTAGAGAAAAAGCATCATCACTGAGAAATGACAATGATTCTATGGTGCAACCATCTCAGAATCCCTTCAATCTTTTTATCTTTGATCCAGTCCAGCAAAAAAGGTCTGCAGAATTATAATGACCCGAAGCACAACCGACTGCAACGGTCTTTGTTCAATCAAGAGCAACACTCTTGTGAAAGTCTAAACAATATTGAATGAGCTCACGGGCATAGGGAATATAATATATATCACAATTCAATAATTTTTTCGAGAGAATTCTCGTGATAGCGGTATCGGCCCGCAGAGAAAATGCTTTTATCTTGATAAAGTAATCGATAAGGCTGGAGATTTTGAATGCTAAATCTTTCGAGAACAGGAGAGTTTTTCAACAGTCACATGAAGAGGAGGAAATCATCATCTCCGGAAGAAGTCAAAAGGGAGGGATTGTTATAGGAGCTGAGGAGGCTAAAAGCTAATGAGGGTTGCTTTCTTTGAACGGTTTATGAGCATTATCATGGGGACGCACATGCTGCTGAGAGAGGATTATACATTTGATTAGGAGGTCCCACGCGCTTTCAATTGAAGACCTACCCTCTTGCACCGTTCTTTATGTGCAACAGGGGAAGGGAGGCTTTTGCTTCCAACATTCTACGACGGGTTAGACGGATAATGTCTGGTGAAGCTTTAGTCACTTCACACAAAATCTTGTTTCTTTTAATGTAATTTATATTTGTTTCCATTCGCCCTATTTTTTTAACCATTATAATGGATAAACAATTATATCAATTCGTGAATCTTGTTACGTTATGAATTCAAGATGACACTTAAAAAATGGCTAAATATAATATTAAGTCTTCAAAAATTAGGCTTGATTAACCGATGTTCACGTAGAGAGATTTTAGACGGAGATCACTTATACTCTTTTGTAGCGATAATAAAAAAGGGAGCTTGTTACTATTATCGCTGTCTCAAGTTCTTCTCTTTCAATTTTGAGATCATAAAATGAGAAATCTATGCTTCTGATATGTTGGTATTGTATTCATAAAGATCGATTCATTACGAGACATCATCAATTATTTGTCTTGGAAACCTGTTATGTGCATTCATTGATAGAAGCTAAGGAATTGAGCAATTCCTTGATCTTCTTGTTCGAAATCTTCAATGTTATGAATATCCTTGAAATGGACTGTATAAACTTTCTTATATTGTGTGTTTAAAGATTGATTATTTAGGCACTTCATCAAATGTTATCATGGAAAGCTAAAGAAATCGATTGAATTGCATTATAAAATAGTATAACTATCATTTTCGGACTTTAAAAGGTGAAGTTGCCATGATGATCGACTTTAGGTTCTAATTACAATTTAATCACATCAAATGTAATATCTATTCATGTATTAGCTGAAGAAATCTATAATCTACCATCTATCCGAAAATTCCAATTTATCTTGGATCTGAAGACCAAGAAAACACAGGAAAAAAGGAAACAAGAAAGAAAAAAAAGGAATAAAAAAGGAAGATAAAAGAGTGACAAATCCACAGTGCCAGCTTCTTCATCTCTCCAGCTAGATTCTCTCTGCAAGACGAACCCAGATGTCCTTGCTACACTGCCATCCGTTTCCAATCCCGCTGTCACCAACTCGCCATCACAGGCGTCTTCCATGTCCAAGACTCCTTCTTTCCGCCACCAAAAGCAGACCCACTTTCGCTCTCCCGTCGCTTTCCCCACCCCTCTACAGACACCCCATTCGCTGCTCCTCCTCCATGTCCGTTCAGGAAGACAGTCCCACGTCTCAGGTTCAACCTTTTCTCTTCTCTGAGACCATAACCCTCGTTTTGGTTTTGGCTATGTTTCAAGATTTAGCCCACAGCCACTCTGGTCTTGTAATTTCCTTCTTCATGGAACCGGAAGTCCGTGGCAGCTTAAATTGAGTGCTGGACAAGGCGTAAAAAATGTTAATAACTAAAACGAAAGCCGAGGGTGATCTTAAATTTCCTTTAGTTTTAGAAAGGAAAAAAGAGAGTTAATGAATTTGCAGTTTGGTTGTCCCTTGCAAGTGATGGTAGCTTTTGGACGGTGACAAAAAGAGTAGATTTTGTGACTTCTGGAACGAGGACACAACCTTATTCCCTTACGTGCGACTAAGAGCGGGGGTGTTGTTATATTCTGAGGGCGGACCAGTGCGACGAAAAGGTGATATACGATTCGAGCCACCTGGACTCCTTGGTAGATGTCACAGACATCGAGAAAGGAGTCCGGGCAATACCCTTGAACAATCAAATGAAAGAAATTCTAGCAAACAGGTTTCTTTTCCCTCAGTTCCTCAATCCGCCCTTGACATTGGAAAATGCTAAAAGAGGTGTTGAATGTAGCACCAATTCTGTTTCTTTTCCAAGTGGTAATTGGTCAAGCTAATGGAATGGGACAATTTTTTTCTTTTTGGTTAATGTCTGGGAACTTAGGCAAGCATTGTCCCAAATCTGATGTACTAGTGCATTTGGGACTTTGCATTGGCCTGGTAATGCCTTCCTTCCTTAGAGTAGGATGTGAAAAGAATGGCTGTTCAGGCTAATCTGCATATAGACCTGGGTGGGCAGATGGAGATTGAAAATTTGCATTTGACTTTAGAGATCAGGAGTAAAGTTGTTGCTGTAAGATATTCGCAGATGATGATAGTTTTGTAATGATTGTTGGAACCCTCTGGTAGGGTTTTACTTGTTAGTGAAGTAGCTTTTCTACATTTGGCCTCCTAGGCATGGATATAGTTAAAGGAATAAGTACCATGAGAAGTGTGTTCTGTATTATTTTTTCTTTCTTTGATATAATCCTGTATGTCTCTCTATGCATTATTTTTATATGGAAGGTATCTTGCTAATTTATACTTTTGATAAGTCCTGAGATGATGGTCAGTTGCAGGATAGCCTACTCCACTCTAGGGCTTACTGGGTTAATAAATCTTTGATTGCTTGGAATGTGGACATTGAAGATGGTTCCTACTTCTTGTATGCCAGTAAATGCGCTTCATTAGCTGTTACAGATGATGGCATTCAAGGTCCGCATCCTACTAAATATTGGCTTCAACCATCTTAATCTTTGTTTGGGAAAATCCTTAATTATAGCCTACTCAATTTTCTTCTAGAAGCTGATTCTTTCTGCATAATAGCAGGTTATGATGTGAAGATAAAACTCAGAAGAGCTGGTCCTCTTCCTGCAGATGTGAACTCCGTTTTTTTTTTTTTTTTTTTTTGACCAAATTATTATCCTTGCTAAGCTCTTTCTTATAAGCATTAACAATTTCTTGCACTTTTGATATTAGGTAATTGAAAAATTTCCACATATTCAAGATTATGGAGCTTGTGAACTCCCTCCTGCTCTGGATGCCAAAACTCTCCTCAAATGCCAATTAGCTATTGCCATATTTAGACGTGAGTCAGACAGATAAAGTATATATATTGCCAAGCAAAACTATTTGTTTGCCATTGTCAAGGCTGTCTCTGCCCGTCATTGTTTTCTCTGCAGTTTTAATTTTGGAGTAGCTTCGTACTATTACAATTTTGTAGCAGCCAATGATGCTTCACAGGTGATGGCCTGAATGTAGTTTACTATTCTTGCTTTCTCATTAAGTACGAAAGGTCTGCTAGGTGATGCTCCTCCCATTTCCATAGGCAGGTGGCTTGACGCGTAATTATTTTGGTTCACAACCTTTGACTTGTAACTCTATGCTTAACCAAGACAAATACACCAGACCTATTGCCTGTTATGAATTGGTAGGGTCAGAAGTAATTGGCCTGTATTATTTCTCTTCTCATGAAACAGCTAATGGAAGATGCTGTGAGGCCACTGGTTTGCAGTTACCTGGTGTCCTTGATGAGTTATTTGCTTACACTGGCCCTCTAGGAGCAGTTTTCTCAGACAAAGCTATCTCTCTTTACCTTTGGGCTCCAACAGCTCAAGTATGTCTATCTTGAAGTATTTGCTGTGTTTGATGTGTGATTGAAGTTTGATTTGGTGCTAAGGTGTTTTCTTATTTCCTCCTGTTTGCTTTCTAGAGTAGACAGTACGAGCTTTTCTTTATAGGGAACCACTGGGTGGGGATCCATTCAAAATTGTGTCCCTAGAGGAGGTTGAAGGTGTCTGGACGGCTAAAGGGCCCAAAGATTGGGAAGGATGCTACTATGTGTATGAAGTCTGCGTTTATCACTGGACCACCTTGCAAGTTGAAAAATGCTATGCAAATGATCCTTATTCCAGAGGGTATGCTGGCTGTTTCCTTTAGTAGTGCCTGCATAGGTTCCATCAACGTGTAGTTTCAGTCTGAACATCATTATGAATTTTAAGTTCTTTTTTGGAATGTGATAATTGCAATCTTTGGTTGGTACAGTCTATCATCAAATGGTCGGCGGACATTACTGGTGAATCTCAAATCTGAAGCTTTAAAGAATGAAGAATGGGATAAATTGGCAGATGAGAAGCCCTGCATTAAATCCTTTGCTGATATCAGTATTTATGAGTTGCACATAAGGGATTTCAGGTTGATTCAAAAGTTTCCTCTGTTTTTCCCTCTTGATGCTCATCATATTTCCTTTAGTTATTTCATTATACTTTGGCTTTTTAAAAGATTAAGGTACATATTACTTGCAAATTCTTGCATGAGAGAATTATTGCTTGAACGTGTTGTTCTGTGCTCTGCCTTAATTGCGCCATGAGACTGCTTCATCTTCTTTTGAGCTTAATAGTTATTAATCTTGTGCTTAATGACATGTCCATGTGATACATTCATTGTATATACATCATGACAACCTCATCCAGATATGTTGGAAATTCCGATGGTATTTTGTGGTGTACTATAATTGTTGAAACCTGTGTTACTTATTTTGTGTGCTGTCCTCCTCATATACTTTACTGCAGTTTTTGCAAGTGCTTCTGCTCATCTCGGTTGTATCTACTGCCACTGCAGTGCCAATGACAGTACAGTTTCCCCTGACGTTCGTGGTGGTTATGAGGCATTTACTTTGCAGGTGACTTCTTGTAATCATAATCCATCCTTTCTTCTTTGAATGTGTTCTACTTTGTTACAACTAACAGAATATGGATTATTTTTTTTTAATATACAACTTGGATTGCATCGTCCAATTTCCAGAGGTTTTTTGTCAGCTCAAAATCAACTAGGATTGAGGGGCACTTAATGGAAGAAGATCGGCAATTAGAATGCATTTGCATCCAAGATAATATGTTTTACTTTGTTTAATTAGATTGGTTGCTTCGCATAGTCCTAAATCCAGAAACCTTTTCACTGTTTTATGCAAATATTTTGTCCCAGAGAGAGGACTTCTCTGTTTAAATGACATTCAAGTTGAGGAGGGGGTACCTGCGCTCCTCACTGTCATCATCATTTCTCTCTAGAATCTACATCCTTCAATCGCAATCATGCGCTGGTTACTTAAACCACAGACTCTTTATTGCTGCTGGCCCTTACAACAATCATTTTTGTTGTCACGAACTTCTTGCCTAGCCCATCTATAGAGCTTCAACTCTCACAAAGAAACTGTTGTGCTCATCATCAGTCACTCTTTATAATCTATTTTGGGGCAGTCATGTATTTTCTTTAAAGAGAGATAAAGAGCCTAATCGGTAAATCTTCCTTTGGACATTGCTGCTAATGTTCTTCCAGTGGGTTTAAGCCAAGAATGGGACAGAAGGAGCAAGTGGAAATGTGGCAATGTAAATCTCGGTTGTATTTTTCCTAGTAGTTGATTGTGAATGAGACTCTGTGTCACTACTGACTCAAAGTGAAATGAATTAACTATTTCTGCTAATGCTCATCGCTTTTTGCTATAAAAGGAGTCAGCTGGTATGCGGCACTTAAAGAAGTTATCAGATGCTGGCATTACACATGTCCATCTCCTGCCAACTTTCCAGTTTGCTGGTGTGGATGACGAGAAAGAGAAATGGAAGTTTGTTGGTAAGATCTTATTTTTACTTGTCATAATTTCTTATCCTGAATCATGCCCTGCCCAACTCTACTCAGAACAATTAAGATTTTCGTGCAGTAAATTGTGAAAGCATTTCAAGTAAAAGTGTTGTCTTGGTGGGAATCCAGCCATATTATATGGTGTTCTCTTCCTTTCTCATGCTTGATCTTTCAAGCAGCTTACTCTACCATGTCATTGTAGGTCGAAAGTAATTCAACAATTCACTATATTTTTCTCTTTTAAATTTGTGAGACAATTCAATTTTTAGACAAACCAATTGAGAATATCTGCTCTTTTATGCTTTTGCACTTGAACAACCTTAATATTTCTTATGTCGCATCATCCTTCTCTTGACATAAAAGGCTTTTGCAGATGTCAAGAAGCTGGAAATATTACCCCCTGACTCAGATGAGCAGCAATTTCAAATCACAGCAATCCAAAATGAAGATGGCTATAATTGGGGGTAAGCTATGTAGAATCGCCATTTAGCAGGGCTACTAGGACTTTGGTCTCTTTCTTGGGTGGGGCATCGAGTGCATGTATCTTTACCAATGGATTAATATATAAACACAGGAGTAGATCCTAAAGGGATCACATGCTGATACCGTTAGCATTGATAATCTCCTAGAAAAGAGCTGATATCAATGTTAGGTGGATCAGCCTTGAGAAAGGGTTATGATCAATGTAGATAGACCCCTGGGTCTAGAAAAAGTGATGGAGAAGCTACTCATCTTCTATTAGAAGGCGCATTATCTTGTTGAAGCTGTTCAGAAGTTCAACACTAATTGGGTGACAACAAAACGATTCTATTGAAGGAGTTGAAGGGCTGGAGACAACTACTGGTGCCTCAGAGAAGAGGAAGAAAAGGAGGGGGGGTATGGTAGGATGATTGTGAGAGAGGGTTTGCATTGGATGCTGTTTGTGATTAAACTTATAAGCAGCAGGATGTTGTATCCTTGACTTGATGGGCAACCGTTAGTCTTATGAATATATTTCTTTAGAAATTTTATTGAGATTTAGCCATTTTTTCAATGAAGGAGTGAGATGATAAGAACATAAATCGGTGAAGGAGGAAACAACTTGTTGTGTGGCAATTTCCATAGGGAAGGGAAATAGGAGGAAAGGGACCCCTAATAGTAGGTTTAGAGGTCCTTTGAAAAGTGGGTGGAAATGAAGGGAAATGAAAAGTACCATGAAGGTCAAAATAGTTTATTTTCAAAATAAATTGTTGGTAGCTAAGTTCTCAGGCTCCCCTTGTGGGAACTGGCTGATGAGGGTTTCAATCCTCATCTCTTGCAATTGCCCCACGGGGTGATGCATGAGTGATGATGCTACTTCAATCCCACCTTTGGGTGCCAAGTTCAAATCCATTTTTGTGTAATTACCACGGACTTACCTGGCTGCAGTTGTGGGGCCCCTGCTTTACCCCCACAAGGAGTTTTTATGCTGCAACATGCGTAAGCAAGAACAGAGTGGGCTCTCCCCACGGTCATATAAAAATGGATTTCTGGTGACCCCCTGTAATTCATTATTCTTTTCCTTAAGCTTCTTTTGAGCGACCGAATAAGAAAAATAGGATATTCTCTTCCCACTTCCATCCATTCTCTCGTCTCCAAGAAAAAATTATTTTCCTTCTGGTTGCAACTTAAGTCTCCAAGTACTGGATTCTCCTTTAAATCTTACTACCGCAGTGATAATCATTATTTTGCTTGTTTGAATAATGTGCAGGTACAATCCCGTCCTATGGGGTGTCCCAAAAGGAAGCTATGCCAGTAACCCCAATGGTCCCTCCCGTACAGTGCAGTTCAGAAAGATGGTTCAGGTCTGAAAATTGGATCTTCTTTGTTTACTGATATATAATCCATGCTTCAGTGTCATATATAGATCATTCCTGCGATGGAGATGGTAGTATCACTGGTAAAAAGACTCACTTTAATGGTTTTTTCTGCATATGATTAATTGCAAATTGCAGGCACTCAACAAAATAGGCCTTCGAGTTGTAATGGATGTTGTCTACAATCATTTGCATGCAAGTGGACCATTTGATGAGAATTCTGTTCTTGATAAGGTAGTTTTTGTCATATTTACACCATTAAACGGTGTCTCAAGCCTTAAATGGTCTGTTATGAGCATTACATTTCACATTACAAAGAAGTCTCATATTGTTAGAAAGGCCAATCCAAAAACTTAAGCTAATAGGTTGAAGGAGACCATATGAGTATAAAGAGCATTTAGGACCCGTTGTCAAGTGATATGGGAAAATATTTCAACACTTCCTCTCACGTGCAAGTCGGATTGTGAGCTGCACATGCAAATTTGACTATGCACATTCACATGGAATTTTTTAATATGCACCTTCACTTAAGGGAATGCTGGCTCTAATATCATGTTACAAAGCTCAACCCAAAAGCTTAAGCTAGTAGGTGGAAAGAGACCACGTGAATATAAAGAGCATTTAGGACCTGTTATCGAACGATGTCGGACAATATTTCATCACATATATTTCTGGGTGACCTCCTCTTTGCCATGCCAAAGCTTTATTTTTATTGTTTGGTAGATTGTTCCAGGTTACTACCTGAGGAGGAATGCTGATGGTTTTATTGAGCATAGTACATGCATCAACAACACAGCTAGCGAACATTTCATGGTGGAGAGGTTGATTATTGATGATCTTCTATGCTGGGCAGTTGATTATAAGGTGACAAGTCGTGACTGACAATTATGTCTAGCTCTGATGACAGATTCTGAGTTTCAACTTTCGGTTGCAATGAATTGTTCTTCTTTCAATCGCATTTAGTGGTCTTGTAAGCCTAGGTTAGAATTTCTTACATCACATCTTTTCAAGCTCACATCTTTCATCTACACATTGAGTCTTAGGATTGCTGACATTTGATATTATGCCTCTTTTATTAGGTTGATGGGTTCCGCTTTGACCTCATGGGTCACATTATGAAACGGACAATGGTATGCCACTTTGCATCTCCATCCCTGTTCATATACCTTCTGGTCCCCATTTATACGGGGTGTGTAAAGGAGTCTTTTGAGAATATATGCCGATTGCACTGGTTCTGTTATTTTTCCTATTTTATGGATTACTTAGTGGACCTCTATGGCTTAGCTCAGTTGGATATATGCTTTGAATAAACTATAATTTCACTTTGCTTCAAGCATACAGCTATTTGGTGTTACACATGCATTGCTGAGTCAGATGTGTGTCAAGAGAGACCACATTATAAGCAAGATCAATGAGTGACCATACCAAGAGATGTCCATAGTTGCCTAGCATGTGGTGTTCAATGGGTCAAGGTATGGAACGAGAATGGATATGGAAAATGCCATCCACTAAGAAAGTGGCAGGCTTAGTGAGTTTGCTAAATAAGGTTGTGGTAGCTTTGAAGCATTCAAGATGTGAATCTAATACTTCCTTCATGTGGTTCTTATTTTGGATCACCAAAAAAAAAAAAAAAAAAAGTACCATAATGATTATTATTAATCATATAACACATTCTTGTTCAAGACTCATCTCATGTGCTGGCTGCAACTGCTAGATATGAATTAATTTTGCACAAATTCACAGCAGTATGTACGCTATTGTACAAGATTTAAACAGACGACCAATTTGCCTCTTCTTTTCAGCTCAGGGCCAAAGCTGCACTCCATGGACTATCAAAAGAAAGGGATGGAGTTGACAGTTCTTGTATATATATGTAGGTTTGGAGTTTCATCAAACTGTGAATTGGAATTATTTCTCATCACAAACTTGTTTCCTCTCTGCTAGTGGTTTAGATTGTTACTTAATAACAGTACATGCTTTCATCGACTAGATATGGTGAAGGATGGGACTTTGGTGAAGTTGCCAAAAATGGAAGGGGCATTAATGCTTCTCAGTTCAATCTTTGTGGAACTGGAATTGGGAGGTAGTAATACTTTACATTGTCTATAAATAAGTTAATGTCATGTAGACATTAATGTATACATGCACAAACTATATTGGATAGGCGGAAGCATCTGTGCATAGATGCAGACATATAATGTCAATTACTAATCATCTGGCAATGTTAATCAGTTTTAATGATCGAATTCGAGATGCAATTCTTGGAGGATCTCCATTTGGTCACCCTCTTCAGCAAGGATTTGCAACTGGTCTATTCCTGCAGGTAGATATTGAACAGTGTTCTCAATTTGGACATGATTTCTTTCCTGGTGTATTATTCTTGAGAGGAAAAGAAACTGCTAATTCTATCTTGTTAATCTTGAGCTTATTGGATTTTGCTGTCGAATGCAAAATGTTATGCTATTCAGTAGAGGGAAACTACATGTATGGCCCTTTTAAATCTCATTAGATAAGCAATGTGAGATCACTTGCAATGAAAATGGGACGTGGGATTGACAAATAGAGAGCCACAAACACAAAATAAACTTGGCGTAAAACCTTACTCAGGTACCATGTTGGAATGCGTATCCCAAAAGTTTAAGTTATTAAGTGAAGGGAGTATATGTATATAAGATTCACTTAAATTACAGAAACAGGGAATTTGGGATAGCAATCTGTTAGTGGAGAACTACTTTTTCTGAAAAATACTTGAACTCTTCTTTGGTTCTGAAGTAATTATGGAAAATATTCTTATTCTATCAGCTTGCTGTTAACGACATGTTATCTTCAGTTTCCTGGACCAAGCTGGCTGATGCCATGTTGTCAGTTTTTCTAAATTAAAGTTTCTTGCAAGTCTTCCACTGCCGAAATTTTATGCCCCCATATTTCACTTTTCATTTATACTTATATATTACAGTGTTGATAATCTCACGTACAGAAAGCTGCTTTATCTTGGTTAAGGCCTGACTTACTATTTTGGATGAGTGGATATTTAATCGGAGTTGTAATTGCTCCTCTGTCATATGCTGATTCTTAGGGGAAAGATGCAGCCTCTATGTACTGTATGTATTAATTAGATTATCTAGTTTATTTCAATTGATTAGTTCCTTTCTGCAGCGCAATGGTTATGACCACGGTACACAGGCTAAAGAGAAGCTCATGCTTGCTTTGTCAAAGGATCACATCCAGGTTATTGTGCTTTCAAGTTGTTGTTATTGATTGGGTTAGGGAAAACAATACTAATGGTCCCTTAAGTATGTTCCAATGTATAATGTGGTCCCAAAACTTTTGATTTTTCAATGCGGTCCCTAAACTATACCTCAATGTATAATTTTGGTCTTTGAACTTTTAAATTATTCAATGTGGTCTGTGCACTTTAGGTACATGTTCGATTTGGTCCCTGATGTTCAGAGTTGTCCTTGAACTTGAATTAATGGAAGGTGTTGTCCTTGAACTTGAATTAATGGAAGGACAATATTGAACATCTTCACATAGTTCATGAAATAAATTGAACATAGTACTAAAAATTCGGGGACCGCATTGCACATTGGGGTAAAGTTTAGGTTTGCACATTGGGGTAAAGTTTAGGGGCCAAATTGAACAAATTAAAAGTTCATGGATCACATTGCACATTTGGTCAAAGTTTAGGGACCATTTATGTCATTATCCCATTGAGTTAATATCACAAACTGAAAAAGTATTGCGAAATTGCTTTGTTGCATTAAGTTGAGTAGGGAATGCCATCCATTTTAAAATGGAGGATGTAATGTTACACAGAATGACCAGAAAATGAGCATAAAGGACTAGATTGCGTATACTTTTGATATCAAAAGGTGTGATAGCGTACTGCTGTGCCAAGTTGAAAAATAGGAGATATAGCCAGACGAAGCATCGGAGGGATGACTTCAGTTGCTGACCCACATGACCTTTATTATCTAAATCCTTTTTATCTGATTCTGATGTAATATTAACATAAGAAACCTTGCATTTCTCAGGTTGGGATGGCAGCCAACTTGAGGGACTATGTCTTCACTAATCATGAAGGCAATGAGGTATGTGTTTATCTGCAGGATCTCCCTTTTCTCTTGGTGTCTTAGGACCTTCTATAATAGGCATCTGTCTCTGAGTGAATAATTCATCACTGGAGCCTGCTTGTAGAAAATGAATTACAGTACTTCAAAAACTTGTTGCCAGGACACATGTTTAGCTTGTTTCTATATTTCTTGGCATCTATTTCATTTCAGCTAATTGCTGCTGTTCATTTGACTAAATTTTCCTTGGGTAGGAAATAAGCCAACTTGCCTATTATTTCTCTAAGTTGTTCAAAGGTATACACAGATACCACGACCAGGATCTGACTGCTTTCAGGATTATTAATAGCCATGAAGCTAATTGATTTTCAGGTAAAAGGGTCTGAAGTTTTAACTTATGATGGAAGTCCCGTAGCATATGCTCTGTCCCCCACTGAAACAGTAAGGAATCTCCATTTCTTTCTTCATGCTGGTTTCTCATCTCTCCTAAGCCTAACGTTTTTACCTGCATTATTCATTTAAATTCTTCTGTCAAGATGGTAGATATCAATAACGACATGAAATTAGTGATTCTTCTTAATTCTGCTATTCAAGATGCAGGTGGCAGAATTACTAAGATAAAATTCGTAGGATGGATGTCATCTTTGTGAAAATAAAGAGAAAGAAATCTCATCGATTGGGAAGATTTGTGTTTGTTGCATGTAGCAAAGACATTATGAAATTATATGCATACTACGAGTTGAGAAAAAGATGCTGATCTATTTTTGCTTGTGATTTTGTATAATACATGACTGCAATGGAGGGTTATCTCCTGAATACCGGATGGAATTACAGTCTTAACAAAATGTGGTGTTAAAATGGTTTGTCTTTGAAATCTTACATTGCCTGAGATAATGCTACAGAGTAGGGCTTACTTTCATGGTTCTACGTGCAGTTGGTAGCCAACACCATTTGATATACTCTCTGCTGAAAACTTTGTTTGTCTATAGCTATTTCCCAGTATTCATCAAATGCATATCCGATATCATTCTCAATGCAAACACATCCCAAAAATTTTCTTACTCTTGATGTTCTTATGATCTGCAAGAACTTCCATCACATTTCAAGTTTCTGATACGATGAGTCTTTCCAATATTTTGCAGCTTAATAGTTGTTGCATTGACACCATTTATTGCTCTAATAGGTTAATTATGTCTCTGCTCATGACAATGAGACCCTATTTGACATTGTGAGCTTGAAGGTATGCAGTTTGCATTTTTGCATATTATAGTGACTCTCTTTTTCTTTTCTTTTTTGGTAGCTTAGAATTTCCCCAACATGTATGCCAAACAGAAAGAAACTGCTACTTGACTTATTAAATTTGATTTTTCATCTAATCTTGCTTCCCCTACTTTCAGACTCCTATGTCAATTTCTGTGGACGAGAGATGCAGGATGAATCATCTAGCAACAAGTATAATTGCACTTGCACAGGTTTGAGGAACTTTCCTGTTCTTTGTGATGTTGCACAGCTTGATGCTGTGAATCTTGAAGGATCACAAACATTTGGAGACTCACGTCTCTTTGAAATGCTTGTGTATGCTTATCACACTCTTTTCTTAAGTATCCACTTGCATGGTAATTCACTCAGGGTGTCCCGTTTTTCCATTGTGGTGATGAGTTGCTACGATCCAAATCACTTGATCGCGATTCTTACAACTCTGGTGACTGGTTCAACAGGTGAAGTTTGAATCTTCACTGTCAACTTTCCACTTTCTTTATAAATGATCCACTTTCAACTGAATGTAAATTATGATGAGAAGAAATTAGTATTTGCTGAAATTGCTGTAATGCCAATTGCTATATTTCTCTTCTTAATCTAACATGAATGTGTTACTATTATTGTTTTCAGACTGGACTTCACATACAATGATGGTAATTGGGGTGTCGGTCTTCCTCCAAAAGAGAAGAATGAGAAAAACTGGCCTCTGTGAGTTAGTTAGAGTTCCAAATTGTTGCTTGATTTTAATCGCCTTGATGTCTGCTCTTATTCTCCCATTTGAGCCAATTGCACATACTAACGTGAATTTGCTGATGTTATGTCCATTTCACATAATTGTTTTCCTTTTCTTGTTTTACTTTCCCAGTATCAAACCAAGACTAGCAGATCCATCCTTCAAGCCTCAAAAGAGTAATATCCTTGCTGCTGTGGATAATTTCTTGAATATGTTACGCATTAGGTACTCTTCACCCCTTTTCCGTTTGAAGACTGCAAATGCTATCCAGGTGAGTTATAGGCGAAGTACCATATACTTCTGGCAAAAAAAAGGTACCACACAGTTGGTAGTAGGTGACTTGTGCATATATATGAACTATCTCATAAGTGGAGGGATGTAAATAGAACTGAAAACTGTGATAGTAAATCTACTGAATTTAGATCATGCGTGCTTACAAATACATGAAAGTAAAGGAGCAGCGGATGACTTACTTTTCAGAAATATTTTGTAAATTTGAGTTCTGTCAACAATTCTGTCCTATATATAGTTCATTGTTCTCTGGTTTTCTTAAATTTATTTTGCCTTAATAGACGTGGAGGTTCTCTTGTAGATGAGCTCTTCTTTTTCATGGGTTTGCCCTCCTAATGGCAATAGTATGAATGAAACTTTTGCTTATGAATGGATGAAATAAATATGGTACTTCTTCAAAGAAAAGGGCATAATTATGGCTTCTGCAGACTTTTTCAAATGCACTACATTTGTAATTCTTTTAAATCCTCATTTTCCGGCTTACTGTTTAATTGGCTACTACTATTAATTGATGCAACAAGGTTGACTTTTGCTTAACATGGATAAATTCATTATACGTCAATCACTAAGAAGTAATTAGATGTGTCAGACATGTTGGGTTGTCAAAATGAAAACGTGATTGTAAAGATTCCTGAAGTGTGCAGACCAAAGGAAAGGGCTTGTGGGTTCTTATGCACTTAGAATTTTGTAGGAACGCGTGCGTTTTCTCAATACTGGTCCATCACAAATCCCTGGTGTGATAGTGATGAGCATTGAAGATGGCCATGAAGGTGTCCCGGGATTGACTCAACTAGACCCCATGTCAGTGAAAGTGAAATACAAATATTGCTTCTCCACATGTAATTGCTCAATCTCATAGAAATTTGTTCTTGGTAGCTATTCATACATTGCCATTGTTATCAACACGGGCCCATCCGAGGTTTCTTTTGCTAGCCCTGCATTGCAAGGAAAAGCCCTTCAACTACATCCTGTACAGGTAAGGAAGTTGGACTTGAAGTTACTTTGAATCTCCACGATAGAGTTGCCCCCTTGAATATATAAAGTTTCTATAGTTTATCTTTTGCGCTGTCGAATTTGGAAAGCCATGATTTTGACGTCTAATAAGTGTTCTGTTGCAATTATGCTATGTTGAAACAGCTAATTTCTGTTAAGACTCATGGCTTCAATATGTGTGACGCAGGTTATGTCAACTGATGAGGTAGTGAAGAGCTCAAGCTTTGAGGCATCCTCGGTGTGCTTTACCATTCCCGCAAGGACCACATCTGTGTTCATCGAGCCAAGAAATATTTGACTTTTAAGTGCAGCCAATGAGGCACCACCCGATGTATCACTTCACGGTGAGTTGGTTAGTTTGTGAAAAGTTTCATCGTCCAGAGCTTGCAGGACATACTTCACTCTCTCTTCAGCTAATTTAAATCGAAGCAAAAGGAGTAATACCCTTAAAAAGCTGTCGTGATGACAATGACAACAAAAAGCGGCCGGGGAACTCCTTGTCATGGTCATTGGCCGCTGAATAGATACTGGGTAGTATGCAACTTTTGTCAGCCATACTAAGGTTGGGGGGAGTCGAATATAGAACTATTACAATGCTATTTACATTGTTATAACAGCGTTGTTTTTAAATAATATTATAGTTAAATCTCATCTGCACTCTCCTCCCAATTTTTCTAAGGTTCTTTTGCTTTGGCTGTCGAGCGGCTGATGCCGTTGCACAAGTTGCTCGTGGAAGCCAAGTGAAAGAGACTTTTCCCTGATTAAACGAGTGGTTTGAAGCTAAAATCGGTGGAGTTGGCATCAAGTCCTTATCCCGAAAGCAAGCTCCATATTTACGGAGTTCAATATAAAATCTACTTGCATAGAAGTAATCAACCTAGCAAGGACTAACTGTTGTCATTTGTCGACATTTCACTAGTCTCTTTCAGGGTTTTTGCCGTATTTGTGCCGTGATCGACTGATATGCTGGATGAACTTTCAAGCATTAGTTCTAATTACCCGTGATGTTTTGATCGAAGATCTGAAATGCCTTGTCGCTACCATCAAGTAGGAGAATTCCCTAATTAAAGGTTCCAAAGCAACTCTACTCACAGAAATCTTCATGGGTACTGGGAACATGATGTTGGGCACAGCGGCGGAGGCAAAACCTTCGTGTAGGGGGAGGGGATGCTATAGTATTTTGGGAAAGTCTTCACTTCAAATGGGACGACATGGTTCGCGGATCATTGCCAGCGACGACTGATGATTCTCGCATGATTCACGCAGACTCCACATGATAGAGGGTAGCGTTTAATCCAATCTTTGTGAACCACTAGGTCCATATAGATCTAATCTCATTCTAGAAAGTGTACGACAAATCAAAATCCAAGGAGTTTATACGATCTCATCGCTTGCCTGATGGCATTGGTATAACAGGAGCAGTCTACACGTCTGCGGATCCGCAGAAAAGAAGATATCGATGTGCTTGTCCAAGAAGGAGATGGATTAAAATATAGGATATCCACTGGCGGCGAGCTCATCTTGTTCTAATAATCAGCTGTCGCTGTAAGCTGGGTATGCAAGGTGCTCAAGTCAACTCTATACAGGATTATGGGGTTGCTTTGCTTGGCACTTTAATATTCATGAATGTGGAAAATTCTTTAGAGGAGGACATCAAGAGCACTCACTGGCCACTCCCACCCACTTCACTCTCAATGCATTCTACCACTTCTTATTTATTTGATTGCAACGAATCTAGGGAAATAATTGAAGTTTTCCTGCCAACTCCCCCTTTAGCTTTCTTATTCTGGGAATTTCCAGCATAATTGGCAACAACTTGTCACTGAATTGCTTAGCTGCAGTTCCAATACAACTTCAGTGAAGGGAAACAAAAAAGAAAAAAACGCGATTTCAAAACCGGGAATGGTATAGTTACAAAGATGAGGTGATGTCTCGATCCCCCTCTGCTTCTTGTAGTTGCGGGTTCTGTATCCACAGTGAAGGCTGCCCTTTGTTTTTCCTTCCTTGTCTTCTATATAATTATGTAAGAGGATGCTTGATCAAGGTAACTGATGATTTGAAAGATTGCGACCCTTGAATTGAAATGTGTTAAGCTAGTTAAGATGTCATTGGTTTCTCATCAATAGGGCCATCTATTGCATAGCTCACCTTTCTATTGACCCATGCAGTTCACCTCAACTTAAAATGCTTGGTTGTCACACTGAGATCATAAGGATACAACCTCGACCAGATCAATCGGAACATCCGATCCGCGATCAATTTCTGTACTTGGAAGAACCTAATGAGATCGACCAACTACGATAGGGCATACAACGAAGGATGTGGTTTCACATGATTCTCGTGCACTTGATTTGTCGGGTTTACCGACTTAGGTCACAAGCATTTATGTTGACAATAATTTCGTGCTCATTTTTCTGTGAGTTGTTGCTGTGCAGTTACTTGTGGACCGAGACGAGTTGTTGCAGTTGACTAAAGAATTAGGCCATAGAATACATTCCATCCATTCTCTTACACATTCCTGTCATATTTGGGGGAGTTATTAAACCTGAGGCCTTGCGGTTGCTTAGTTGCAACCAACATGCTTGTATTGAGTGGCTCAGAAGCTACTTATTCTCTCTCTCTCTCTCTCCATGGATGCCTTGGGAAGCAGAAGATAGAATAAGAAAGACATAAAATAATGGAAGAGTCGGTTCTATGCGTATTCGGTGGATATATTGTTGCTTATTGTCTTGGGCAACTCATGTCAACGGTCAACGGTTTCTTCCCAAGCCATTTTCTGCCATCAAACTCTCACAATTCATCACGCAAGGCTCTTCAAGTTCTGATAGAAACTTATGGGTTCTCACTTATGGTATGATGTATGTTTATTCAATATGTCAATTTCATTTAATATGGAAGTAGAAACTTACCCAACAAGCTTATTTGCAGGTAGCTACATAGCCCCCACGTTGAAAAGAAAAGCCAGGACATTTATTTGATTTTTTGTCATGTATATTGCATATATGGTTAAATTAGTGGAGGAATGGTAGAAAATTTCATGATAAATTGGTATTCTTTGCTTCGGAGGAGAACCCACTTCCTGGAGTGGCTGTGGCAACTTACGTGCTTCACACATTCCACGACCCGATCAATAATTAAATACAAAGAAGGAATTGTTCACGCCAAGGAAGGAAGTCCCTCCTTAACTAACCATGCATACATCACGCCAAATCCCTAATGAGGCTAAAACCGGAACTTCCAATGTCCACCACACATTTATCTTCAAATTTAGCTATGATTTTTCTATGTAATTCGATCATGCTTCTACCGTTGGATTGTAGATCGAGCGGTCAGGCTTTTACTACCCAATCTATGTGCAACGGTAATTCGAGGACTATAAATCCATCGATTTTGTGCAAGATCATGTGCACTCGTGATTAATGCCACGGCATGAGTAGAGTCCATCACGACATGGCGGATTCGTTCAAGAATAGAATGATGGAATTCGGTTGCCCGCGCATAATATCTCTCGAATCCTTACTGGAACAGCACCAACCATGGGCACTTTGCATAGTTTCCTTCGAAAGAGAACATGTCGACAAAGCCGCTTCATATCAAGTCAACATCAATGATTGCAATGAATTCAGTAACGTGGGAGTGGTAGACGAGAACAATTCTTAGTGTGGTTGGTGTTGAGAAAGTTAAAAAGGCAGTGAAGAATGGTGAGATTCACATTGTCGTCCACCCCCTCCTTTTTTTGTACCAGATCTAATTTTTTTTTTGGAGGAGATACAACATTAGAATCAAATATCTCAAATTCGATTTCTCATGCCTTTTTTTTTTTGTGGCCCCTTCCTAAGCAAAATGAGGATGTCGCGATGCGCATGTGACGGGCTACCGACCTGAGGATATGTTCAGCGCAAACACACGGCTCGGAAGAGCTATGTTCCTGTAGTCCACAGAAGAATTAGACAAACTTTTTGGACTACCAAAACCGAGATTTGTGTCTGTCTGAATGGTGCTAAAATTGGGTGGCCAAACCGGGCAAATGGCACCTTCTTTTGGAAGGGTGGAGTGCACATAGTTTAGGTGATGTGGGGTGGGAGTTGCAAGCTCATATCGATGGTTGCACGAATGAAGCTTCGGTGGGGGTTGTTTCTTAACCCTTTTGCGAAGGAGAGTGAGTTGGCAAAGTGTGAGAAAGAGAGTGTCAAGCGGGGGGACAACACATGAATTTGCAATTAATAAACCCTCTCCTCGCGCACGAAAATTTATATCCCACCAGTTCTTCAATGATAGCCCACCACCCATCTCCTAATTTTGCATCTTTTCTGTTTCGATTTATGGTGGTTTTTTTTTTATGGGTCTCTCTCTCTCTCTCTAGCTATTTTGTGGGGTGTGGGGGTGTTGGGGGGAGTGTCGATGTCCAAGTATAGAAATCGGGTAGTGTATAAAATAGGACTTCAAAGGGTGTTGGAAACTCAAGAAAAGATTGGGGCGGACAAATTCACACACCTTACTGTTCCATTGGTGGTGTCATCACATCACATCCCAACATGACTCCAAATATAACTTAAGACTTCCCATCCCTCTCCTCAGGAGTCTCTCTCTCCTCCCTCCCTCCCTCCCTCCCTCCCTCTCTCTATCTCTATCTCTCTCTAGTGGAAGAAGCATACCATGGAACCCTCACAAGAAGAAGCAGCCCTTGGAGGTCCCAAAGAGCACACCCAGATCATCGTCAAGGGCAAGCGCACCAAGCGGCAGAGACCGCAGTCGCCGATCCTTTTTGTGAGCACTGGATCGCCGATGAGTTCTGAAGGGGGCGATTGTGTCGACAACAGTGAGAGCGACAAGGCCGCCGACCTCTCTCCCTCCACTTCTACCAAATTCCCCGGCGGCTGCACGGAGGAAGAGGAGGACATGGCCAATTGCCTGATCCTCCTAGCTCAAGGCCAATCCAAAGAGCCCTCGAGAAGGGTTGTTATTCAAGAAGACCACGACAACAGCAATAAATTCACGAGCAAGAGGTACTTGGAGGGCTATTGTGTCTATGAGTGCAAGACTTGCAACAAGACCTTCCCTTCCTTCCAAGCCCTAGGTGGTCATCGGGCGAGCCACAAGAAGCTGAAGTTGGCAACAGCCGCGGCTGAAGAGAAGCCGCCACTGTATAAGCAATTCATGTTCTTGCCATCCTCGCCGGAACAAGAAGAAGGAGAATTCAAGAAAGTTTCGACTTTCTCTCTTGGGAATATTAACATTTACGGGAGCAATGGTAATTGCAAGAAGCAGGCCAAGATCCATGAGTGCTCCATCTGTGGCACCGAGTTCACATCGGGCCAGGCCTTGGGAGGCCACATGAGGCGACACCGCCCCCCGGTTGCTGTCGGGGTGAAGCTAGAATCCGACGATGAATCCACGCGGCTGAGCGCCAACGGGCTCTTGTCCCTTGATTTGGATCTCAACCTCCCAGCCCCAGAAGAAGAGAACCGTGATCATTTGTTTCTCTTGAGCTCCAAACAACAGCATCATCATCAGAAGCAATCTCATGCTCCAATCTTTGTCTCGGGCCCCGCAGTCGTGGATTGCCATTACTGAGCAAGAATTAATTTAAGGTGATGGGTTAAGTCAATCACAGTTCACAGATTAGAAAACCACGCGCACGGGTCCATGTTAATTTTCCTATGGACTGTAGAGCATCCAAAGTTTGATATATCCTGATCTCCTGTCATGAATTGTGGGGGTGTTACATGTTAGATTTAAGAAATTACAGAGATATTCAGTTGATTCTTTGGTTACATGTGTATCTTGATTTGGGCTGTTGCATGGACGTCAGTTTCTTCTGTCCGAAAGCAAAATTTTCCGGTCATTCATGTAAAGAGCATGATGGCACAGAACCGGCTTTTCTCTTGTTTTTTCGCCCTTCTTGCTTCTTTATGATCAACTTTTTGTTGTTTTCCAGTTGGTAACAAGAATGTGAACGTCCAGATCAGAGAGAGAGAGAGAGAGAGGCTTTTCTTGCTTTCTAAACAATGAAACCTAAGCCACCACTTTTGGTTGGTGCTTGTGACAACCCCAAGCAAGCCCCTCTCTCTCTCTCTCTCTCTCTCTCTCTCCAAGAATAGAATATGTGTGCGTTTTTCAGGAAGGACACTGAACAATGCACTTCCCTGAATCCATCCCTTGTCCTTTTCCTCTTATTACAAGCAAGCGCATGAAAATTTCTCCTCTTTTTTGAGCTATTTTATTTTTGTCTTCATGTTGCATGATTCTCCCACTTGTTTTCCAAATCCAGGCCTAGCCCAGCCTGCAAGGAATGCACCAGATATTCATATTTTTTTACAGCAAGAAAGCAAAACTCCAATCCGTGAAATACGTGCGAAACTCGCGAGATCAGGGAATTTAGCAAAGCCAAAGTCCGAGTGGATGATCCGACTTCACTAAACTCATAAGGGTTCTATCTTATCTCCTCTCATAGAAAAAACCAAACGATGTAAATTAACTTAGAAGCTTATTATTATTTTTTTTATTATGAAAAAGGGCTAAAACCAAATACAAAAATTTAATGTTGTAAATCTACTATTTCTGTCCTATCACCTAGAGCACGAAATAACTTAAAAGCTTAGCTTACACGGTTTAAAGCCTTTTAAGCCTGTCGACCTCACATTGATTACCCTAAAAAAGAAGAAAAATCAAAAGAGAAGCGCCAATACCCTTTTTTCATGCGCTGCTGGGAGGAACGAGCAAGTTGAAGCAGTTAAGAGGGATTGGCCGCTGATAGTTTTCTGTGTGGTGCAGCTAGCATTGGTTAGGCGACAATATCTATTAGGGACAACTACGAGAGTTTTAATGAGGACAAAAACAAGGCACCTAATCTTTTCTGCCGGCATTGTTTAAGTGGCATGAGCTGTTATTGAGAGGGTGGGTGCGTGTCTCACTCACCCACATGAGATTAGAGAGAGAGAGAGAGAGAGAGAGAGAGAGAGAGAGAGAGTTTTGTGAGGCTTGTAAGTGGGTACAGATTAAGTTGAGCAGTTGTGCTATAATCTGGGGATGTCCTCTTTCTCATTTAGCAAAAGGTGGTTCTTTCTTTGTGAGGTCATCATTGAATATGCCACGGTTCCAAGGTAACGGCGATCAGTTCAGTGACCAAGGAACGAACTTGTGCGTGTGAATGGTACGCGTGACACAGATTCGATTTCATACACCACTGAACGGAGATGGTTTTATGTTGAGCGCGCTTGTTTGAGTTTGGCTCGTCTCATTGGATCCGTCACATTAGTGGGTTTTTCACAAACTAAGGTGGACTTCCCCCCCTTCTGTTTGAGTTGATCCGTTACAAAGTTTTCCCTCAATAAAATGAAGTTTTCTTCTCAATATTGGGATTCGGTGTCTTTGACAAGGGTGAAAAAACAAAGATGTGTTCACAAAATTAATTTATTGGTGTGGTTAAGACTAGTGAGTTTCTTGAATATGAGTATTTTTTCAATTTTATTTAAGTCGCTTTACCAATGTCTATGTGACCGATTCAGAATAACTCGTTCTTTTGAAAACCTATCAAATTCTGCTATTGTTACCGACTCTTCTAGAAAATTATCAACTTTAATAAGCACAGGAACACATTGTAAGGGTTAGAAAGGATGATAATTTGGAGTCAATTGAATTAATATGCTAAGTGACTCAAATATGAATTGATAACCTAAAATTAGTTGACAACTTTATTATAGAAAAGTTGGTAATTAGCTAGAGTCGGTAATTTATATCAAAGTTGGTAACTTCAACAAAAGTTTGATAAAATATTAGGTTAGTGGTAATTTGGAGATGACCAAATCAGTTGGAAAGCAATATAAGTAAGAGTTGATAATTTAAAACTAGTTAGTAATTACATCGAGGAAAAATTAACTTAAATGATTTTGTTAATTTGATTTGATATGTGACGTGGCAACTTCAGTAAAAGGTGATAAATTACTAGAAAAGTTAGTTATCTGGAATGCATTAAACAAACTTGCCAGGTGATTCAAATAAGAGTTACAAAGAAACTAATTGGTAACTTCATTGAAAACAAATTTGTTAACTTGCTCAAATGAAGGCTTGTAATTTCGTATAAAAGTTGACAACTTTGATGTAGTTTTAAGTTTGGCAAATAAATAATGATAATTTATCGAGATTGTTGATATTGTGTGAAAGATCAAATAAATATTGGTAACACAGCATTGGGAGTCGGAATTTAATTACTGTCCCTATACAAACAATTTATCAATCACAAATTTACAATTACAGCATTTGAAATTTATTACATCGTGCATATAGAGTTACCCACACATAAAATTTTAATTTTTTGACACGAGGAATGCTTAAATTATAGCGAAAACTTCAAAGTAAATCCATTCTTTGGGAAAAAAATTCTGATATTTTAATCATTAACTATCAATGTGTCTGCTGTCAAGCAAGATCGTCATTTGGACTATCCCTAAGAATGAAAGGTGAAACAATGGTGGGAGAGCCACCCCCTTACAATTCCGTCGTCGTCTCTCTCTTATTAAAAGATCATACAGGAACCAAAATATACTGCAACATCGAATCATGAAAATCAATTATCTGTTGCGTGGTACGTCCTGCTAAAATCCTTTGACATGATCATCACCACCATGACCATGGTGCAGGTGCAGGTGCTCCGGATTCACCAAATATTCCTGCAACGGGAAATTTGCAAATCTCATTCGAAGCAAATCACTGAGCTCCCATTGTCAGACAATCAGAGCTAACTTGTGCTGAAATCAAGAGGCAAAGAAAAAAAAATTAAAGTGATGTTTTGTACTAACCGCAGAGGATAAGGTTATCCGGTGGCGGCTGCTCCTTGGCTGGGTTCGGGTCAGGGTCATGGACCCGGATATAGAGTTCTTCACCCAAGTACCAGTTTTGGAGATGCTGTGATCGGAGGTTCCACATTCCAGGGTTGTCGAGGAAGGCGTACACTGCAGTCCAACCTCCTGGGTACACTTGTGTGGTCGACCGGACCACGGGATCGTACAGGTTGTAGCCGGCCCGAGCGCCTTCATCCCAGTCTCCGAGACCGAACCTGAAACATTTCACAAGCTTTCTTCCATAAGCATCGTTTGATCACATAAGATTCAGCCTAGCTAGCTTCAATATTCTGATTTTGCAGATTCAATTGTTGATGCTACTATAGTACTCACGCAACAACATAGAAACCGAAACCGTCGAGATGCCATGAATCCATGACATCCAAATTATTCTTGAACACGATCTCCAACCACCCTTTGTGGATCCCCGGCACAACTGAGATTCCGTATGCGGCGTCCCCGTTGACTGATCTAGTTGGGAACGCGCCTAGCTGATAAACTCCTGATCCGTTGCGGAAGTAGTCCGCAAGCTTCAGTGGGGTATTGAGGGTGTAGTACGATACGTTGTTGACAACATATCGAGCTGAACCTTCGATCTCGCCAATGGAGTTCTGCAGAACAAAGGTCTGTGCCAAGGTCACATTTGACACATTGAAAGTCCCCTGCGGGTTCGGCCTGGCAGCTCCAGTGGTCAAGTTCCACCTACATACGCATTTATCAGGGAATTTGTTCTGGTGAGATACTGAGAGAAAAGGAACGTTTCATGTCTAACAATGCAAACCTAAGGTTGTTCTATCTGAAAGATCAAACAAAATTGATGACAAATTTTGGAAGAAAAGCATGTCAGATGATCAGGGGTTAGTAACAAAACTGGCAAGGTATTCACTGTGGGATCCGTTTACCTTATAGATCTAGCCTGAGTCACTGTGAAATTCCAATCAAACGGATCAGGCCCGGCCGGCAAAGGCCCACTGACTTGGCTGACAGAATTGGAGTAGTGTAGCACTCCGATGCCCGCAAGGCTGCTCAAATCATTGACCCTGAACATTTTAGGAGTCGCCACCATGTAGTAATCCGCTTCATCTTGATCAGCCGTTACAAGGACCGAGTAAGACTGTCCGACATGCACGTCGAGGGAATCCACCATGATTTGGTTAGTGTAGGACCCTTCCGTCTCCACTATCACCATGGAGTGATTCTGGATTCTAAAGTTCAAACTAAATGTAGTGCCGACATTCGATATTCGGAACCTGTAGGTCTTCCCTGTAGCCATAAAGAATAGGATGAACATGTCCAGATACAGCACTCACACTTAAGAGGACTAACTGGACTTTTCGTTGCAAAACACGCAAATAAGGTATTGGCGTATTCTTTTAGAATCATACCTTTGGTGACATTAAAGGACTCGTATGAGATCGAAAAGGGGCCACCGTAAGGTCCCTTTCCATTCATTATTATGGTATCGGGGACTCCATGATATAAGACCTCAGAGTCGCCAATCACAGATCGGATTAACTGCCAGAATGAATAAAACTGTAAGTTCAATGTTGCATTCGCATGTTAGATGGAAATTATATAGGGTGATGCCATAAGATTTCTTCAAAACTGCTCAATGAAGGAAGAATTGGAATGACAAAAACAAAAGCGATAAGTGCTGTAGAAATTCTAAAACTTGTCAAATTGTTTCAATTTGAGTCATAAAATTAACATTGTTAGCTTTTTTTCCGTTAAAAATGCTAACGCAGAATTTTAAATAATTTTTATTTTCCACATGGATTTTTAAAATATTTTTATTCAATTTTTTAAAATAGATTTAAAAACTAAAAAGAAAAGTTAAAATTTATTTTTAAAAATTATTTAAAAATAAAAAAATAAAATCAGCGGCTCCCCCGCCGCCACCACCGCCCATCGCCGAAGGGGATGACGATGGTCGCCGGCCCTGGGTGGGGGTGGCCGGCCCTCCCCCGGCCCCGGGCGAGGGTCGGTGACGGTCGCTCGCCCTAGGCAAGGCCTCATCAACCTCGCCCAAGGCCGGTGAGGCTTGTCGAGACGGTGAGGCTCACCGACCCCGAGCAAGGGCCGACGAGGCCTCGTCCGGGCGGGCAACCGTTGCTGCCCTCACCAGGGGCCGGCAAAGGCCGGCCACCCCGCCCAAGGTTGGTGACCGTTGCCGGCCCCTTCAATGATGGGTGACGGCAATGGGCGACGGCGGAGGAGGAGCCGCTGATTTTTTTTTTTTCAAACAATTTTTAAAAATAAATATCAACTTTTCTTTTTAATTTTTAAATCGATTTTTAAAAAAATTAAATAAAAAATAATTTAAAAAATCAATGTGGAAAATTAAAAAAATTATTTAAAATTTCACGTCGCATTTTTGACGGAAAAATGCTAACGGTATTAACTTTAGAACTCGATTGAAACAATTTGATAAGTTTTAGGACTTGATTATACTTTTTATAAACTTTAAACCTCAATTGCATTTTCGTAATAAGTTTTAAAACTTCTGAGGCACTTATCCCAAAACAAAAGAAATGGCATTACCTTGTAGCTGTCTTAATACCAGTCTCCAATGAGAAGGTCGTACTCTGCCTCGGGTTTCGGGAAGGGCACACTGATGACTACGCGGTTGTTGATGCGGATCGCTCCATAACCTCCCGCCGCTTTCTGGAAGTTGATGGAGGGGAAATAGAAGAAAGTGCCGATCTGGTCCTTGGTCTGGAACACATAAGTCCAGTTCGTGCCAGGCAGTATAGGGCAGTTGGTGCCCGAAACCCCGTCCTGCCACGAGTTGAGCCTCTGTTGTATGCCGTTCCTGCAACCAACATTACCAGTTTTTCATCTTTGCTCCCGGATATGCAGTAGGAACTCAGCTAATGTCCCTAGAAAAGGATCGAGCAAGCAGGGTATTCTATGCATCACTCGTGCTCGTACCATGTGAAGAGTAGAGGTTCATCCAGGTCATTGTAGACATTGACGTGGACAAAATCGTTGGTCGTCGCATTGATCAACGGGCCAGGGAACTTTCCGTTGATGGTAATGACCTGAACATATATATGTGAAACGTTGATCTTTACATTTTAGAACCACGAATTGAAAGATTTACTGATGAAAACGTAAATTGTGGAAATTGCAGTGTATCACCCACGTCCAAGGGAATACAAAAGTACAGTTAAACTTACTACTCTGATTTGTGTGGACTTTTATGCAGATTCAATCCGGTCTAATGTCTGTGAACATCCGCTAAATGTCTAGACTTAAACATACATTTAAAAGCACGGAAATTGGAGTGATACAGATTATCACGGGGGGACATGTATGTTCCAATGGGATAGAGCCGGAGGACAAGAGGCTCTGTTGTAAATTAAGATCATGCAATGAAGCAGTAGTGGCCAAGCGGCGTGCATACCGGTTGATCAAGAGTAAGCGGCTTGGCTGTCGTGTCAAAGGCCACGTGCCATTCCAGAAAGATGTTGATAGCCCCAGCCGTGGTGGACAGAATTGCCACCAATGCGGCGCCCAAGATCCACCCTCTAAGCTGGCCCAGAAAAGCCATCGCAGCGGCGGAACGCAACTCCCACCTGGGTTATTTCCCGTGACTTATACGAAGATGAGAAAAGGGTTTAGCTTTTATTTATATACACGGCGTGAATGTTGTTTCCTTTGTTTTTGAAGTGTGAAACCGAGAGATGGTGGAGCTTACTAAGATCAGGGAAAGAGACAGAAGAAAAAAGGACAGGTGAGGGCTGTGAACGAGCTAATAGTGACAATTGGAGTTGAGACACGAAGGTTCGTAGAATTCTAGCCGGCACGAGCATCGTTTTTGATCTTTGTATTTCACAACCTTCGAGAAATCGTTCAGATGCATGTAAAGCTGTTCTCTATCTCTTTTGTATGGGGCTATTATGTGACGCTGCCTGTTGACTCGGTTATAGTTCATCTCTTCATGTCATCGATGAACACGATGCAGGCTGTGAAATCACAATAAGAATGATTGTCATTTTGCGTCCTTGAGGATTTGGTTAAAACCTGACCATGCAACAACAGTATCAGCAACAACCTGCATAGCATTCACCTAAGATTGTAGTCTATTTTCCTATACTAGTAGAGCTGTAACTTAGATTAACGTTTCTCGCAGCGCAATTTGAGTAATAATTCAATGAAGACTGCGAAACAATCATAGATATCTTGGCATTTGGCTGATAGCATCACGGTTGCACAAGAGGATGAGGAAGATCATAGGTCCCATTTGAGATATGGGCACGAAATTTCTTGAACCGGCCCATCTTTTTTTTCACCTGTGTTCTTTCAAAATCCTATCTTATACAGAAAGGTGCAATTCACAAGTATCATGCAGAGTTTTGAGTTGCTAAACCTCTAATCGACAAGGACTACTTTGTCAATACATCATATCTGTAATTATAGTCTGCAGCTTTCGTAACCAAAACCAGCAAATCTCCTGCTAAGAACTTGCAAAAGCACCGTCTGGATGAAAGATGCGGATACCCATGTAGTTGCGTTCGTAAAAATTTAGCCAATGTCAGACTATGATGTGGACAAAATTTAGGTAAGGTGGACACGCATGTAGCCGTCCACACAGGAAAAATTTTATTCATGTCACGTTACAATGCAGTTTCGATGGCTCCATGAATTAGATGTGGCCCGATTTGGTTTACGAAGGACTTGATTAGATAAATTAAAAGCACGTGATTATGAATAATAAAACCTTTTTTATTTACAAAACATAAATATAGCACAGCAATAGATCAACAGACTCTGAAAATATACCTATACCTATACCTATACCACCAGATTTACAATGTACCTGCAACGGTAAATCTTCTGTTCAACATGTGTATCGATTCTATATCACCTATTTGTTTTTGTTTGCCAAAAAATTCTATCTACGAACAGCAGCTGCTTTGGTGAGGCGGTTGATCCAGTTCTTTCTGTTTCAGGATTTGCTTCTTCACTGCCACAGATCCCTTCTCTAGTATACTAGGCACCTCCATCATCTGTGTTGATTAATGTTAACAATATCAGCATATATGCGCCAGTGGAACACATTGATTGACCTGAACTCGTTCATTATTGATAAGACATTTCAAGAAAAGCATTTTCTTTTACTTGAAGAAGTCCCGATATCACAATATGGATGTGGGAAATTCACTTGTGCAATTTTGGGACGGCTTACCTTCTGTATAAGCTCCTTGAAGCATTGATTGACGTTCTCTCTAGTTTTTGCGCTACATTCAAGAAACGAACATCTATGTCTTTGAGCTAGATCTCTTCCTTCTTCCCTTGTTACAGCCCTTTCACTCTCCTGAAATTATCACATCATCAGAAGCAAGGTGACTTCTCTTCTATCGAAGAGAAATATTACATCAGTGAGCCAAAGACCATAACTGAGGGCATCAGCTGACCTTATCAACCTTATTCCCAACTAAGATTCTGATACAGTCCTGATCTGTAGAGTAAAGATCCACTTCTTTCGCCCATATATCAGACAAATTTGTGAAAGTCTCTCGCCGTGTCACGTCATAAACTAGATCAGATTACATGCAAGCATAGATTAGGCTTTGAAATCAGCAGAACAAATACAGCCATATGCATATGAAATCATTATAAAGTATGCTAACAACTTATCTTCTCATCTGAATGTTCTACTATAGTCTTTATGCCTCACATCACATTTCACTCAGCAAGTATACCCATTTAGTCCAGGAAATTATCTAGTAGAGGATATAACTTTCTAACTGAGATTAAACAGAGTGGCACTACGAAATACAGAGCTCCACAACTTGAAAGGACATGGTGGCTCACCCAATATAATTCCGTGTGCCCCTCTATAATATGAGCTCGTCAACGTCCCAAACCTCTCTTGTCCAGCTGCACCAGATAATGATTATTAATAACCGAAACTGCTATTGACTTGCATAATGACAAAAACCTTGAATTCCAAATCCACCATCACTCAGCAAGAGTTAATATTGATCACAATCAGCGAACCAAACCTCTTTGTGTAACATTAGAGAATTCATCAATGAGCCATATGCAGAGTGAATGACCATGAAGATGAAAAGACATTCACAAAATATGAAAACTTTATTTGGTCCAATTTGAAAGTCTCGACTTTCCAACAAGCACGCTGAATTCTTCTTCAAACGACCAATAAAGAAATGGCGAGGATAGTTATGCCTATTTTGACAGGTGCATCTCTCAAAGTAATAAGAATAGGGAAAGGTTCACGCTGAAAAAACAGACAGTAAAAGTAGAGTCAAGATTGATTAAAAACTGTAATTAACAGAGCACTGGTTAAAAAAAGAGATAAGAGGTTGGCAGTACCAGTATCCCAGATTGTAAGCTTCAATCTCTTGCCTCCAACAGTCAAAAGCTTGATCTTAAAGTCCACACCTGGATTTTTTTTCCCCAAACCAGAAATTAGAGATTTTGCTTCCTACTCCCATTGCCAACAAGAAGAGGTAGATACAATCACACTAGATATGCCAGACGTGGAGTATGCTCAATCACATTCAATACCATAACCAAGAGGATGCGAGTCTAAAGGAACAGACGCTTGCTGAAAATGGTGTCCAATTTCACCACTGATGTTGTCAACACTGAAATGCATCTTCATTAAGGCAAAGAAAATGGAGTTTTTCAATCCACACCCAACTGGCTAGTATCCAATATCGGACCAATCCTCCACTTTGCCTTACTCATATTGTTGGGACTAGCATATTCTCAGTACTAGTCTCAACAGAATAATCCTAATGAACAGAAATTCAGAAAATAGAGAATCTCACGATGGCCGAATAGTTGCTTGCTACAAAAGCTACAAACCTGATTGCAATACGGGACATAAGAAGTAAAGCCAGAGAGATCCCAGTCCTGGCCATAATTTTAACAGAAAAATTATGACCATTCTAATTCAATGTATCCTAGCTACTCATACAGGCAATAGATAGGGGACAGAATCATACAGAAAGAAAGGAGGACTGATTCTACTTACCATTTACCACATACCTGAAGAAAATTAAAGACAGTTTCAAGCAACCTAAGCGTGAAGAGCAACAGAATAACCACAGAGCAAGTGAAGATAAGCAACTACAATTAGGGCTTTACACATACAAGAGGATCATTCCTCAGTCATTATTGATCAAAAGGATTTTTCTTTAATGCCAGAATGCACAACAGATGAATATTAAATCATAGGCCAAAAGAAAAGTGTAACCGGAAAGAGAGAGAGAGAGAGAGAGACTGTACTGTACCAATGGTAGGAGAAGGATCATGAACAGAATTAGAGATGAAGCTGAGGAGAAGGCTGCTCTTGCCAACACCCGAATCCCCAGTCACCAATATCTTGAACGAGTAATCAAAACTGTTGCTGCAGCCTTTCCCAGAAGAACCCATGATTCTTTCCAAACCCCCAACCACAAAAAACCACACAAAAAGAAATCTTCCTTGCGTTTCACTGCACCACCCTCAGCTTCCATCAGCTGGTCACCACTTCAAGAAACAAGAAACCCCCCATGATCCACGAAAGCGTCGTCACCAGCGGGAAATTTCCTCCGTGGTAAGCGACAGTGCACTCGGTTGGAGCGTAGCGAATGCCTTGCGGATGACAATTCCACCCGAGTAATCTCGCAGGCGCACGACAGCATCACCTCGACCGGAAAAATTGCATAGGCACAGAGGTTCGAGCAATGGACAAACGTCCGTTTGATTGTTTGAACGTTTTTTTTTTTTTTAATGTTTCTTGATTTGCCTCGAGTGGTTTTTTTATCTGCTGGCGCGGGTCCACGCGCCTCTCTGCAGGCGCGCTCGTGGCGCTCGAACCGAGGACGCGCATCCACGCGCCGGTCGTTCGGCATTTAGTGTCCTGTCCCACTTGCTAATCAAAAATTGATTATGATGCGACAACGTCTAAAGGGCTTTTTTTGGCCCTTTTCCTATGTTTCTCAAACTTTCGACCATGCTTGGAATAGTATATCTAGATAATGACTCGACAAGGGATCCGATGAATTAACTCGGCGAAATTCATATCATTAAGAGTTCTAAACTCGCCGGATTTTTTTCCTTAATATAAATTTTATTAATGTCTATATCAATATGTAAAACGCGATTCGCAAAAGAAAAACGTTGGTCATGATGGATATTATTAAGGGAAGATTGATTATATATTTGGGTTTAACTTCTTTAAAAAAATGAATAATTTTAAATAATATTTGTCTCAAATTAATTTGTTTATAATGCTTAAGATAATTAGTCAATGAAAAGAATTTTTGTACAATAAAAATATTTTTTACTTATTTATTTTGGTAAGTATTAAAAGTAATTATTAGTAAAAATAATTTTTAAATAATTTTTTTTCATGAAATAAATAGTTTTGGTAATGATATGATTTCACTTAATAGAATATGCAAATAGTTATAATATAGTAGTGAAATTATTATTTATTTTTTATAATGAAATGGTGGTATGTGAAACCAATTTTTAGAATCGAAATGCGTAACGAAATTTGAATAATTATCGATTAAAATCGTCTATAACAAGCGAGTTCCCTCACGCGCTGAAGAGTGCGACGATGATAAAATCAAGAAGGTGGAATTCCAACAACGCATACGTAATGGCGCCACTTGGCCATCATAAGTGTCGGACATGCAATGAACACGCAAGACCGCCTGCCACCTCTTCCCAAATGTCTCGCTCGAAAACGAGTTTTCGCTTTCTTTTTTCAGTCAACACCTATGTTTATGTCATCTATTATTTCCATTTTTCCAATTATTTTACTTCAAACAGTTAGAGATAATTATGAAATTATTCGTATCCCCTTCTACTATTTGTTTCTCTCGTGATTATACATATATTACGGTTGATTATACATGTTTTTAATTGTAATTGATATTGCAGTACCTTGTTACTTTGCGTAATTATCGTGCAAAGCATATAAATGGTTAAATAATTATTCGTCATGAAATGCACTGGGATTACACACTTCTTTTCTGTATATTTTTATTGATGCCAGATTTTATTCCGGTTTAGCATGCTTCGGCCGAATCTCGAGTATTTCGGATTTGCTTATTGTCTTTCTCAAGTGAACTATGCCATTAATTGCCTCTTTCTCAAACGAAGTATGTCATTGATCTCCTTTTCGAAGCAGGATTAATAACGATATTGCTGAAACTCCTATTGCGATTAATGTTAGATTAGATGCAAAGATGGGAATACTCACCCACCCATCGGTAGTGTAGATGGTGTGCGTGCTCTCCCTCATCGCCGAGGTCAAGGGTTCGAACCCTCTCATTTGCATTTTCATGACTTAAGTGGGAATTCCAGGAGTGGAATACTAGCTAGCTCCCGAGATTTTACGTCAAATAGTGGCTTGCGATGACATCCAACGATGCCACCAGGCATCAAAGCAGTATGACCCCGTAAGAGAGTCTTCGGCGGTTCCTCGATCACCAAAAAAAAAAAAAAAAAAAAGATGGGAATACTCTTTCCGACCACACGCTCTATTATCAATCGGCTAGCAGTTCATGAACGCAAGGCCACGTACGATGTTGCTACAGTTGTTCGGATCGGAGGTATCTTGTGTCATGACCTTACTTTTCTAAGTACTCTTCAATCACACTTTCCAACATTAAATTTAGGGTTTAATTGCTTTTTGGATAGAGATTTAGGATTGATTGCTCGGATTAAAAAGTGTAAAAATCAATCTCACTTTTCTATAAAGGTTTATTACTAGATTGCTTCAATTAAATGGTGATGAATTTAGATTATATTTTACACATAAAGGTTATCAACTCTTGTTATTTTTAACAACCTTACGAGAGTTGAATAGATGCTGCTAGAAACATAAGTAAATATCTTACCTTACTGCCTTACTAGTCAAAATGTTTAGCAAAAAACTTATGGGCACTATAAGAAAGAGCAATTAATAAAATTGTCACTATCCATCTAAAATGGTGATGGGTGACTAGAAACTAAATTATATACACACACACACACACACACACACACACACACACACATATATATTGTAAAATTGGCGATAAATGTGGATAATATAAATATAAAAAAATTGCTAAAGTTACATCACAAAAAATTGTGTCTCGGATATTTTTAGACAAATTAAGCGAGGCGTGCCTTTTATTGACCCAGCATGGAACTTACAATAATTCCATCATTTACGTACTAGATCAAAGCCCAATTTGCTTGGTGTCTCAAATCAATAACAAGTTAATTACATTTTTCAAAAACAGCTGAGATTTGTTTCCACCATATTATTAATATTATCTCGGATTTGGACCATGACATGCCTTTTATTGTCAGTCCATATCTCATATATATGGTTACTTAATAAATTGACTTTCCTATGATTCTTTGTCTTAGGCCAATGTCATGAAAATCATAAAAACAGAAAAAAAGAAAATCAATGTTTATATGGTAAGGGATTCAAAACCATTTCTGATAGCTGTATCCACCTTTTTCCTAGCCATACCTCCTATTTTTCCTGTTTTGGGTGATTTTCTATTTTTGTCGGAATCACACGATAGTAAATAGCTCCTTACTCATTCTAGACTGCACATTCTTACGGAGTGCGATCATAATCACCACGCTTTTTATTATGTATAGATATTCCTCATTTGTAAAGTATGATAAAGTTGTTGGCCTAATAGAACAATCTAGAAGGGATTGAATCAATTGAGGGGAAAATTTCAAAAAAGGACCTGAAGTATCATTATTTTCTCAAATAAGGGCCCGAAGTGGACTTTGTTTAAAATAAGAACCTAAAGTGGCCTTAGTTGTTTCAAATAAGGGCCTAAAGTGGCTTTGATTATTTCAAATAAGGACACGACCTTGCCAATCGCCGACTGGCTAAATTTTTCGACCGGTCAAAGGTATTTTTGTCATTTTGCATTTCACCTTCTTTTTTTCTTTCCTTTTTTTTTTTTTCCGGTTCTTCTTCTTCCTCTTAGCCGATGGTTGACTGGCCACCGGCGATGCCCACGGAGGACTAAGCGAGGGTCGCCCCCACCGGCAAGGGCCACCCATGTTGGCCACAGGTGAGGAACGGCCTCGCCTAAGCGTGGCGACCCTCGCCTAGGGGCCATTTGTGAGGTCGGCCCTAGCTGGTCCCAGGTGAGGGTAGCCGATGAGGTCGCCCAACCCTTGTTGGCCTCACCTGGGGCCAGCACAGGCCGATCTCGCGAATGGCCCCTAGGCGAGGGTTGCCATACCTAGGTGAGGCCATCCCTTGCCCAGCCCTTTGTGGGCATTGCTAGTGGCCGGCTGGCCATCGGCGAAGAGGAAGAAGAACCATCCAAAAATATGGGAAAAAAAGAAGAAAAAAAGTGGAAAATAATAAATGATAAAAATACCATTGATCGCTGGAAAGATAGGTCCTTATTTGAAATGGACATAGCCACTTTAGGCTTTTATTTGAAAAAAAAAAACATAACCATTTTAGGTCCGCATTTGAAATAACATCTACTTTAGACCCTTATTTGAGAAAATGAAGGCACTTGAGATCTTTATTTGAAACAAAATCCACTTCAGACCCTTATTTGAGAAAAAGATGGTACTTTGGGTCTCTTTTTGGAATTTTCCCTAGATTGACTATACATACTAAAATCTTTCTTGAAATAATAACAATCAGTAGATCAAATTATTAATGAGTCGATCAGTGTGTGTGATGATAGTTAATGGATAAAGTAGATGACGAACAATGAAAATAGATCACACACGATCTATAGTGTAGTTCGACTTTATATCTAAGTTTACGTTATTCTCCAGCTAACAGCCTAATAGGGCTAGATTTCACTAGTAATCAGCACTGCAAGTTATCACTAGCATATGTTGCTCTTTTCGCAGATAGATTACACTATCAGGAGTTGATAACTGCAACCACACTTACCCTAGATTATCTACCTTTAAAGCCAAAATTTACATAGAGATATCAACATTGAGAATTTTTTAGTGTAAAGCACAACTACAACAAATCTCCGGTCCAAACTCCTCTAAGCTTTGCTAATACTCATTTATAGAAGTTTTCAATCCAATTATTGGAGACCTTTAGAGAGACCCATCTAACTAGAGTCGTTAGAGATCTATGCTAAAATCAGAATTGCTCATATAGTTACTTCTTTTAACATCTGTAGGTTTCCTAAAATGGTGTGCTACAGTTGTCACATTGCCTAAGAGTAGAAACATTGCTTTTCAGATATTTTTCCCAATTTTTAGCTATGGAATTTAATACTTTTAACGGCAATTTTTGTGTCACTAACGATGATCTTGAGAAGCATATCTCACCATCATCATTGTTAACTCCTCATTTGCACAATCCAATATTCATTATCAACACCTATAGATTGAGAATGAGTTGATTGACAATTTTCAATGACGATACCATTAGAATGATGTGTGATGACATGATCAATGATCCTTCCACCTTTATTAGTAACCAAATACTCTCAAGAACACTAGCTTGATATAAGTTCCTCCAAGTTACCATGAGATACCACTCACATTGGTGCTTGTTCACCCTAACCATCATAGTCTAATTTCTTGTCTTTGCTGATACAAAGGAATCATTAACATTTGTAAAGCGAGTTTATCGTATGCACTCATCATGATAAATATTAGTACAAAAAACAGTTTTGGATTCGGAAAAATTTATAGGGATGTTCCCAACAAAAGTTTGCTCACTGTACTTATATCTCGGAAACTCTGGAAAACAGATTTTAGGACCCACAAAACATTTGAATCTACCATACAAATCAGATACATACGCAGCTATAGTTGTAAGGTTGATATGTTATTTCAGGCAACAACATCGGCTACCGATTCCGGCACTAACAATCGAAGCCTAGACGGCCTATTTAAACCAACCAGATCGACCCAAAAATATATCATTTCTACTGAAAGTAAACATCCCTTCAGCAGCTATAATCAAAATTTATCTTTTTCAATTTTCAATCAATGTCATATCTTCTCATTTCACATCCACAGGTGATTCCTCAAGCATCATCTTCTTGCAATGAATGTCGTGGTCACATCTCCACATGAAAAATGACCATCTTGCGGCTCCTGAGGACAGCTTCTACCCAAGTGAGCAAGAATTGATCACATATCATTCAAGGCAAAAATATCACAATCTTATTCTGCTCATGACATCGACATCTACAAAAATCAAGCCTTGGGAAGTACTAGATTTTGTTTATTTTGCAGAAAATGAATAATTTGGATAACCTTTTTTTTTTTAATTTTTATTGTTTGAAAGAATTAGTCAATAAAAATATTTTTTTTAAACAATAATTTATGTCTATAAATTTTTTGCGGATGATAAAAATATTTTTCATTCATTCATTTTTATAAGCGATATAAATAATCATTTTTAGGAAAATATTTTCTACATCATTCATTTTCTGCCAAATAAATGCAAAATTTTATTTTTTCATTAGAGATTTCTGTTTTTATATATTGAACTTTTTCTTCTATTCTTCCTTTAGTCCTAGAATAGTACTTCTTCACCAAGTTGGACAAGAAGCATCTCAAAGGAGAGCGAATAAATCGATCTAACGGAAAGGGATTTCGGAAGGTCACTGGACCCGAATGCTTGATCAAACAGGACTCGCATGCCACTGGAGTGAAGAAATTTATTGTTTTGTATTCTGTTCGGACAGGAAATGAATCATATGACTTTATCATGCCTAATATGCATGTAGAAACCATAGCCCTGACCATCTCTGTAAAAAGAAATAAATTGAACTTGTTGAGTTGCCCTTGGAGGAAACGATCCCAAACAAAAGGGCTCATCGAGCGACACTAAACCAAGGAGCAGGCCCAAGAAGCAACCCGAGGCGAAGCAAGGCGAGGTTAGGCTCGGCAGCTCAAAGGTTTTTACATTTTCCAAATATTTTCTCCAAAAGCAAACCAAACGTAGCCGTATTCATTTGGGATCTCGAATGTTCGGTTCTAGAAGCAATTAATTAGTGGAAAGTAAGTAAAACTATGGAAACTAGTAAGCGAATATGGAATTACGAAAAGTTGTATGCAAGCCTTGAGATGACAGATATATCGACGGTGGAGAGTGAGTTGCTTTCTCACATTTGGTAACTCAGAATTTGGCAGGTGCTATATATGGTCTTAAGACGAATTTGTAGTATGTAACTTAGGATCTCGAAACTCGAAAAGGGAAAAAGGGAAGAGCTAACAATGTTGAGATTACCATAATATAACACATTGAGAAAAATTACTTCAAAAATAATTTTACCATTAGAAATCTCAAACCAATATTTTCATAACACATTATCCCAAACTAATTTTTTATTGCAAAAAATTTCAAATTGATACTTATGATACATTTATCCCAAACTAATTTTCTTTCGACAAGAATTGCAATTTATCTCACGGAAAAATCGAAATTTGTATCCCTGATCCAATTCTACCCTAGGCTAGACATCATTATCCATGAACGTAATAGATGAGTACATATTTTGTGAGATGGAAATTAGTTTGAAGTGAATATGTCATGATATACAAATAATTATCCTTAAAATTAAAATTAGTTGGGAATAAATATGTGATGATAATTTGCAATTTTTAATAGAGTTCACCCTAAAAGAAGAGAGTACAACTTTCTTATAGAAGACAGAAAGTATTAAGGCAGTACAAGGTACGAGTCGTGTCATTTTGGAAACGACACTTGGCGGTCATATCTTTCCACATTGGGAAAGATTTTTCCAGCCAATCATTTCTGGTGACCACTAATATTTTGAATTGTACAGAAGAGGAAAGGCTTTATACAAGGTAGTCTATCCACCTTCGATTGCCATATAAGTAAGCTAATAAGATGCATAATATGATTTTAATAATTACAAAAGAAGGGAAAAAGAGTTGCCTTCATAATTGGACCCTAAGAGCTCCATAAGAACAATCAAACTTGACATTGGTCCAATCCTAAGCCAATCACTAGTTCGCTGTGTTGTTTTAAAATGTTTGGACATTTGCAGTTATTACATGACAATACTTCTTCTGACAAGAACTAGTTTGTTGCTACACTTAATTAAATGCAATGTCAAATTATGGCCAATTTTCCATATCTAAATGGATAGAGTTTATCCTAAGGTTTAAATATTTTCTAGAAATGTCTCGAAAACTAATGTGGAGAAACATTGGAATTACATTAGTCTCATAATGCACAGCATGTGACTACCCCAAATTGCCTTGAGATATGTTTGGAAGGCTGCATTTAGTTGTCCCTCAATTGTAATGATAAGGACAACTTAGTTACTAGTTTGGTGCTTAACGTTGAGGCCAAAGGGGCCTATTTAAATCAACGCAAAGCATGACCAATTGCCAGTACAAAACTAATAGCTTGCATTTGAAGTTGCAAACTCCTCCTTCCTCATCATTCTTCGACATTCCATCCTTCCACAGTAATTTCTTCTTCCTCCTGATTCTTGGACATTCAGTCCTTCAACAGATCATCTCCTCTTCGTTAATATTCAAAATGGATTCTCAAGCATCGGCTTCTTTGACACTCGCGCTAGATGTTGTGTCATCTTCAGTCGCACCGCTAAATAGCCATCATATCATAGCTCCGGGGTTCAGATTCCACCCAACTGAACATGAATTGGTATTGTATTATTTAGGGCGAAAAGTATTCGGAGAACCTTTATACACTGATGCGGTTCCCGAAATTGACGTCTATAAATTGGAGCCCTATGAAATACCAGGTGACCGCCATTTTTCAGCCCTCATCTATGCTTAATAGCGTGGATATAGTCTGTGTTGTATGATTTTAGGATCTCGTCTCCTTTTTTTTTTCCCTTGCATACTGAATACCCATTAATAATGGTAGTGTTATTTAGAATACGATTATCGTCACGCAGGCTTAGCATTATTCAAATATCTTATCGGATTGTTTTTTTATCCCTCTCTTTTCAGGAAAAGTTAGAGGAGACATCGAATGGTTTTTCTTCAGTAAGCTGGACAAGAAATATGAGACAGGAGTGAGGGTGAATCGATCTACCAAACTGGGGTTTTGGAAGGTGACCGGGCCTGAATACAAAATCAAATACGGCTCCCGAGTGATCGGCGAGAAGAGGTTTCTCGTGTACTACAACGGGCATTCGAAGATGGGGAAGCGGACGGACTGGGTGCTGCACGAGTATCGATTGACGGATGCAACACTCCCAGTGACCCAAGTACATGGCTTTTTCGTTTTGGATGTGTATCATCGTTCGTTCCTTACCGTGTGAAAGAAATAAACCAAAGTGTTTTCCGTTGTCTTACAGGGCAAGGAAGTCTATGCAGTCTACAGGTTATTTTGGAAAGGCAACTCCGACCCTATCTCTGGTGGCCCTGCACCGGCCGACGCCGTGGAAGGGGGAGAGCAAGTTCATGGCGACGACGTTGCTCCAGCCTCTGCGGCTTTTCAGGTCTGATGGGCTCTTCTCTCGAAGTGTCGAGTCGATATTATTGAAGTGTAGACATTTCGTTTAGACCTGTCTCGTCGGTCTTGTTCTTAAACACGTTTCTAGCACATGTCGGAAACCCTAATACTGCGTCGAGGCCATGTTTCTTGTGCAGGTTGTGGAGGAACTTGGACCGGACGGAAAGAACACAGAGACGACTCCAGCTGACGAGGCTCCAGAAGCAGCACCCAACGCCCTCGCCCTGGTTATTCACAACGAAGCCCCTCCTGAAACTCTCGATCTCGTGACCCATTGTTACCACAAGCGTCCGTACGAACACTCGAAGGGGACTTCATCCGCGAGAGAAGACACGCGGGCCTGTCCAGTCAAGAGACCCAGACTTGCTGAACCTGATAGCCCACAAAATCTTTCCCCAAGAGGTCAAGAACCGAACAGCTCGAATTCTGCGGCAGGAGCTATCCCATCATTGACGTTGAGCTTGGCATGCCCGGCGTCGGAAACAGCACCCAAGCAACAAGAACAGCGACTAATAGTGGCGCCGCAACCGGTTCCCCGGCAAGCCGTGAAGCCGCCACCGTGGACAACAAGTGTTCAAATCTTGCCAAAGATTCGCTTAACCATTGAGAGGAGCGGTAAGCGTGGTACCCCGAAAGACCGGTGCGCGAAAGATGTTTGACAGTCGCAGTCCGATGATTTGTGGTGGAAAAATCGAGGCATTCAGAGGATAATTAACTCAATCATTAGAGTTTAATCATTGTTGCATTATGTTCTAAAGTTCAATAAGCAGTTTCCCACATCATGTAGGGAATTCTATGTTGGCCTTCCTTTGGGCCTTTTTTTTTTAGAGTGTCCCAGTGTCTGGAGTAATCCTGGCTAGTGGTGGAGCCTTGTCCACCACAGTTTTTTTTTTTTCCATTAGCAATAGCTCCAGTTCTTTTCCTTTCAATAAGTGGTCGCTAATGACAAATCCTGCATAGTCATTTCTTCTCCCCTTATTATCAACTTTGACTAGTGATCTCAATCTATCCAATTAACCTTTCACTCATGACCTCAATCTATCCAATTAACCTTTCACTCATTGTAAATTTCAAAAACTCATGCTTTCGACTTCTATTTAGCTCGAAACACTTGAATCCTTATAACATATCTTAGAAAAACCGACATGTAAATTTGCAAATTATAATATATTTATTTTCAATTTTCAGAGGAAAAATCATAAGTAAAGATTAAAAGTAGATAAATTCATCAGCTGAAACAAGCCCTCAAGATCTTGAGAGCTATTTAGGAATGCACTTAATTTAGGCAAACCTAGCCTTAGTCAATCATCATACCTTATAGAGCTCCAGTGCTTGGTTTGGGAGACAATTAATTTATGGAAGAAAGTAAAATTAAGGAAAATTAGTTTGCAGGACTTGGAATGAAGTTTAATCTCCTTGGAGAGGAAAAGAGAGAGGGTTTATCTGTTGAATTTGGTAAGTCATCCAAAATGGAAAGAACAAAAACAGAAATCATCATTTTGCATCTTTGGCAAAGATAAGTTTCCATGTATAGATTCTCAAATTTGGTATGTGTGCACCTGGAACTAACTCTCTAGCAAAAACAGAAATCACACATACCAAATTTGAGAATCTATACATGGGAACTTATCTCTGCCAGAGATGCAAATGATGATTTCTGTTTTTGCTCTTTCCATTTCAGATGACTTACCAAATGCGAGCTCTCTCTCTCTCTCTCCACGTAGATTAAACTTATCCCAAGTCCTGCAAACTAATTTTCCTTAATCTTTCTTCCCATAAACTAATTGTCTTGCAAACCAAGCATTGGAGCTCCATAAGGGATGATGACTAACCAAGACTGCATTTACCTTTAGGTGCCCCTGAATAGCTCTCAAGATCTTAAGGGCTTGTTTCGGTTGATGAATTTACCTACTTTAATTCTTCACTTATGAAATTTACCTACTATATTATTATTTGCAATTTTACATGTCAATTTTCTAAGGTACATTATAAAGATTCAAGATTTCAAGCTAAATAGAAGTCGAGAGCATGAAATCTGTGAAATTTACAATGAGTGAAAGGTTAATTGGATAGATCAAGATTACTAGTGAAAGGTGAAAATAGGAAGAGAAGAAATGACTGATGTGGGATTTGTCATTAGCGGCCACTGATTGGAAGGAAAAGAACTGGAGCTATTGCTAATAAAAAAAAAAAAGGAAAAACTGGTTCGAAATTGGCCTGAACAGGCTTACGTCTTTTTTCGCTTCATTTTTTTGTCAAGCATCATATTTATTTTGTAATTGTAACGTAAAAATTTTCTACAAGAAATTTAACAATTCACGGAGATACTGCTGATCCAAACAAGCTGTTGTTTTTCGCTTTCTTTTCTATCTTGTTTTAAGTCAAAGCCCTAATGCTTTCACCTTGCACCGGGAATGTCTCTAAAAGAGAAAATAGATGGCATGATTCCGGTGAGAAGAGCTCAGAGCATTCTGGCTCGTCCCTATACCACTTTCAGGCTCTGTTGAGCTCAAAGAAAGTGGCTGCTCTAGACGGAAAAATCACCATTCTCTGTTTGTCAGCTAGTCAACAATTTCTTGCCTTGCGACCTCATGATCAGAGAGTGCCACAAATTATGAAATTCGACCTTGCAGGGTTAGACTTTTTATTTTTTTCTTTTGGTCGAAAGGGTTAGATTTTTAAGCGGCAAATAAACAAGCTACCACACGCCGATCCTATGCGGCTAGGGCCAAGAGAACAAAGAAATCGAAATCACAGCCCACCACAATTGAAACATTCGGCGAAGAAATGGAAAAAGAAACCGACGTAGGAAGGTGTACCTGGCTAAGAGTGGGCCGATCGATGGCCGACTGACCAAGGCAAGGCCGCAACCCACAAGATCAAGAGAGAGAGAGAGACGAGACGGGGTCGGCGAGATCGATGACGAGGCGGGGCGGCATCGATGGGACTAAGGACGAGACGAGACAGTGTTGGTGAGATCAAGGACGAGGCAAGATAGCGTCGACGAGACTGATCGGCAAGCCTCTCGAGAGAGAGAAAGATCAAAGGCCCCGCTAGAGAGAATCGAGACTCTAGAGAGTTCGAGAGAGAAGAGGAGAGGGGGCGCAAATCTGAGAGCGAGAACTTGAAAAGGAATATAATAGATCTGAGAATCGGCCTTGTAACCGGTTCCACTCGAGAACCGGTCTTAGTAGAATCGAACCGAACATTTCCCGAGTTGAACGGTTCGGTTGTTCGCCCCCAAATATTAGGATTAATGAGTACATATATGGTAATTATTTGGTATTTGGTTAGTAAATTGACTATAAGCCTATCTAAGTAGACTAGTGGAGATATTATAACATTGTATTTAGCAGCATACATTTGTAACTATCTTTCGACTCATGATTAGAAAATTTTGCAACAAGTGAGTGTATTTTCATATTTGTAACTATATGTATACAAAAGCACATAAGAATAAATTATCCTTATAACTAGTAAATTCTTGTATGTATTAGTAAAATTGGAATTGCCATTAGGTATATTTCTTAAAACAGGGGGAGAAGTTTGTGATCCATGTGGTAATAAGAGCAATAGCCCATAAAATTGATGTTGGTAATTATTAACTTTCAACTATCAATTAGTAATTTTTGCAACAAGTGTGTATTCGGCAGTAAAAATGATAGTAGTAGCATGCGTGTATCTAAAATATTGAGTAATATTTAATAGACTACGAGAATACACTATATAAAACCTATCATTCTAAGTATTGCTTGATATTGTATGTAGTCCACATTATCTCTTCAAAATCCGTACTTTTCAAGTGAAATCGCAAGAATTAAATCGATTATCAATATCACTAAATAGACTATAAAAATCATCTGTGTTAATCATATTATTTTTAGTAATGCTCGATTTTGCATGGAGTTCATGTTATATCGTTAGGAAATGTTTATACATTAATTGTTATTGATAATCAAAATATTCTTCAATTGACTAATCATTCCAAGCAAAGCAAGTGATTATTTTAAAATATATATATATATTTTTAAAAAAATTATTTAATTTTTCGCAAAATAAATAGAATCAATGATGCTGTTCCACTTGTTTATAGTCCTGTCTCGTTCCAGTTCCATCACTAGAACAAAGGCCCATCTAGAAGCCCAGAAGGAAGAGTTCACTAGTGTGTCCAGAAAGAGAAAAACCCTTTCTTGTTTTTTACTTCTCACTCTTGAGTTGCAGGTCGATGATAGCCCCGAGCCGAGGCTCTTCTTCCTCAAAGCCCCCTCCCCTATCTCCAATGCCCCTCTCTTTCTTCTCATCCAAGTAAACTCCAACTGGTCCTTCTCTCCTCTCTCTCTGAACTGCGCCCGACCCTTTTGGCCCCTCTCCCACTTCGCTTCATTTGTAAGCTCTCGTCAGCATCCCACTACCGGAAGCTTCCAAGGTTCTCTCTCTGTCTCTCTCTAGAGCAGTCCAGCCTTGTCCCGTTGATGCAGAGGTTGTGTTGAGCAGATGGTCTTGCTTTAGGTTTTGTGGGTTTTTCTCTTTCGACCTTTTCAGCGGTGAAGTTGCTTGCTTTTGGGTGAATCTGCGGCTCCTTGGTCCTGTGGTGTTGCCCGATTGTGCCCTCTTGATTTCGTGCTTGGGCTGAGTGTCTGTCGGAAATGTCGACCTGCATGTGGCTTTTACCGCTGGATCGCCACTTCTGTTGGTGTGATGGGTTGCTGGCTCCTCTGCTTTTGTTGTTGTCAGAGTTGGACTGGACTTTGTGGTTGTGGTTGTGGTTGTGGTTTCAAGAATTGGTCTTGCATATTATGTAGGGAAAAGTTCTTGCCTCGATAGTTTTATTTCCTGTGCTGATGACTTGTTTCCCTTCTGTGATCGCCCTGCGTGAGATTTCGTTGAAGATGTTGAGCTGTGATCGTTGAAAAAGTGAAATAAAGTATGAATTTTGAGAAAAGGGGCCTCACTTTTTCACCTTGGTGATGATTGTAATCATCTGGAGAACAAAGGAATGTCATTTTGCTATCCTATTTGGGGAACCTCGATCTTTCTTGGCAAAGGGGCAAAAAGACAATTTTGATCACAGTCCCGACGACATTCTAAAATGGTGGTTTTTAAGAATCATAATGGTGACTATGTGTTTAATTTTCCCCCCACAGCTCAGAGGATATTCGGTTATAACTAGTCTGCGATGGGTAGAACAGATTAAGGTTATAGTTGCCCTGTGAACGGAGTTTATTGAAAACATTGATAGGTGGAGTGACTACTTTTATATTGAAGATAGATTCTTCTTGGCTATCCAGAGTACAAGTATAAAATATTGGAAGAACTTTAGGAAACAAGGAGAAGTTGCTATTGCTAGCATAAAGCAAAGAATAGCCCCTTCTTTGATGATTTCAAAAAATAAAAAAGAAATTGCAGTTGGAGAATCAAGATATATTGGAATAGTGAACCTTAGTGTAACAATACCGTTTCTCCATTTTGAGGTGTTGCGACAAAAAATTCCCTGGAATGTGGGGTAAAGCTGATTAATTTACACAACTCCTGGTCTATCTTGTCGGTGCGAGAATCTCTTTCATTGAGAGACACTTTGCTTGTCCTTCTGGCATTTACAAACGATCTTTTATCATTCAGGTGCATCTAATTGCATTAGTGAGTGCTAGGTTCTGATATCCAATGAAAGAATCTGCTTCAAAGATTAAGTCATCTAATTATATTGCTTAGTGATGCTATCAGAGATGTTTGTAAATGTCTTACAAATGCACTGGCTGTGTTTTGGGGGGAAGCCTACCTAAGATTGAGTGATGCTTATGCATTTAGCTTTGTATTTTGGAAATTCAAAGTTCAGAGCAAGCATAAGTTTGTTGCATCTTGTTATATCACGGATGGCATCAAATTTGTGCCATGGGGCTTGTGTCAGTTCTTTTCTTTTTGCACTAATATTTGAGATGTGAACTTACAGAATAGACAGGGAGAACTGACTTTGAGGGGAATGTTTTCACGACTAAAGAATCTTTTCAGTGGGTCATGCAACTCTATCTGTCCATCTCTTGTAAAGCTGTACCTTTCTTTTGCGTATACAGATATGGGTCCTGAAACATCAACACCTTCAACATCTGAAATATCTGCACCTCCATCTGCTCAAAAGACTAGCTCCACTGCTTTGGCCCCTGGTTTTAGATTCCACCCAACAGACGAAGAGTTGGTTATATATTATCTTAAACGCAAAATGTGTGGCAAATCATTCCGCTTTGATGTGATAGCCGACGTGGATATCTACAAAACGGAGCCTTGGGACCTTGCAGGTCATTATTCTGTTGTTCCTTATTCTATCTTTAGTTGTTTGTGCAGTTACATGGACTTAGATAAATTTAGATTCTGCAGCTCTTTGGCGCCTTGCAGGTTGCAAATGCGTTTACTTCTTTCATCTCTCTTCAGTTGTATAACTGTTGAATTATATGGAATTGGGGAAGTTAAGATTATGCAAATTTAATTGGCAGTTATCATTCTTTCTTTGCTCATTAATATTTAGATGTGTTAGTAGTTTTCTTCTGTGAATGTACTTAGTGTTGTACAGTGTTATTGCTAGAGTACGATATGATGACTTCTTGTCCTGCCATTTGTTTCAATAACCTTTTTTTTTTTTTTTTTTTTTTTTTTTTTGGGTATTAGGCAAGTCAAAGTTAAAGACTAGGGACCAAGAATGGTACTTCTTTAGTGCATTGGACAGGAAGTATGCAAATGGGGCTAGAATGAACCGGGCCACCAGCTCTGGTTATTGGAAGGCAACTGGAAATGATCGCAATGTTCAACATGAATCACGTGTTGTTGGGCTGAAAAAGACACTTGTTTTTCATAGTGGGCGAGCTCCTGAAGGGAAGAGAACAAATTGGGTCATGCATGAGTACAGGCTAGTTGAAGAGGAGTTGGAAAAATGTGGTAATTACAAGGTACATATTGGCAATTGGCGTCCAATCAATAGCTTATTAACTTGCCTCTGTACAACTTCAAGTTATTAACTGTCTCATGATAATGAGTAATGTTGTGAAGAAGAATAGGTTTATTCTATCTTGGTTAGACTTCTGAAACCAACCTTCACCCCTAGGAATTTGCTGAGGATAGTAGATTATAACCTCTTATTTTGTGGAACCTTGACATTTTTGTGACTTATACTATATATCTTGAAATTGTGACCTGGCCCATTGAATTGCAAGGAATTTAAGGTCATGGAATTTTGATGGAGTTACATTAAGACATTTAATGTCCATCTTATCAGTTCAGTTCACCAATGAATGTAGGTGCAAAATGGTGGAATGTTTTCTTATTTCTATCGTTGGATCAGCAGACAAATATAGTCACTAGTGTGTTTCACCCAGTTAGACTCTGAAAAAATTGTATCGGACGCCTTTTTTTTGTTTTTTTTTGGTGGGGTCGGGGTTGTTATACAAGCCGTCCTTGCATGTTAATCATTGTTTTGTGTGTGTAGGACGCATATGTGCTTTGTAGAATATTTCATAAGGCCAATTTAGGGCCACCAACTGGTCATCGTTATGCCCCTTTTGTTGAGGAGGAATGGGATGGCAAAGATAATGTGGTTCCGAGTGTAGAAACCAGAGAAGAAGCAGTACCTCAGCGAAATGGCATGCTTCAGGTTTGCGTTACATTATCATACTGTACGTATTATCATTCTGTCAACACAATCTTTATTTTTCGTATTGTCTCAACAAAAATGGTGATAGGGGAGTCCATGGTCCAGGTGGTCAGCTCCAAGGGTGGAACCTGGAACCACTCTGCAGGGGCCTGTTTCAGAAAATTGGAATGGGAAACTGCTTTCGGGTGGCTCTTGAGTCTTCGCAGGAACTAGTCTTTTTTTTAGACAAAAAATTTGAAATTCAACAACTGAAGCTTTCTTGCTAAGACAAGTTTATATGACAACCAGCCATCAGAATTTATGATCAAATAAACTTACCTGCAAATCAACTAATTTAGGAAAACAAGCAACAGAGACAAGGCAAATAATTTCCAAAACAAGGATGAAATATAGAACCCTAACTTGTAAAAATAGGGCTGAATCTTGTGCAAAAAGTGAAATGTCGCCAAAAAGGAACCTCAAAAAAAAAAATTTTGAAATTTAGAAAAAAATTCAAGAAACCAGGTTCAGAGTGTGAGGGATATTTGAGAACAGCATGGACCATAAGCTGTAAACATAATTTAAAAAAAAAAGATAAAAAATAATGATCGAGAGAAAGAGGAGGGCAAGCCTTGTTTTTTAGGCATTTTCATATGGCAATGTTGAACATGATTCACTTTGGTTAACCAACTTGATTTAGTGGTGGATTTATGAGGGCTGTTCATACTCAAGCCCAGAGTTCAAGTTTCCATGGCTGCACTTAATAAGCATCATCATCTTGGGGCAAAAATCACCAAAAATCCTAAACTATGTTCATAGTGATACATTTATCCTAAACTTTTTTTCATGACACCAAGAACATTTACCCTCTATCAAAATTTTGTTAATGAGAACCATTAAAAACTACCTACATGAACTACATAAAGCAAACGGTATTGACATAACGTCCATGTGGCTTGAATGAAATAAAAATGACATTGTTTTGGCTGAAAATTATCTAACGGAAGGTAAATGAGTTACATAGGTGATAGGTGCAAGGTTGGGGTTTTTAATGTCACTAGAAAAAATTTAACGTAAATGTGTCATAGTGGGCTTAGTCTAGGTTTTTAATATCACAAAAAAAGTCCAGGGTAAATGTCTTTGTAGTGAGGTCAATTCCAAAAAAAAAATCCAAACTTTACATCCAGTCCCAAATCTACTTAAAAAAAATTTTGCCTCAAAAAAAAAATAATCTAAATTTTAGATCTAGTCTCAAATTTGTCCTAAACTTTTCTCTTGTCTCAGAAAAAACCCTAATTTTAGGTCTAGTCCCAAATCTGCCCCAAATTTTGTTTTGTCTAAAAAAAGTGGTTAATGTCACGAAAAACTGCAAACGGCGCATGTGATAAATTTATCCAAACCCAAACTAATTTTTTTACTATGAAAAGCCCAAATACAAAAATGATACATCTGTAACAAATTTACTTCAAATGAAATTTAACCTAAACTAGTATACCTGTGATAAATTTACTCTGTTAGTTTCCATTAAATTTACTATTAAATTGCTGAATTAAATAACACGTGACAATTGACAAGTATACCAATTTAAGGTTGTATCCTTCATTTATACTCGAAAAAAATTACCTACTCTTAACCTATTCTTTAATCTACCTCGTGGTCTAATCTCAACTTAATGTGGCATTTTTAGCGATAATAAATACATGTTGGCAAGGCGATAAGGAAAATTATCTTCAAAATAACACCATTTTAAGATATAAAAAATTAGAGACTACCAACTGCAACTTTTGGACAGAGGGCTAATGGGGGCAAATATAGGACTAGAGTAAAATTTGATGATTTTCGGGAAAAAAAAATTGAGGTAGATTTGGGATTTTAGACCTATAGTTTGGGATTTAAAAATTTATTTTTTTAAACAAAAGAAAAATTCGAGACAGATTTGAGACTAAACCTAAAGTTTGGGTTTTTTTTTTTTCTGAGACAAAAAAAAAGTTCAAGTTAACTTTGGGAATAGACCTAAAGTTTGGGATCTTTTAGAAAAAGTTCAAGGCAGATTTGAGATTGTATCTAAAGTTTGGAGTTTTTTTTTTATTTTTTGGAATTGGCCCGTTATAGTGGGCATAGTTTGGAGTTTTCTGTGGCTTTTTCCCTTATCATTATCATAATTCTTGTTCTAAATATTATTTGATAAATGAGAGAGAACCAGTGGTTCAATGGGTGGTTTGCTTCTTGGTTTGAAGTGGTGGCTCTGAAGGTCAGAAGGAAAACCTTCTAGTACTAGGACCCTGTGGGAGCTAGATATAAGAGTCACGGGCTGGAATCAAACTGCCAGGTCGGTTCAGCCTGTTTATCATGTTGGACGGGCCCTGCTTGTAATGCCCTAAGAAGCCTCGTATACTTGTGGGGATGATACAATTAAATCTTACATGAAGCTAGATTCAAGACCATTCAACAGGAATTAAATCAATAAGCAATCTGAAGAGTTTTTATGTGAGCGCTTATAATATGTCACTTGATTACCACAGGAAATGCCGTCTCATGTGCCTCCCGTTTGCCGTAATGAACTTCCAACTAAGACCCAGTGCCTTCTGGCTGTTTGCAAGAGTGAAACAATGGGCGAGACTATAGATGATCCATCTGCAATATGTCCAACTAACAGGGAAACTGCACCGCTTCTTCATTACAAACGAAGGAGAGATATTGATTTAAACTCAATTGATTCAACGGGTTCAGAAAATTCACCCAAGAAAACCGAAGGTCCTTCTTCATCTACCATTACGACAGCAAGGTCGGCTATGAATTTGACATGTGGATTATCAACATTGGTGGAGTATTCTTTGATGGAATCACTTGAAATAAAAGAAAAACCCCATCTTCCTCTCTCGACTTTTGCCCCCGCCAATCTCAATACAACAGCGCCTCCCGAATGCTTAGACTTCATCCACAGTTTACGAGAGGAGATTTATAAGGTGTCCATTGAGAGGGAAACATTAAGGCTTGAAATGTTGAGCATCCGGTCGATGGCTAATGTTCTTCAATCCAAAGTCGAGCATCTGACAAAGGAGAATGAGGAGCTGAAGCGGAAGGTTCAAGATGCTTAGTTGCTGCTCGATGGCTTTGATGTTGTAGCTTTGCCTTTTCACCTCTTCCTTCTTCCTGGTTGTTGTACTGTTGTCTATCGGTGGCCTTCAGAAGTCCACTTGTTCGATGTACCTTGTAAGTCGTCGTAGTTGTAGTGTTTCTGCCTGTCTGTGTCCCTTGTCTGTCTTGAACTAAAAGATACTTTGAACCAGATAGACAATGATTGGGCCTATTCCCCCTTCTATTATGTTAATTTGGGAAGCAGCACCTGATTGATCTCTTGAGCAATCCTTTTGTTATGGGGTCGCACATGATTTATTTATATGGAGCCGTTGCTACTTCCGGGGATACCAATGGAGGTTATGAGTTTGGCGTTCTAACTGATGATGTTGCATTGAGTTACTCGGTTCATTGCTTGCCGTTTGAGTGGATTGATGTCCACAGGTCTTCCTTTATCGTCCTGTTTACGGTTTTTTAGGTGTGAAATTGAAAGCCAACTAGTTAAGTTCTAGCGTCACTCTTCGTAGCATTGGTTAATGTATTATCTTGTGTCGATTGGATGAAGCTAAATCCTTTTCATCTACTATCTGTAGCCTGTTAAAGCAACTGTGCCCAGAAGTTTCATCGGGTTCTAGACGTACGAGCTGACTTGAGTTTGCTTGCGATCCTGAAGAGTGATGTGACGGAGAAAATCGATGCTGCTCGGCATTGGCACTGAGAGCTTGGTGTGAAGTGGATCTCATGCTATGACGGGCTCGTGGCACGGTGAGTCCTCTTTGTGCATCTTAGGAGATCCGATCTGAACCAATGTGTTCTTCGTCCAAGAACAACAAAATCACGCCTCTTAAGGGATATCAAATTGGAGGAAGTAGCTTCCTACTGGTGTTCCAATTTCTGGTCAATGCCCTTCCATCTGCTTGTTTCATGTGTTTTCGAGTAGCGGTAAGCATCAGTCCAACCCAACCCAGCCAATACTGGTGCATTTTTTCAACAGGATTGGGTTGGTCCTTGATTCTGAACCTCTAGATTTTGCACTATGCGGGTTGATCATTGATACTGGGAGTTTGAAGTTTATCCAATCCTATATATATATCTGTGTGTGTATGTATGTTTTTGTCTCCTCCAAACCCTAGTATCTCCTCTTTTGGTCTCTTCTTTCTTATGCAATTTAGTTTACTGTGTAAATTAGGAAGTAGAAAGAAATCAAGTTCTAATTCAACCAAAAAAAGTAGAAACACTCTTCGCACGCCTCTTTTCACTCACCTCATCATTCGCCTCTCTCCGCTTGCGCTCACCTTGCCACTCACCGTTGTTCATTCACCTAGCCGCTCACTACACTCACCTCTAACATCTCCTCACTCGCCTCACTATTCTTGGTGGTTTATTACTTGTAGTAAGTATGGAATTTGTATTGTTGCATTATCTTATATTGGTATTCGTAGTTTGATTGCTCAATGTCGTATTGTTGATAAATATATAATTTGAAATAGTATTTTTGTCTTTTAAATAAATACAGAAAATAAAATAAATAATTATTTAATCCTGAGTTGACCCTAAAATTAAACCGACCATTCCTTGGTTTCAGGCTCAATAGAGTCAATTCTTGGCCTAAAAAATTAAGTATCAATACTATGCGAGTTGGTCCCTAGGTTAGTTGTTGAACTGTCCCACCTTGATCATGTTTATCCCCATTTTTTAGTAACAAGTTGACCCCTACTAGTGGACATATTCAATTGAAGAATATGCAGCACGCGCTTGATATTTCACGCGAGGATTAGGCATTAATTACCAGTGCTTTATCCAGTAAATGATCAGGTCATTATCACATCCTCTCTGGCTATTATTGTTTGTTGCTAGAATGATCTAGTCCGAGTCGATACTCCCACATCGATTTCAATTTGGTTGGAGACATCTGTCCCTGGCGGGCTCCAGAAGGCAGATCCGCAGGCATGGAATCCAGAATCCAAGCCATGCGAAGCATAATAATAATAAAAACGGTTTCTTGTTTGTCTGACTGAAAACGGTGCATGAAGCAACAGACAAGAATCTTCTCAAATTTTTTGAAGAATCAACGGCTTGGTCGTCACGCTCTAGCCGGCCGCTATAACATATAACGTCCTTTTCTCAAATCGTGTCGCTAGGACGACGATGTTTACAATGACAAACCTTAATTTCGACGTACAGAAAAAACAATTGAGATAGCTCAAATATGCTGCTTCTGCATTAGAACAGCCTCCAAAAGAATTTCTGAGCCTCTGAGAGTGTTTGCCATCTTCAAGTTGGGAGTACAAATATGTCAATTGAAGAAGGGTGCTCTGTTCCCAAAGAAGAAACAAGACGACGCAGCCCCTCTGTTCATAGAACAAGCGGTTTCGATCCAAGAACTGGAATCTTCAACTCTCTCGTCGAACTTAATGAGCGCCAAAAATCCTGACCGATCCTAACCTCGACGTTGCTTCGTGCGTGCTCTCGCAATTCCCACATGCTCTTGCTGAGTCGCGTATCGCACTGATTGATGCGGCCACAAACTGCCAGATCTCATATGCACATCTCTACCGCTCCATCAGATCGCTCGCCTATGGATTGTATCATGCAGTCGGGGTCAGAAAAGGCGATGTGGTCTTCCTGGTGGCACCGAACTCGCTCCTTTACCCGACTATATGTCTTGCCATACTATCGGTCGGTGCGATTCTCACTCCAGCTAATCCGTTAAATACCACACTGGAAATAGCTAAGCAAGTGGCTGATTCCGGAGCTAAGCTGGCAATATGTGCACCGGAAGAGCTACATAAGTTGATACCAACCAAGCTTCCTACTATGCTAACAACCAAAACATCGGATGGCACTTTGCTTTCTGTGGAAGAACTCATAGAATGCTGCGACCCAATTGATCTTCCCCTAGAAAGGCCGACTCAAACGGATACTGCGGCTGTCCTCTACTCCTCAGGAACCACTGGCACTAGCAAAGGCGTCGTATTGACTCATGCGAACTTGATATCCGTCATCTCGCTACTAAAATGGTCAGTCAGTGCATCCTCGTCCCAAGACGACGTGTTCCTATGCTTCATCCCTATGTTCCACATTTATGGGCTTGCTTTCTTCGTGCTCGGGTTGTTCTGCTCAGGAATCACTACAGTTGTGATGCAGAGATTCGACTTCCAGGCCATGCTCGATGTCATTAAAGTGCATCGAGTCAACTACATCCCTGCGGTGCCCCCAGTGATTCTTGCACTCGTGAAGCACGCCAGTAACATGAAATGTGACCTCTCGTCACTTCGAAGAGTGGGTTCTGGGGCAGCACCACTGAGCAAAGAGGTGACTGATGGGTTCCGAGAGAAGTTCCCATGGATCGAGCTGAGGCAAGCGTATGGGCTAACCGAAACATGCGGTGCAGCCTCTGTTTTTGCATTGGATGAGGATGCAAAGGCCCATCCTGGATCTTGTGGGAGTTTGCTACCACACTTCTCGGCCAAAATTGTCGATATCGAAACCGGGTCACCTTTGCCACCTAACAAGGAGGGAGAGCTGTGGCTGAGAAGTCCTACAATAATGAAAGGTTATCTGCAGAACGAGGAAGCAACGACTGCGATGCTAGATCCTGAAGGGTGGTTGAGGACCGGTGATCTCGGTTATTTCGATGAAGATGGGTTTCTTTACATTGTTGACAGGATAAAGGAGCTGATCAAGCACAATGGTTATCAGGTTAGTTACCTCATCGGGCTGATCAATTTGGTTTGATCTAACATGTAAACTGAGGGATAGTGCACCTCTGGAAGATAAGAATTTAGTTTAATGAGACCTGAAAATTGGAAAGGATGCTCAAATGATCTAGTAATTGAACCATTCTGACCCGTGGATCCTATATACGATATTACAGGTTGCTCCTGCAGAACTGGAAGCTCTACTACTCAGCCATCCTCAGATTGTTGATGCAGCTGTCATACCGTATGTCATCTCTCTCTCTCTCTCTTGCGCACGCGCACATATGGCTGCGCACGTTGCACACATGAACATGTATCTTTATGTGTACATGATATGTAGATTAAGCAAAATGCTGATATTATGCAGATTAGAGAATGAGGAAGCAGGACAAGTACCAATGGCATATGTAGTTAAAGCATCCGGTTCGGAACTTACTGAGAACCAAGTCATTCGATTCATTGCTGACCAGGTTTCTTATCTGTCACTGTCTACTACTTCCTCACCCCAATAATATGCGGCATCAGAAAAGAACAAAAAGTAAGATTTTTCTGTGTGTTCAATTGAAAATTTGCAGGTTGCGCCATACAAGAAAGTGAGAAGGGTGGGGTTCATCAGCACCATTCCAAAATCTGCTGCGGGGAAAATCTTGAGGAAGCAGCTGATTTCACAAACCCAACAACAACTCAATTCTAGATTGTGAAGTAATGAAGTTAGATGATGATTGCCAGTGTGTTGAATTAAGAGAAAGAACTCCAGTAGTTATTCAAGATCTAGCTACGGTCTTGAGGCTTTACCAATAAGGAGTTCAGTATGCAATGTAGCTCGAAAGTATCCAGTATTTCAAGTCTCTCTTGTCTTCCGAAGTAATAGCAATCGATAACTATTAGTTGTCTGTCATCTATTGTCCATGAAACTAGTTTCCTTCATCTGGGTATCATGCTTTTTTTTAGGACTGTTAGTTAAATCCCTTTAGTTAAATGCATAGGATTATCCTCAGAACCTATTTGGTAAGACAGTGCGCCGCATCATTCGCATCTCTCCTAACCCAGGAGAGTTTTCCACTTCGGGTTTCTGTTAAGCCGGCAAATATCATGGTAAGAGAGTGTACGAGACTTAGGCCCTGTTTGGTTCAGCTTTGGAGATGAGCATTTGGACTCTAAAGTCCCTTAGCCAAATGCAAATGCGTTTGGTTCGAGTTTTTGAGCGACTTTGGCAAGATGCAATTGCATCTCCAAAGGGATCTAAGGGCCCTTAGGCCAAAGGAGGTCCAGAGGTCCTTTGGAAACTTGCATTTCCGGAATACAAGTTCCGGTTACTATTCACTTCGCGATTACTGTTCATCCGCGAGGAAAACCACCGCACGGAGGCCGACAACCGCCGGCCAAGGGAGTTGTGCACGCCGGCGACCGCCGCCTGAGGGTCGCCTGACCCCGGCGACCGTCACCAGACCTCAGGCGGCCGTCGCCGGGGTCGTGCGACCCGGCGACCCTCGGAGGCCGATCCGGCCATCCGGGACCGCGGATCCGGCGATCCGACCGCCGGATCCGGCGGTCCGGTGGCGGATTTCAAAAAAAAAAAAAAAAGTGTATTTTTGTTTTTTTAATTTAATAAAAGTTAATTACAAATGCAAATTTTACCAAACGGTATTTTGGCCAAAATTGTTTTTCAATGCAAATTTTACCAAACGATATTTGCATTTCGGAAAACCCCATTTACCCAAAGGTATTTGCATTACTGCAAATGCATTCCCCAAAAGCCGAACCAAACGGGCCCTTACTTGACATAACTCCTTTTCATCGGACCATTAAAACATAAGAGATGCAAAACTGAGGTCTAAGCATTTCATTCTTACTACAAGTTCTCAAGTGCTAAGGAGAGAGTACTGTGGTTGGCGTTTCAATTTTTGCCGTAGTTGTAGGAGAATCACCTAGTGCCACCGTCAAAACGCATTGAAATCTTCTCATATATTTGATTATCAATTGGATGAATTCGTGGCAAGGAACTGAGAAAGAAACCCGCTCAGAACATTTTTTTATTTTTTATTTTATTTTATTTGGGGGGGAGGAATCATTATATCACGGTGAGGTACCCTCCGTAACGAAAATTTCAGGTCACAATTTTAGGAGGGTTTATGCTGCGTCTGTAATGCTGAGTTTATCACAAGTAGGTGAATCTGTAAAATTTCTCGAAAGGAACAACAAAATACAGCATGATCCAGGACAAAACGGGAATCCATGACAAACAAGGACAATCTCCCAATTCAAATGAATGAGTCACTGGATCTGATTGTAATGAGAACATATATTTCCAGATTGCAGAGATGGGAGATGTAGCACCAGAACAGAGAACAGCAAAAAGATTCCAGAAAGCAACCTCATATGCCATCCAAATGAATTTTTACGAGAATGGGATCATCTGAAGGCAGAAGACTAGAACCTTGGCCATCCATCTTCAGCCCCTCAGGAATTTCTCCCATCAGTAATGCCAAATACTCTGAGATTTGCCCATTTATATTGTTGGGTAGATGTAAAAACCACAGATCTTCAGAACATCTACGAGCTTGACCTAGCAAAGATCCGATCTCTGTATTGTTGTACTGCAGTTGCTCAAGATACCATACAAACAATGAGTCATAACATGATCCGAATCTGGAGCACTAGCCCCTTGAGACTTCATGAACTTCGTGGAGCCCCGGACAACCAGCTCAACAAGCCGCCGGAACCTTGTCTTGTGGCAGCTGCAGCATGCTCCATATCCTGTTCTAGTGCAGACTTTTGCTTTCGAAGAACTTCTACCTCACTTTCAATTGAGTGAAAGGATTCCAACACCTTCTGCAATTCCGCTATTTGTGCCTGCGTATCATCATAACTGGTAACCATAAGCCGCAAAGTCACAAAGAACAACAAAACTTAGTTTTATCACAAAATGACGATAATGCATATTGCTACTGCATAGAGTTAGAAGAAGAACCTCCAGTTTGAAGCATCTTGATCTCTCAGAAGCCAATTGACCTTGGACGGAAAGAAGTTCCTAAACGAACACACAGAAAAAACAAAGACTTCCATCATCACTTTTGAGGAGGTTATCATCTTACAAAAACTAGACACACCTTTGAGAGCTCAGCATGGGTATTGTTGACTTCTTCTATCTTTTCTCTGAGCCTAGAATTTTCTTGCCTGGCTTCGGTAAGTGACAACTCCATCACTTTCTTGTCCTCCCTAACCGCATCAAGTTCAACTGATACATCTTTTTTATTCACAACTAACTTAATCGGTTCCTCTGTTTCGGAGAAATCCAGTTTTTCAGACTTTGCGAGGGCATACGCAGCAGTAACAGAAGCTGCAGCAGCAGCTGCAGCTGGTGATTGAAATATCTTAGGACGTGAAGAATTTCTTGGTTTGGGTCTCATGAAAAAAATCTTGCATCAAAGGGAAGACATGAAAACCAAGAAGGAAAATGAGTTACTATTCGATCTGTATCAACATGTAAAACAACAGTGAAACTAAGCAGCAAGAGAATCACTTCTTGAAGCTATATTATGAATTAAATTGTTCACGGGAATGCAACAACCATGAACACAGGTGTGTTCTTAGTAAGTAAATTTTTAAAATCCAAGGTCCATTTTACGCTGGTGATTTAAAATAAAAAGCTACGTATTGGTAACATCATAGTTTATGTCCATCCTACCAAAGCCACATATTTCATCTCCATCCCTACCATTATCACAGCAAAATGAATCAAGGACTACCGCATGTATAACTTTTCAAGTGAAAAGTACAGGAAATGCCCATTCCAATGGCAATGCATCAACTTGACAAATTTGGAGAAAAATATAACACGTTCCAATAGAGTCCTGAGATTATCAATCTCATGACAAGTGGCCATGAGAAAAAGAAGACATCCTACAGAAACAACACAACAACGATCACACATCTCAACCACACCGAGAAAAGCAAAAAGAAGAAATGATCAGACAGCAGTCTATATTGCTTTCCGCAAGTAACATAATTTCAGCCAACTTCCACAATAACTTGACTGGGAAAAAGAATGTCATGTACATCATGTTTCGATCTCTTAGAACTCCATAGAAATAGGGAAAATAATACGATTGGTATAACTGATCTGCTCAAGTTCCCATTTATACTCAAAAATTTCTCAAAATTACGTTACGACCCATTTGGACAACTATCCTGTACATAGATAAATTGAAGGGAAGGTAAAATCTGCATCATATGTCATCCGAGGGTAGGCAACATGAGTCAACTAAACCTAAAGAATTCATATTCTCCAATACCTCATTTTGACATTTGCCATTTTAGCCACCAAATTAGGGAACTTGGACAGAGGGCTAACGGGGGCAAATATAGGACTAGAGTAAAAATTGATGATTTGAAAAAAAAAAAATTGGGGTAGTTTTGGGATTGGACCTATAGTTTGAGATTTTTCTGAAACAAAAGAAAAGTACGAGACAGATTTGGGACTAAACTTAAAGTTTTGATTTTTTATAAGACAAAAAAAAAAAAGTTCAGGTTAGATTTGAGAATAAATCTAAAGTTTGGGTTTTTTTTAGAAAAAAAGTTCATGGTAGATTTGAGATTGGATCTAAAGTTTGAATTTTTTTGGGGAGGGGGGGGGGGGGGAATTAGCCCGTTATAGTAGGCATAGTTTGGAGTTTCCTGTGGCTTTTTCCCTCATCATTTTAATAATTCTTATTCTAAATATTATTTGATAAATGAGAGAGAACCAGTGGTTCAATTGGGGGGGGTGGTGGGGGTGGTGGGGTTTGCTTCCTGGTTTGAAGTGGTGACTCTGAAGGTCAGAAGAAAAACCTTCCAGTACTAGGACCCTGTGGGAGCTAGATATAAGAGTCACGGGCTGGAATCAAACTGCCAGGTCGGTTCAGCCTGTTTGTCATGGTGGATGGGCCCTGCTTGTAACGCCCTAATAAGCCTCGTATACTTGTGGGGATGATACAATTAAATCTTACATGAAGCTAGATTAAAGACTGTTCAACTGTTAAATCAATAAGCAATCTGAAGAGTTTCTATGTGAGCGCTTATAATATGTCACTTGATTACCGCAGGAAATGCCGTCTCATGTGCCTCCCGTTTGCCGTAATGAACTTCCAACTAAGACCCAGTGCCTTCTGGCTGTTTGCAAGAGTGAAACAATGGGTGAGACTGTAGATGACCCGTCTGCAATATGTCCAACTAACAGGGAAACTGCACCTCTTCTTCATTACAAACGAAGGAGAGATATTGATTTGAACTCAATTGATTCAACGGGTTCGGAAAATTCACCCAAGAAAACCGAAGGTCCTTCTTCATCTACCATTACGACAGCAAGGTCGGCTATGAATTTGACATGTGGATTATCAACATTGGTGGAGTATTCTTTAATGAAATCACTTGAAATAAAAGAAAAACCCCGTCTTCCTCTCTCGACTTTTGCCCCCGCCAATCTCAATGCAACAGCGCCTCCCGAATGCTTAGACTTCATCCACAGTTTACAAGAGGAGATTTATAAGGTATCCATTGAGAGGGAAACATTAAGGCTTGAAATGTTGAGCATCCGGTCGATGGCTAATGTTCTTCAATCCAAAGTCGAGCATCTGACAAAGGAGAATGAGAAGCTGAAGCGGAAGGTTCAAGATGCTTAGTTGCTGCTCGATGGCTTTGATGTTGTAGCTTTGCCTTTTCACCTCTTCCTTCTTCCTGGTTGTTGTACTGTTGTCTATCGGTGGCCTTCAGAAGTCCACTTGTTCGATGTACCTTGTAAGTCGTCGTAGTTGTAGTGTTTCTGCCTGTCTGTGTCCCTTGTCTGTCTTGAACTAAAAAATACTTTGAACCAGATAGACAATGATTCGGGCCTATTCCCCCTTCTATTATGTTAATTTGGGAAGCAGCACCTGATTGATCTCTTGAGCAATCCTTTTGTTATGGGGTCGCACATGATTTATTTATATGGAGCCGTTGCTACTTCCGGGGATACCAATGGAGGTTATGAGTTTGGCGTTCTAACTGATGATGTTGCATTGAGTTACTCGGTTCATTGCTTGCCGTTCGAGTGGATTGATGTCCACAGGTCTTCCTTTATCGTCCTGTTTACGGTTTTTTAGGTGTGAAATTGAAAGCCAACTAGTTAAGTTCTAGCGTCACTCTTCGTAGCATTGGTTAATGTATTATCTTGTGTCGATTGGATGAAGCTAAATCCTTTTCATCTACTATCTGTAGCCTGTTAAAGCAACTGTGCCCAGAAGTTTCATCGGGTTCTAGACGTACGAGCTGACTTGAGTTTGCTTGTGATCCTGAAGAGTGATGTGACGGAGAAAATCGATGCTGCTCGGCATTGGCACTGAGAGCTTGGTGTGAAGTGGATCTCATGCTATGACGGGCTCGTGGCACGGTGAGTCCTCTTTGTGCATCTTAGGAGATCCGATCTGAACCAATGTGTTCTTCGTCCAAGAACAACAAAATCACGCCTCTTAAGGGATATCAAATTGGAGGAAGTAGCTTCCTACTGGTGTTCCAATATCTGGTCAATGCCCTTCCATCTGCTTGTTTCATGTGTTTTCGAGTAGCGGTAAGCATCAGTCCAACCCAACCCAGCTGTTGGGAAATAACGGATCCCCGAAAAACCGGATTCGACACTAAATCGAACCCCTAAAGCAATGCGGAAGACGAAGCCCAGAAAAACACGTATCACCAATCGTAAAGCACACCACGGATTCAAGCGTACCTTGTTAACCACAGATTATACACCAATGCCGAAGAGTAAGGAAGAAATTCTGGTCCGATGATGTCAATTCGCCTTGGAAGGGGAGAAGGAAGTGGCCTTGTGCTTACTGTTCCTTTTAGAGGGAGAGAGGGAGAGGAAAACGTACGTACCTTTTCTGTTTTCAACAAAACGGTATCATCTCTCTCTCTCCTCCCTTTTATACATTCTCCTATCCACGGGCCCTATTCCCGTGGGCCGGGCCTTTTGGGCCCAGTATAGGCGGACGGGCCTTAAGCCCATCACCAATTAAAACCATCATCTCCCACTCGCACATGGTGGGTTGAACAGGATTCTCTTTACCTCTTTTCAACATTCATACCGGTGAATAATCCGTGCGACCAGCATACTTTGAGAGCTCGTTGCCATACATCTGTTAGGAATATATAGCAGCTCATAATGGGCATCATACTCCGAATAGATTTAGTATGCAGTACCCCAAATCGATTGATCACATTTATATCTCTCTTGATCTCTTTTGAAAAATGATATATATATATTGTATTCACAATTATGATTATCACAAAGACAGTCATAATTAGTTAACCGGTGAATACAAAAACTACAATGTGATTCTTCAAATTCGATCTTCCTCTTCCCTTCAAACTCTCAATTTCAGTTCAGCTTGCTTTTCTAGAAATGCCCCATTAGATCGAATCAAACTCATGACCATTGGCAACATCCTAAGATAGCAAACACTAAATAGAAATCTTGAGAATAAGTAAGAGTCTGAGGGGACTAAAAAATTGAGGAACTCTTTTCCTCAAGAGTCTTACACGACATAAAAGTTGAGATCAAACTTTTGCCACTCTTATTGGTCGTCTCATGCATACGTAGTATGAAATACGTATTACGGTAATAACTCCTTTCCCATGGAGCGTATGTCTACACCTTCAATACCATACAGATGATAGTTCAGATATACCCAATGTCTAACTTGAGTTCACGTATCTACTCATTCACAAAATTCATCAGAACTCACATCTGGCATCATAGACAGATAAAGTAAAATATATGGGTTATTTTACTTTCGGACATAGTAAGTATTATGTCCTCATCTTAACACCCAGTTAAAGCGACATACGTATTTTAAGCTTGAGCTCTCGATTATCACCTAGATAATAAGCTTAAAAATAGTCTCATCTCTATTTATCACACAGTAAATATATGCGATTACCCGTGTGAGTGGGCTAATCTTATATCTGTCCGACATACTTTCTCAACTTAAAATAATACACTAAGTATTAAGATGCATAAAAATCAAACAAAGATACATAGGCATTAATGATGAAAAACACATATTCATCAAATGTGAACGCTTCATGGAAATTACAATCCAGTACATCAGACTCTACGCAATCCTAGAGATTTTACATGGCCACAAAACACATCTCTAGGTTTTGGCTCTGTCATAGGATCTGCTACCATTATATGCGTAACATGTACTGTAAGTTCACATCTTTTCGTGCAATCATATCATTGACAAAAGTTATACTTGGTATCTATAGGTTTGGTCTTGCCATGATATTTTGGATCTTTGGCGTACGCTTTTGTTGCTTGGCTATCACAGTTAACTAACAATAAATCTACAGCACTTCCAATAACACCTAAATGATCCAAAAAATCTCTTAAGCCAAACATCTTCTTATATTGCTGCTGATAATGCCACGAACTCAGTTTCCATCGTGGGCAAGGCTATACACTTTTGTTTCTTACTACTCCAACATATTGTGCCATTATTCGGTAAGAAACTTTCTCAACTTAAAATAATACACTAAGTATTAAGATGCATAAAAATCAAACAAAGATACATAGGCATTAATGATGAAAAACACATATTCATCAAATGTGAACGCTTCATGGAAATTACAATCCAGTACATCAGACTCTACGCAATCCTAGAGATTTTACATGGCCACAAAACACATCTCTAGGTTTTGGCTCTGTCATAGGATCTGCTACCATTATATGCGTAACATGTACTATAAGTTCACATCTTTTCGTGCAATCATATCCTTGACAAAAGTTATACTTGGTATCTATAGGTTTGGTCTTGCCATGATATTTTGGATCTTTGGCGTACGCTTTTGTTGCTTGGCTATCACAGTTAACTAACAATGAATCTACAGCACTTCCAATAACACCTAAATGATTCAAAAAATCTCTTAAGCCAAACATCTTCTTATATTGCTGCTGATAATGCCACGAACTCAGTTTCCATCGTGGGCAAGGCTATACACTTTTGTTTCTTACTACTCTAACATATGGTGCCATTATTCGGTAAGAAAACAAACCCAGAGGTAGATTTTCTTTCATCTAAATCTCCTCCCCAATTAGCATCAAAATAGCCTTAGAGTCGCAGATCATTTCCTTAATAACTCAGCGTATAATCAGCAGTTCCCTTTAGATACCTCAGTATTCTCTTAACGACTTTCCATTGTGCTGGACCTGGGTTGGATTGGTATCTACTCACCATTCCAACTGCATAACATATGTCAAGTCTTGTACACATCATAGCGTACATCAAGCTCCCAACAGCACTAGCATAAGGAACATGTTTCATTTGTTCCTTCTCTTGTGGAGTCCTTGGACACAGTCTATGGCTCAATCCTTCACCTTTTGCAATAGGAGTGTCTATGGGTTTACAATCCCATATCCTTCAATTCAAAATTGGAAGACAACCAACTCTTGACAATATTGACAAGTTCCATATTGTTTCCGGCAATTAGTATATCATCAACATATAATGATATGATCACAATTTGATCATTGGATCTTTTGATATATACATAATGATCATCATCTATCATTGTAAAATCATATGCCATTATGGTATTATGAAATCGTATATACCATTGTCTTGACGACTGCTTAAGGCCATATATCGATCTCAAAAGTCGACATACCTTTTCTTCTTGGCCTTTCACTATGAAACCAGCAGGTTGTTCCATATATGTTTCTTCCTCTAATTCTCCATTGAGGAAAGCAGTCTTTACATCCATTTGATGTAACTTAATATCCATACTAGCCACTATTGCCAGAATAATGCGAATCGAGGTAAATCTCACTACAGGAGAAAATGTATCTTCATAATCAATTCCTTCATGTTGATTATACCCCTTCGCCACAAGGCGAGCCTTATGCCTTTCTATCGAGCCATCAGCCTTTCACTTTATTTTGAGAACCCACTTGTTCCCAATAGCTTTGTGTCATTTTGGAAGATCAACCAGTTTCCAGACTTGGTTTGATTTCATTGACTCAATTTCCTCTTCCATTGCATGAATCCATTTTTCCTTATTAGGGCAATTCAGAGCCTCATTAATATTTCTTGGCTCATCCTCATCTTGTGGAGCAATCATAAAAGTTTCTCCTTCAATGTCAAAACGTCGATGGGGAATACTCTGGCGACTTGTTCGCCGTATGGAAAATTGTACACTTAGCACATCATTCCCCATAATGCTCCCACTATGATTAGATAATGACGTTGTCTCATCATGTGGTTGCAATTAAGAATGAATTAAATTCAATTCATCACTTCTCATATTACTCCCACTTGGACGAACTCCACTAATATCATTATCTTGATCCAAGGTTTCAAATAGGGGTAATCTTCCCTTATTTCGCCATTCTTAGGAAATTCATGCACTAAGAATGTGACATCACGTGATTCAAATTCAGTTATACTCTCACTTTCCTGCTCACTTATGAACACATACCCTTTCGAGTGTTAGGAGTATCTCATTAAAATACTATACTTTCCTTTAGGACCCAATTTTTCAAACTTGTGAGAGGATTCATGAGTATAGGCAGCACAACCCCATAACTTAAGAAAACTTAAGTCCGATTTTCTACCTGTCCATAACTCATATGGGGTGGAACTAACTGATTTGGAAGGCACCCGGTTAAGTATATATGCAGCAGTTAACAACGCATCACTCCAAAAAGTGATATGTAAGTTAGCATGCGCCATCATGGACCTAACCATTTCCAGTAGGGTTCTGTTTCTTCTCTCTGCAACACCATTTTGTTGAGGAGTATATGGAATAGACAACTGTAATTCTATTCCTTTTCATCACATTAATTTTCTGAACTCATCAGATAAATATTCTCGACCTCGATCGGATCTCAATACTTTTATTTTCTTGTTTAATTGATTTTCTTCCAAGTTCATAAACTTTTTGAAACAACTTATGCTTCAGATTTATGAGAAATCAAATAGACACATCCGAATCGAGTATAATCATCTATTAAAAGTGATGAAGTAAACAGTCACATGCCTTCCTCTCACATTCATTGAACCACAAACATCAGAATAGATTAAATGCAGAGGAACGTCAGCTCTTTTACCTTTTCCAAATGGTTTCCTTGTCGTTTTCCCTTCTAGGCAATGCTTACATATGGACAAATCGACTTTTTCAATATTGCCCAACAAGCCCTCTTTGGCTAGTCTATTCATATGTTGTTGGCCAATATGACCAAGTCTAGCATGCTACACATTCACATCATTATCACATGAAGTAAAAGACGTGAAACAAGGGAATAACATATTGATATCACCACAGTTAACATTCAGTACAATAAAACCATCCAGAAAGTGACCACAACCATAGTAGTTTGTATCTAAACACAAATCTACACCTTTATTATGGAAGTTCATACCAAAACCAAGCTTAACCAACACCAAAACAGACACTTAAATTTCGACGAATCTCCGAAGCATATAGATCATCATGTAGGAACAAGTCGCGTCCACCACGCATGTTCAATTGGCAAGTGTCAATCCATTTAACTTCATCTCTAGAGTTATTTCCTACATAGATCCACTTAGTTCCAGTTATTACTCGTCGGAATTCCACGAAGGATCATCTATCCTTTGCTACATGGTCTGTCGCTCCTGAATCTATAGTCCACAAAGGATTGGATTCAGCCAATAATTCAGAACTTGACACATAAGCAAAGTTCTCAAATGTACAAGAGGTGTGTACCTTCTTTGGCTCACGTCAGTCGCGAGCATAGTGACCTTTCTTGTCACAATTGTAACACCTCACCCTTGACATTTTCTTCACTTGAGGACGTTTTCCTCTCTTGTGTTGGTTAACTCTTGATCTCTTGCAATAAGGACTTGATCATTTGCATTCCCACATATTGAACAAATCAATACGTTTGCGCTTAGAGCTCAAAGCCCTTTCTGAGCTAGAACCAGCATTGCAAATATCTATTTTCGGCTCACATGCCGTCAAGCAGTCCTCTACCAGCTCAAGGTGGCGCACAACATCCTCAAGATCTTCCATAACATGGTCAAGAGCTTCTAGTGCTTCTTGCTTTTCCAACACATATTGAATCTTCATATTCAATATTTCACCATTGTTGCCGTTCACATCAGCAATTACGTTCTTAGTTGCTGAATCCATCAATCTGAACACATCAGACATATATGCACGAATAATTAATGCATATCATTTATGCATCCACTTTGCATGAGACCCATCATATCAATGAATAATTTCAAGTAAGGTTTCAGAATCAAAAGGTCACTACGTTTCCAATCATCCTCCAAAAATCCTAACTTAAAACTATTATTAATATAATTGCCTTATGCAAAATAAATTCTATGAAGTTACAAAAACTTCTATGAACTACCCACAGCAATTAGCAATAACAGAAAGTAACAGATAATTGACAACCAATAAAATAATAATGCTTTCAACTAATACAACAATCAATTACACTAAGTAATATATCCAAAAAGAAATATCAACATAGAAAGAGATATTCATCACTCAAAAACATCTCAAACTAATCTAAGAAATAAATAGGGAAAGTCCCTTCTAATCTATCAGTCAAAATATCTGAAAAATTTGAAGGCACATTTGCCAACCATGGAAAAACTTTTGGAGAGCTTTCATGTCGCCACCAAGGCGCATTTACTATACGCCATGTGACGCTCAATCTAAGAGTTGAAGTTTTGGCCAACTCAATCCTATAGTATTCTCTTACAAAAGCTTTCACTAGCCTGCTATAACCCGGGACCACGTTGACCTCCCATAGCCGATCTAACACTGCTTGCCATTCAGGTGGAAGAGTGTTTATCAAAACTGGCACCTTCTCAAAATCTGGCATGAGATAACCATTCCAGATGATTTCCTGTATCATCTGATTGATCCTGACCACATGTGATACTAAATCACCATCATGCCACCGATAATCAGCTAACTCTTTCATCAGCCTTTTCAGTCTAGCTCTTCCTTCGTTCGTTCTCGGGATTGCAGGTATCCTTGCATAACGCATCATATCCTTGCAGGTATCCTTGATTCTAAACCTCTAGATTTTGCACTATACGGGTTGATCATTGATACTGGGAGTTTGAAGTTTATCCAATCCGGATATATATATATATTTGTGTGTATGTATGTTTTTGTCTCCTCGAAACCCTAGTATCTCCTCTTTTGGTCTCTTCTTTCTTATGCAATTTAGTTTACTGTGTAAATTAGGAATTAGAAAGAAATCAAGTTCTAATTCGACCAAAAAAAGTAGAAACACTCTTCACAAGGCGTGCGGCTCACCTCTTTTCACTCATCTCATCATTCACCTCTCTTCACTTGCACTCACCTTGCCGCTCGCTGTAGTTCATTCACATAGGCGCTCACCACACTCACCTCTAACATCTCACTCACGTCGCTATTTTTTGTGGTTTATTACTTGTAGCAAGTGTGGAATTTCTATTGTTACATTATCTTATATCAGTATTCGTAGTTTGGTTACTCAATGTCGCATTGTTGATAAATATATAATTTGAAATAGTATATTTTTCCTTTTAATGAATACAAAAAATAAAATAAATAATCATTTAATCCCGAGTTGATCATAAAATTAGACCAATCATTCCTTGATTTCAAGCTCAATAGAGTCAATCCTTGGCCTCAAAAATTAAGTACTAATACTGTGCAGGTTAATCCTTAGGTTAGTTGCTTAACTAGCCCACCCGGATCGTGCTTACCCCCATCTTTTAGTAAAAAGTTGATCCCTACTAGTGGACATATTCAATTCAAGAATATGCAGCACGCGTTTGATATTTCACGCGAGGATTAGGCGTTAATTACCGGTGCTTTATCCAGTAAATGATCAGGTCATTATCAAATCCCACGTCGATTTCAATTTGGTTGGTGACATCTGTCCATGGCGGGCCCCAGAAGGCAGATTCGCAGGCATGCGACATGCGAAGGATAATAATAAAAAAAGGTTTCTTGTTTGCCTGACTGGCAACGGTGCATGAAGCAACAGACAAGAATGTTCTCAAATTTTTGGAAGAATCAACGGCTTGGCCCCCACGCTCTAGCCGACCGCTATAACATATAGCGTCCTTTTTTCAAATCGTGTCGCTAGGACGACGATGTTTACAATGACAAACCTTAATTTCGACGTACAGAAAAGACAATTGAGATAGCTCAAATATGCTGCTTCTGCATTAGAACAGCCTTCAAAAGAATTTCTGAGTCTCTGAGAGTGTTTGCCATCTTCAAGTTGGGAGTACAAATATGTCAATTGAAGAAGGGTGCTCTGTTCCCAAAGAAGAAACAAGACAACGCAGCCCCTCTGTTCATAGAACAAGCGGTTTCGATCCAAGAACTGGAATCTTCAACTCTCTCGTCGAACTTAATGAGCGCCAAAAAATCCTGACCGATCCTAACCTCGACGTTGCTTCGTGCGTGCTCTCGCAATTCCCACATGCTCTTGCTGAGTCGCGTATCGCACTGATTAATGCGGCCACAAACTGCCAGATCTCATATGCACATCTCTACCGCTCCATCAGATCGCTCGCCTATGGATTGTATCATGCAGTCGGGGTCAGAAAAGGTGATGTGGTCTTCCTGGTGGCACCGAACTCGCTCCTTTACCCGACTATATGTCTTGCCATACTATCGGTCGGTGCGATTCTCACTCCAGCTAATCCGTTAAATACCACACTGGAAATAGCTAAGCAAGTGGCTGATTCCGGAGCTAAGCTGGCAATATGTGCACCGGAAGAGCTACATAAGTTGATACCAACCAAGCTTCCTACTATGCTAACAACCAAAACATCGGATGGCACTTTGCTTTCTGTGGAAGAACTCATAGAATGCTGCGACCCAATTGATCTTCCCTAGAAAGGCCGACTCAAACGGATACTGCGGCTGTCCTCTACTCCTCAGGAACCACTGGCACTAGCAAAGGCGTCGTATTGACTCATGCGAACTTGATATCCGTCATCTCGCTACTAAAATGGTCAGTCAGTGCATCCTCGTCCCAAGACGACGTGTTCCTATGCTTCATCCCTATGTTCCACATTTATGGGCTTGCTTTCTTCGTGCTCGGGTTGTTCTGCTCAGGAATCACTACAGTTGTGATGCAGAGATTCGACTTCCAGGCCATGCTCGATGTCATTAAAGTGCATCGAGTCAATAACATCCCTGCGGTGCCCCCAGTGATTCTTGCACTCGTGAAGCTCGCCAGTAACATGAAATGTGACCTCTCGTCACTTCGAGCGGTGGGTTCTGGGGCAGCACCACTGAGCAAAGAGGTGACTGATGGGTTCCGAGAGAAGTTCCCATGGGTCGAGCTGAGGCAAGGGTATGGGCTAACCGAAACATGCGGTGCAGCCTCTTTTTTTGCATTGGATGAGGATGCAAAGGCCCATTCTGGATCTTGTGGGAGTTTGCTACCACACTTCTCGGCCAAAATTGTCGATATCGAAACCGGGTCACCTTTGCCACGTAACAAGGAGGGAGAGCTGTGGCTGAGAAGTCCTACAATAATGAAAGGTTATCTGTGGAACGAGGAAGCAACGACTGCGACGCTAGATCCCGAAGGGTGGTTAAGGACTGGTGATCTCGGTTATTTCGATGAAGATGGGTTTCTTTACATTGTTGACAGGATAAAGGAGCTGATCAAGCACAACGGTTATCAGGTTAGTTACCTCATCGGGCTGATCAATTTGGTTTGATCTAACATGTAAACTGAGGGATAGTGCACCTCTGGAAGATCAGAATTTAGTTTAATGAGACCTGAAAATTGGAAAGGATGCTCAAATGATCTAGTAATTGAACCATTCTGACCCGTGGATCCTATATACGATATTACAGGTTGCTCCTGCAGAACTGGAAGCTCTACTACTCAGCCATCCTCAGATTGTTGATGCAGCTGTCATACCGTATGTCATCTCTCTCTCTCTCTCTCTCTCTCTCTCTCTCTCTCATGCGCGCGCATGCGCACATATGCCTGCGCACGTTGCACACATGAACATGTATCTTTATGTGTACATGATATGTAGATTAAGCAAAATGCTGATATTATGCAGATTAGAGAATGAGGAAGCAGGACAAGTACCAATGGCATATGTAGTTAAAGCATCTGGTTCGGAACTTACAGAGAATCAAGTCATTCGATTCATTGCTGACCAGGTTTCTTATCAGTCACTGTCTACTACTTCCTCACCCCATTAATATGCGGCATCAGAAAAGAACAAAAAGTAAGATTTTTCTGTGTGCTCAATTGAAAATTTGCAGGTTGCCCCATACAAGAAAGTGAGAAGGGTGGGGTTCATCAGCACCATTCCAAAATCTGCTGCGGGGAAAATCTTGAGGAAGCAGCTGATTTCACAAACCCAACAACAACTCAATTCTAGATTGTGAAGTAATGAAGTTAGATGATGATTGCCAGTGTGTTGAATTAAGAGAAAGAACTCCAGTAGTTATTCAAGATCTAGCTACGGTCTTGAGGCTTTACCAATAAGGAGTTCAGTATGCAATGTAGCTCGAAAGTATCCAGTATTTCAAGTCTCTCTTGTCTTCCGAAGTAATAGCAATCGATAGTATTAGTTGCCTGTCATCTATTGTCCATGAAAGTAGTTTCCTTCATCTGGGTATCATGCTTTTTTTTAGGGCTGTTAGTTAAATTCCTTTAGTCAAATGCATAGGATTATCCTGAGAACCTATTTGGCAAGACAGTGCACCGCATCATTCGCATCTCTCCTAACCCAGGAGAGTTTTCCACTTCGGGTTTTTGTTAAGCCGGCAAATGTCATGGTAAGAGAGTGTACGAGACTTACTTGACATAACGTCCTTTTCATCGGACCATTAAAACATAAGAGATGCAAAACTGAGGTCTAAGCATTTCATTCTTACCGCAAGTTCTCACGTGCTAAGGAGAAAGTATTGTGGTTGGCGTTTCAATTTTTGCCGTAGTTGTAGGAGAATCACCTAGTGTCGCCGTCAAAACGCAGTGAAATCTTCTCAGATATTCGATTATCAATTGGATGAATTCATCACATGGAACTGAGAAAGAAACCCGCTCAGAACTTTTTTTTTTTTGGGGGGGGGCGGCGGCGGGGGCGGGGGTGGAGGGGGAGGGAAGGAATCATTATTTCACGGTGAGGTACCCTCCGTAACGAAAATTTCAGCTCACAATTTTAGGAGGGTTTATGCTGCGTTTGTAATGCTGAGTTTATCACAAGTAGGTGAATCTGTAAAATTTCTCAAAAGGAACAACAAAATACAACATGATCCAGGACAAAATGGGAATCCATGACAAACAAGGACAATCTCCCAATTCAAATGAATGAGTAACAGGACCTGATTGTAATGAGAACATATATTTCCAGATTGCAGAGATGGGAGATGTAGCACCAGAACAGAGAATAGCAAAAAGATTCAAGAAAGCAACCTCATATGCCATCCAAATGAATTTTTACGAGAATGGGATCATCTGAAGGCAGAAGACTAGAACCTTGGCCATCCATCTTCAGCCCCTCAGGAATTTCTCCCATCAGTAATGCCAAATACTCTGAGATTTGCCCATTTATATTGTTGGGTAGATGTAAAACCACAGATCTTCAGAACATCTACGAGCTTGACCTAGCAAAGATCCGATCTCTGTATTGTTGTACTGCAGTTGCTCAAGATACCATACAAACAATGAGTCATAACATGATCCGAATCTGGAGCACTAGCCCTTGAGACTTCATGAACTTCGTGGAGCCCCGGACAACCAGCTCAACAAGCCGCCGGAACCTTGTCTTGTGGCAGCTGCAGCATGCTCCATATCCTGTTCTAGTGCAGACTTTTGCTTTCGAAGAACTTCTACCTCACTTTCAATTGAGTGAAAGGATTCCAACACCTTCTGCAATTCCGCTATTTGTGCCTGCGTATCATCATAACTGGTAACCATAAGCCGCAAAGTCACAAAGAACAACAAAACTTAGTTTTATCACAAAATGACGATAATGCATATTGCTACTGCATAGAGTTAGAAGAAGAACCTCCAGTTTGAAGCATCTTGATCTCTCGGAAGCCAATTGACCTTGGACGGAAAGAAGTTCCTAAACGAACACACAGAAAAAATAAAGACTTCCATCATCACTTTTTGAGGAGGTTATCATCTTACAAAAACTAGACACACCTTTGAGAGCTCAGCATGGGTATTGTTGACTTCTTCTATCTTTTCTCTGAGCCTAGAATTTTCTTGCCTGGCTTCGGTAAGTGACAACTCCATCACTTTCTTGTCCTCCCTAACCGCATCAAGTTCAACTGATACATCTTTTTTATTCACAACTAACTTAATCGGTTCCTCTGTTTCGAAGAAATCCAGTTTTTCAGACTTTGCGAGGGCATACGCAGCAGTAACAGAAGCTGCAGCAGCAGCTGCAGCTGGTGATTGAAATATCTTAGGACGTGAAGAATTTCTTGGTTTGGGTCTCATGAAAAAAATCTTGCATCAAAGGGAAGACATGAAAACCAAGAAGGAAAATGAAGTTACTATTTGATCTCTATCAACATGTAACAACAATAATGAAACTAAGCAGCAAGAGAATCACTTCTTGAAGATATATTATGAAATAAATTGTTCATGGGAATGCAACAACCATGAACACAGGTGTGTTCTTAGTAAGTAAATTTTTAAAATCCAAGGTCCATTTTACGCTGGTGATTTAAAATAAAAAGCTACATATTGGTAACATCATAGTTTATGTCCATCCTACCAAAGCCACATATTTCATCTCCATCCCTACCATTATCACAGCAAAATGAATCAAGGACTACCACATGTATAACTTTTCAAGTGAAAAGTACAGGAAATGCCCATTCCAATGGCAATGCATCAACTTGACAAATTTGGAGAAAAATATAACACATTCCAATAGAGTCCTGAGATTATCAATCTCATGACAATTGGCCATGAGAAAAAGAAGACATCCTATAAAAACAACACAACAATGATCACACATCTCAACCACACCGAGAAAAGCAAAAGGAAGAAATGATCAGACAGTGGTCTATATTGCTTTCCGCAGGTAACATAATTTCAGCTAACTTCCACGACAACTTGACTGGGAAAAAGAATGTCATGTACATCATGTTTCGATCTCTTAGAACTCCATAGAAATAGGGAAAATAATACGATTGGTATAACTGATCTGCTCAAGTTCCCATTTATACTAAAAAATTTCTCAAAATTACGTTACGACCCATTTGGACAACTATCCTGTACATAGATAAATTGAAGGGAAGGTAAAATCTGAATCATAATTCATCCGAGAGTAGGCAACATGAGTCAACTAAACCTAAAGAATTCATATTCTTCAATACCTCATTTTGATATTTGCCATTGTAGCCACCAAATGCAACCAAATATATCTCGCCGGTAATAAGCGCCGAGCAAACACTAAGTCCCTGCTTCCAAGCGTACAAAATATAGGTATATCAGACGGTAACCAGAAAGAATTTTGTAAATGCACATGACAAGAAGATAGCTGTGTTAGATATACACGATATAGGCAAACCAAATATGAAAAGTTTTTTTTTTTCCCTTTTCTTGAAAGAATTACCAAATTTAAATGGAACAGGATACAAAGACGAAATAAAAACAACAGAATATTGACCTCACTAGCAAGTGGATCTCTCTCCTTCACGGTTGTCAATGTTGACCAGACAAGTTTAGGCATATTTAACATCAAAGTCTCCGAGCAACCTGCAAAACCCTCATTACGTAAAAATTTGGAGGGCTTAATCATGGACTTGGGAGGATCAGAGAAGAATGACCACAATTCAGTTCAATATGTCCTACATACCACTCTTGTTATCTCCACCTCCAACAACATACCAGCTCTCCCCAATGGTAACAGCAGCATGACCTGCTCGAGGAGCAATCATATCACCCGGAATTTCAGGTCGGGACCATTCCTTCTGCAATATATTGTCATATCGAATATTTAAATGTCATATACAATGAAGGTGTATCGTCTATTTCTATAGATCCATTGCCTCAAAATTTTAGGAATTCTTGTGATAGGTAAGTAAATAAGAAATGCACAAGGAAAGAAAGAAAGACCAAAAAAAAAAAAAAAAAAAAGGAAAACATCACAAGGCTGCAAGATGTCCAAAGCCAATTAAGGGAGTACAAAGAGAAGCAACCAGAGATTCTAAACCCTCAAACAATCTTTTGTTGTATTCCTTCAAAATTTCCCACATGAGACGAAGGGGTGCAGCACTCCAAGACTTTTTAGAAATTGAGCTTCCACCATAACCATTCCATCAGCTAAAACACTGGATGGCATGACTTGGCATGCCATCTTAGACAAGCTAAGGATATGATTCCAAGCTTAAGAGCAAAGTCAAAATGAAGAAAGAGATGATCAACATATTCGCCATAATGCTTACACATGCAACACCAATCCATGAGGATGACTTTCCATTTCCTGAGATTCTCAACAGCAAGGATCCTAATCTAAGCTACTATCCAATAGAAGAAGGAGGTTCCATAAGGTATATGGGCAAGCCAGATTGCTTTAGAGAGGAATGAGCAAGGGGAGAAATTTCCAAAGATGATATAACAATAAATTTCTCGTTGTAAGCTGGTCATCCCCAAAATCATCAATTTTGAACTAATAAAGAAGATTTAAATGAGAGTAAATTGAGGAAAGCTCCCAATCCCTGAAGTTTTGGATGAATACTGGATTCCAATGAATGAAACCACCCTCCAAAGACATATAGTCAGAAGCCATGGCATCCTTGTTGATTGCTAAAGAGAATAAAGTCGGGAAGAAGAGATTTCAGAGGCATTTCACCACACCCCACGTCAATGCCAAAAAAATACTTCTGTTCATTCTCCAATTTCAAACTTAACGCAGCAAAAGAAAGATCCCTAATATGTTAGGCTTCTTGATAACGGATGCCCAAAGGATGACAAGAACATGCAGTGGCACAAAATGTGTGAGCTTGTTCGTACCCAAGGTTTGAGGTCTGAAGTGAGATCAAGTGTACAATCCTATTAGTTTCTCACAAAATTTGTACTACTTGTTGACAACTGTCGTAATTTTCTTCTTTTGTTTAGCAATTGTCTTCATTTTCTTGTTTTGTCATTTTAATTGGTTTGGCAGATATCCATTAGTTGTTGAGATTTCCCAATTTTCACACTTGGCAATAACATCAGATAACAAATTACAAGTTCCTTGATATAGAGAGTTTTTACAGTCCGCATGCATATGTATTCTGCCACTTTTTTTTAAAAAAGAGCACATTAAGTCCGTGGAAAACTACTTCAACTGTGCGCAGGTCCAACCTCAATATTTCCTTATGAAATTTCTCCAACAATTACCTCTGGAGAGGTCATCAACGACTAACAACTAATGAGTACACCTAATATTAAAAAAAAAACAAAACAAAGCTATCTCCGCTATACTCTAACGACTAAAACCCACAAAGATCACCTCCATATCTTCTTCGCCTATGCAAGCTATGCGTCTCAATAAACCCAGTAACTTTCATCATAGTCTGTGGTATATACGCATCTCCGGCATTAACGTATAGTAATTTTAACAGACATAAGCAATAAAGTTACACCATCCTATTCTGGAGAATGGTAGTCAGCAAATCAACAGATAACTTCAATGAAGAGATATAGAAAAGACAATTCCGAGATATTTTGATTGCTGAATTGTAGTACTCACCGTCTGCAAGTCCAATACATGCAGATCACAGAAGAAGATCGAGTGAGAGCACCCACCGAAAACTACAAGATAGCGATCCCCATGCACTGCAGCTGTGTGGTCAAATCTGGGAGCTGGAGTTGTCTGCCTATCAACATGAAAAGATACCATGTAATTTTTTTTTTAAAAACAGTGTACAGTGTAAGCCAACAACAAGAGTAGACATTTACGTTGCCTCAAGAAGTTCCCAGCTCATTGTCTCTAACTCAAGGATGTGCACATCATTTAGTAATCGCCTTTTCTTGTCTTCTCCACCAAAGACTATAAGCTTAGATCCAACAAGAGATGCAGAGTGCCCCCCTCGAGCTGCCTGCAATATAAACCAAAGATGTACAGAAACCAACTTCAGTTACTTATTTACAGCAGATGAAACTTATTCTGGATGATCTGGAAAATATCATCCTCTAAAGGTGGATAAGCCATTTAATATTCAAAAAAAGAACAGAAAAAACTAGGAAAAGACTCAAAAACCATTGCAGCAGTTGCAGTTGATAACTTACTGGAGCTTTTCCCGATGTCTCCACAATGCCACATTGCAGTGATTCTAAATCAATGAACCTCACTACAAGAACATGGTGCACTATTCAAGATGTATAAAACCAAACTCCAACTTTAGAACAATCTTAAAACCAAATTAGCATACCTGGCATACTATCAGAATCATGCTTTGAGTGTCCACCAATGAGAAGTAGTTTGTTTCCCCATGTGATCTAACGAAATGCATAATTCACCATCAGGCTTCCAATAAGCCATACAAAGAATAATCAGATTATAAACAGATTATGAAGAGAGCTGTTACCGTAGTGTGACCTGAGGTGGATAGTAGATTTTCTGGTGACCAGTTACCAATTTGTGGTTCCATCTTTAATCTTACACTAGACCATGTCAAACTTTTAAAATCAAAGGCCTACAAAAGTAACCAAATGCATGACATACAAGATATAATCAATCAGATATGGATGGATGGAAATGGCGTGTGGAGTACCTGAACATCAGACAAATATCGACCATTTCGGCTCCCACCAATGATGTAAAGTTTATCATCAACAACAGCTGCAGCATGCTATATTACACGTGATAACAATAACTATCAAGATACGGCATTAGATCACAAGAAGAGCACTAGATCATAAAATAGATGACTGAAAAAATAATAGGTAAGATAAATATATATTTTGCATTTCTAAAGGTATTTAGCCATTACCTTGTATCGAGCAGATGGCCGTTGCCCTGACACTGGAAGTGGTACCCACTGGTCATATGACAAATCCAAGCACCAACTGTCGATATCCATATCTTTTCTTGTCTCTTCTGTTCCCATAAAATATCTGCAGCCATATACAGAAAAAGCATCAAACGTCAGAACATGTTACTATTCTGTATAAAATGCAAATACTGCAGTCACAACTTATAGGGTAAGATTAACATGATCCTTTTAAAATTTCCAAGAATCAGATATTGCATATTACAGAAGATAAATATGATCATCCAAATATTGTAACTCTGAGTAAAAAGGAGTCCAGAAATGAGAAACAACTATTAATCACACATGCACCAACATAAAAAACTACATAGAGCAGTTAGACGGACAGGAATCAACTATTAAAGTGCACATATGAGGGTGTCAAGAGAAAGAAGTCCACATTGGGGATGTATAGTAATGTGGAATAGTTAACATATCATAAATGGGCCATAACTAATTGGCTAACTTTTGAGTGAAGGTGGCTATGTAGGCAAGCTTGGATGTGAGCTCTCTCTTGGTGATCTCTCTTAATGGTGGCAATGGAAGATTAGTGGCCCACTCACAATGTGTATCAGTGTCTGGTGATAATATCTCAATGAAGGAAAACCTCTTATGTAACTCCCTATTCGAGGTGGTAGATGGTGTTCCCAGCTTCTCACCAAGCTTCGTTGGGCGAGGACAATAGAGGCGGAGTCTTAGGGTAGACGTTTCCCTCACCAACATCTTGACAAACTAGCCAAGCCAAAATGGACATTCTGGAGTCAAGATAAGGTTTGCTACAAAAGGATGCCTAGATTAAGGGAGAGTGAACCAAACTTAGCTAAGCCAAAATGGAGATTCTCAAGTCGAGATAAGGTTGGTGTGGAAGGATACCAAGATTAAGGGGGACCAAGCCTAACACAATTGGCTCACACGTGAGGGGGATTTGTTAAGGTGCTCGTGTGAAAATGTAGGCAAAAGAAGTCAGACATTGGGGATTTGGTTAGGGTGGAGTAGGCAATACATCCTAGTTGGCCCAAGAGCATTAGCTTAAGCCTTTGAACGAAGGTGAGTACAATTGGATATCTTGACGAGCTCAGTTTTGGGCTCTTCCTTGGTGATCTCCCCAAATGAAGTTATCAGGCTTCTGTTGCATGTCCCAGCATCAATGCCATCATGTGGAGTATTTATCCATCCATTCATTGATGCTATGTCATGATTCTTTCTACATATGCTCCTACACAGACCTTACAAGATTTCAACCTTAATCTAGAGTCCAGTGCATAATTCAATTCAACCTTCAGATAAAAGACTCTTCTTGGAAAACTAGACCACAATTCGGAATCAGGATCGAGCTCTCATCGTCTAATTAAGGCCGTCCAAACCCAGTCAAAGCACTCGCCCAGAGTGATCCAATTATAACTGAGCATAAATGCACCGATCCAAACACCGGCCACGTTGACACAGATATAAACAAGTAGCAATTTCCGAATTCCGACGAACAGATTAATTCCCAAGCAAAGCATGATCGACCAGTCGCTGCATTGCATCACGCCCCTCGCAGTCACGGTCAACCCAATAGACGGAGATCGCACATTCCCGGCATCATTCGCGAACTCCGACAGCAGAAAAACTGCACATACGATACGCACACATTCCGCTCAAGTTCGAAGAAGAGACTCACCGAGACTCCGAGCAATTGTCCGAGAATTCGCGGTCGCCGAAGCCAATCCGACGGCGAGGTTCGAGCAGAGAACCGGATCCAGGCGGCGGCGGCGGCGGCGGCTTGTAGATCGAACGGTGGCGGGGGCCTCCGGAGAAGCGACCGCCCGAAGGACCACCGTTAGATCTGTTTCCGCTCCGTCGGACCTCGGGAGAAATGTCGAAAGAGAGTAGAGCGTTTGCAGACCAAACTGACCGTACAGTAGCCCGACGAAGCGCTGCCTCGTTGGCTGGAAGAGAGCTGGCGCTGACGTGGCGGCGATATGGGCTCTCGATGTGGGCCCAAGTTGGGGGGTAAGTCAGGCCCGTCTAAGTGAAGTGTGGGCCCATCTGAGGCTTTGGGCTATGGCCTGATAGGCCCACCCATGAATGAAGATGGATCTAGAAACTTGGTTGGGACAGCAACGCCCAATGGGCTGACTGGCACTTCAGTTCCGGTTGACATGCTTGAGTCCGTTGATCTGGCAACTTGTGTTCTATTGCGCACGGTGATTGAGATTGGTCTGTCATCTTCATCCTCCTCGATGCGACTGAATCGCCACGCTTGCGGCTTCTCTCGGGACCACAACCACCCCAGGGGGCTAGCACAGAGCCGCGTGTCTTTAGGTATCTACCCGATGTGCAAGAGATAGAAAATCATCACATTTCGATAGAGATTAGTCGAGTGCTCAAAGAGTCTCGAACGCCCTATTAATATTATAAATTTATTGATTTCTATATCGGTATAATAAGTGATGTAATAGTTTTTTTTTTTCTCAATGCAGCTATGCATGTAACTCGCATGTGATCCATCATATCAATTTGCAAATTGATATTGTGAATCAGTCGATTTAAGTATGTTAATTGATGTCAAAGCGATTATCTATAAAAACACACTAGATCTCCATTGGTCATAATGGACATAAACTTACTCTCTCACTTTCACTCGTTTCCACTCACGATGTTTAGCAGCTCTGTATTGTTCATTCAAACCATTATTTCTCGTTCAAACCATTTTGAACTATTTTTCAGTTCTTATAAATTGCTTTTATCAAACTAGTTCATTCACTCGTTTGAGAGAGATAAAGTAAAATTCGAGGGAACTCGTCTAACTATTATACACCCGTTTGAAAACCTCATCATGGGTTCGGAACTAACTTCAAGAATAGTCGAAACTTATCAAGACGAATTCAGTTGCCCCGAAAACATTTCGTGCTTTCATCCCTAAGCTTAAGAACCGCTAGCAATCTAGTGCAACCACATTGTTACGACTTAGATACAAGACGTAATTTACCAGCTTTCGGAATAGACAGTTGTGTTATACATTTCGGTGCCACGAGTATGATGATCCACTGAGCTCCCGCAGGACACGATTTGGTGCCACGAGTACTGGTCCACCATTGTTAACTCAGAACGAAATCGACAAAAAGCGACCCCGAGGAGTCAAGGGACGCGAAATCAGATAATCATAACGATTCCGGAGAGAAGGGTGCGTGCAAGCGTGCATTCATACTATCGGTGGTGAGCCGAAGAAGGGATGGAGGAGGGGAGATCGAAAGAAGAGGCGCCACCTGTCACGCGCCAGTCGTACTTGTGAAGCAAAGAGAGAAAGAGACGAGACCATCGGCGGCACCACCACCGCACTAGACCACCATTGTCGCGGATGCTGACAAAGGAATTTTGAGTTGGTGAAGATGACCGTGGATGGATACGATACGCGCCTCGGAAGGTGGCGTTGAAAACGAACTACATGATTAATCTCTCTAATCATACCCCTATTTATATGACTTATCTACAATTTCAACGAAAATGACATCCATTCCCGAGCGTTTCGCGAATGATCTCATTAGAAGGTTTTCGAGTTCACCAAGGTGGGTAGACGGGAGCTCTGAGAAATAGAAGCGGGAGGGTCTGTATTTAAGCCATACATGGTTATGCTGTGAGATACAAACGCTAGCTTCTTAGGGTAAGAACAAGGGGATCGATGTATATAAATCATCTCTTGCTTTTCTACAAGATCAAGACTCTCGTGCTCTCAAACAAGCCGTTAGTGCAAATCCCGCTATCGTGCACAACGCAACCTTATATTGCACATCGAAAACATGTCAATAGGCGACTAATTAAATGGCCAGAAACCGAGGGACAGGTGTTAATCCTAGTCACTACAAGTAATCACTAATTAGTGGTCAATCACCATAGTGCTCAGAAAATCAAGCAAAAAAGCGTTGCTCCGACAGTATGAACAAGCTGACCTCGAATAGGGGATACTTGTTGTTGGTCCCCCGGCCTATTTTTCCTTCTAGAATTTACTTTGCAGAGACTTCATCAAGTCAGTAGTGGAGGAAAACTTTATATTATATTCTTCGATTTGCAAGAAAAAAGGGGAAAAAAAGAAAAAGAAAAAACTGAGTAGACGACAGCCCAGCACCATATCCCAATATGACCACCACCACCAACACCACTAACGAAAACGTAAGGGCTTGTACCTCTTACATTATCATCATCATCATAGAAATTTATACATATGTTAAAGAAGTTACTAGAAAGCTTACGCAGACGCATGCACTATAAATAGGGACCCTACCCTTGAGTTTGGTATGTCACGAACACTTGTGAGCACTGGCTTATATAGAATAATCCACGCTTGCGAAAGAAAGCGTTTCTCTTGTCCCCCTTATAATCTAGCTCAGCCTTTGAGTCCCTTGCGAGATTGGAAATAATGGGCAGCCCTAAGGTGATTGGGGCTGCATTCTTGATTTTGCTGCTTGTGGACCTCGCCTTTGCTGCTAGGTCGATACCAAAGGCTGTGGTGAATAAGAAAAGTGGAGGAGGTGGTGGTGGTGGTGGTGGAGGAGGAGGCAGCGGTGGCGGTGGAGGAAAGGGCGTCTCCGGCTCAGGATATGGGTCTGGGTATGGCTCGGGGAGTGGTTCAGGCTACGGTGGTGATGGAGGAGGTTATGGTGGTGGAGGCGGCGGTGGCGGTGGCAAAGGCGGAGGTGGAGGGATTGGCGGCTCGGGTTCCGGGTACGGGTCGGGGAGTGGCTCCGGATATGGATCCGGGGGTGGGATAGGGAGTGGAGGTGGTGGTGGCGGAGGTGGAGGTGGAGGAGGTGGCGGTGGAGGTGGAGGCTCGGGGTCGGGAAGCGGCTCCGGCTCCGGCTATGGAAGCGGCAGTGGATATGGCAGCGGTGGCGGAAGAGGCGGAGGCGGTGGAGGAGGAGGGGGCAGTGGAGGAGGTGGCGGTGGTGGCAGCGGGGGTGGCTCAGGCTATGGGAGTGGCTCTGGATACGGGTCAGGGTACGGCTCAGGGTACGGTGGTGGTCCTGGCGGAGGATACAATGATCGGCCGTGAAGACGAGTTACTTTCATTTCTTCTGGTTTGAGCTTAGAACACTAGGTATTTGCATTCCGATAATAAAGGCGCAGGGACATCTTTACCGCGACGCCGCTTGCATGCATGGACTCGTTGGGGTGGCTATACATTGCTCATGTTTAATCAATGCCTGTAATTTTGGTTTTTTATTTTTCCATCTTAATTCTACATGTTCAACGTTAAAAGAGTTATCACTGTTGGATAACTTACCTTCTTAATAATAAAGAGCATTATCTTTGTCAAATTATTTGACCGCGGGGCTCAGGTTGATTCAAGTTCGATTGCTTACTTACAGAACAATCAGCTTCGCTTCAACTGGAAGCTTTGTGTGGAATACTATAACAAAACGATCGGCCACCAAAAGCGCAGTACCGGTCAGAATGATCACCAAAAAGCTAAGACTTTTCAAGTGCGATATTCTTTGGCCATCATTCTCCGAAAGAATACTAAGATGGTAAGACTACAGGACCGAGTACGCAGACTAGTAAATCACACTGAAACACGAACAAGAATCGAGGGACAAAAATCAGACTTCAGCTCGACAGCTGTTGATCTTTTCGAACCTGGTCCAAGTATTCGAGAATCAATGAGGCACTGCACAGGTTTCGGCCTAAAGGAAAAGGCATTGTGTGGCTTTACACCACACCCAGCACTTCCTTCGGTCAGCATCTACACCGACCAATTCGACAAAGCAAGCCAAATAATACTATGAGCAGAAGCAAATATGACGTGCAAGAAATTGTACTCTGAATTCTCTCCTTTTCTTCTGCCAACGTTTTTCCATAAAACAATAACTCTAGGATGTATCACTGTAGATAGAGAATAACCTGCTCGAGAGTCAAGTTATAATCGTTCTATTCGGGGAAAGAAACGACACCAAATTTCCTACAACAATTTCCTTTGACTTAAATAAGCAGATACTATTTGGAAAAAAACGAACTCTCCAAAAAGAACTTCCCGATCTCACTCTTCCAATGATATCTCGTGCATCACCTGCCAACGAATTAGATCACAAGGGATTTTTAAAAAATCATCGAACTTGTGGACAGACCGAAGGATGGTCCACAATTTTTTCTACAACAATGGATGGAACTTGAGAGCTAATTCACCCCTTTCTCCGAGGCATATGCAACCTTTTGCATTATCATGGTCTCGGCTGCACGAATTGCTCTCTGCGACCCCGTAATTGTGACTTTCCTGCTCCAGACAAGTAAAGAAAAAGAACATAAACCCTCCGATAGTCAAGAGTCAGAAAGAAAATCAGGAAAACAAAACAAAGAACTCTTATCAAAGTCATGTACCTGTCAGTTGTCCCAGACATGAAATCACCTCTATCTGATATCTTTATCCTGGCCCCAGTAGCCTATAAGGTCATTGTCATGTCATTCAATGCTCAAGTGAATTTTCACAATGCCAAGTGTATAATTTTCAACTGCAAACCTGACTGATATCCATGATATTCCGTCCACCTCGACCAACCACAAGTCCAATGTGCTCATCTGCAATGCCAATAGTCATCGAGTTACTGCGATCTTCCTGCAGAACAATCAGAAAGCTTCATCATTATTCCATGATTAAACTAATTCCATGACCTTTCTTATCAATTTGCACCATCATACATAGAGAATTAGCTGGTTACTAGAATTTTCCATTCAGAGTTATAGCATAAAAGCTTGACATGTAGACAAGAGATATTATGACCATGTTGACTAGACCTGCTCAAATGGATGGGCGTGCCTGTGGTCAGGACTAAGTATAATACCAAAGCTTGCTCAGTAATAAAAAAATTGCACGACAAATTACAGGCTCAGTCAAATTTGGCCAACTAGGGCCTGACTGACTTTTTCATGTAAGCCTTATAACCAACCCACTCGTTTAACCCCTCAAAAGCCTGAACTGCTGAGTTACATCAGTGACCAGTAACACACTAGAGTCACACAGCCAACATTTGCCAGACATTCAAACTTTGATGGAATGGAGCATGCAATTCCCATTTCGAAAAATAGACATAGCACTTTGCTAAGCTTATCAATATTTTCTTTTGGCTCGGCTGCACTTTACTGAAATTAAGCCTAGGTATAACGATAAAAGGTCACTCCATTGTGGTCTAAAGTAAGGGATTAAAATGCAGAAACAGCCTCTTGAAAAAAAAAAAACATGGGCAAGACTGCATACATCAGCTCCCCTAGGCCCCGCAGTGTGGGTAGCCATTGGCATTGGGACACCCTTGGCTGCACTTTGCTAAACTCAAGTTTACAGAAATATTCATCCAACCCAATTCATGCCCCCTGAGCTCTCTTAACACCCCCAAGAACTTGTCATCACAGCTAAAAAGAAAAGAAACTCCATACCATGTGCATGCAGAGTTTGAGGTGACACATAGCAACTCAATATGACACTATGTTAACTAGGAGAAATGAATTCAGTCATAAAGATCATCAGCATTAAGAAAATGGACAAACCTTGTTATTCTGAAACTTCCCTCCACCTCCAGCTGGTCCATAGTTCACCCCATTATATGCTGCTGTTGCAACAGAAGGAAGTACAGGTGTATAGGGACTACCATGAAAACCGGAGAAGTAAACACCTAAACATTCAAGTTAAACAACTCACTATTCATTGCACATCACCATAACAGCATCGAAATCGATAAAGGATAAGCTCTGCTATGACAATGATAATAGCCCATTCATGACCTTGCTAAAAATTGCAGAAACATTAAACATGCAAGATATCCAATAAACCAGTCCCTGCACCTGATTGAACCACTACTAGGTTGCCTAGGCACTAGCTAAGCTAGGAGAACCAGCACTTCAATCTGCATACTATAGCCTGGATAAATAAACAATTTCAATAGCTTATGCATCGATTGTGGTAATCCATACATTTAAAAATTAGGATTTAGGTGACCTGCAAATATACTGTTTTCTTTTTCGTTTTCATAGTTATGAATTGATAGCTAAAATCTTTGATGCTGTAGGTCAGGATCGCTCCATCAAAGATTTAACTCTGAATTTTTTTCACTCCTCCAAGACTGGTTCATAATTTAATTTATTGCTCCTTGTGGTTCATGATTTAATTTATTGCTCATTGTAGAGATTTTGTCCCAAATTCCACCAATAAGTATATCCATTTGAGGAGGTCAAGGCAGTACAGCATGAGCAGAGAACACTCCAGCTCCAGAGTGTGAGCCATATCTATGAACATGAGAATATCAGAGATGAGAACCTGGCAAAATTTTGTTCTCTTCAGCCCTTGGCAATCTCCTTTATACACTTTGAAGGTTAGTGTGAAACCAATTCATGCAGGTAAAACAACTCCATGGTACGTTTAGGATAAGACCAGATACAGGGAGATGGCTCTACAGAAGGTCTACAAAAGATAAAGTCCTGCCTAATATTTGTTTGATTCAGAAGAATCGCTGGGAAAAGCCACTAAAAGAGTGATCCCACCAATCATCTCCATTCAACAAACCTTATAACACTAACCCCGCCAGATACAACAAGTATACACAAATTTTCTACCATGTTTAAGTCTGTAGACAATGTTCTCACGTATCAATGAAGACCACATGAAGAGAAGGCTGTACTCAAAAATGCTAAAATAACATAAAAACAAACAAGAATCACATCCTTTAGTCTCACTATACACTACCAGACCAGAAAACTTTTAGTCACTACTTCCCAGTTAGCATAACTGCCCATCACACCCTTGATTTCCAGAACAACACGACATTTTAAAAGATAAGAGAATATTCAAGAACAGCTACCACAACAAACATTTAATGCAGGCAACGTTCTCATAACAAATTGGGTAGTCTAAACATGACATCAATAGTAGTGTACAAAAGAGAAGTTTAGAATCTCTCAAAGTTGGCCACAGGCATGGTGCAATTGTCTCAAGAATGAGACAGCAGTATTTTCCTTTTCATCAAAGTAAAAATAGCCACTTATAGTCATTCCAACTTTTTCTTTAATGAGGAAATTAACCCTCTTCTCTTCCTGTTCAGAAGCACACAAAATTCAACAATAGAACATGCTTCCGTTGAATACCAGGGAGATGCATAGCAAATATCATGAAAAAGGAGATTTGACATATCACAGACATTCATTCCTAAGAATTAATAAAGACATGTTATGCAACATACAATTGGTGACAATAAAAAAGAAGCCACTAAATCCTAAATAAAACAGTGAATTCAGACAAACCTGCATATGAAAATGGCACATTAACAGATTGTGGATAGTGAAGATCTTCCGATAACTTTGAGAGGATCATATCGACTGCTCGCATTTGTTCTTCTAAAGTGCCTGTCACAGTCACAAGCCTATCATTCAACCCATAATAATTATTATCCTGAGGAGATATCTTGATACCGGCTTGGGACTCCTCAATAAATGACCTGATTGTAAGCAAAAATTATTAGCATCAAATCTCCTCGGATAGATCACAGTAACAACAGGCATCATACGACCAAGAAAATAAATTCAAAATAATTTAATTGAAGGAATACAATTAGCAAAATAATATAAGCCACTGTCACATGATACTTTTACGATCATACATGAAATTAAGTTGCCACAACCACCTGCGGCATCATTGACGAACATCAAGTTTCTTCTTAAGTACCAATAACATGCATGAGTAACAGATATTACACGTCAATCTCTCCTAAAATCAACAACAACAAACAACAATAACTACCATTCTCAGCAAAAGCAGAAGCTGAGAGCAAGGAGGCTTTCAAAGAGAAACCCCATCAAATTTGGGAGTCCTAGCAGCAAAAGAAAACAAAAGAGAAAGGTCCCCAGCCTGGTCGGAATTCATAAACAGGAATTTACACAGCAAGATCGGTCTACCTGGAAATAACCATAATGGTCTTTCACGGGAAATCAAGAACACATTTATAGAATTCTAAGAAAACTAAACTGCTTCAGGAGGTTTGATTGAGTACGATGCTATAGCTACTAGCCAGCTCCCAATACAAAAGTAGAAGCTTTAGCTTTACTTCTCCAGTTATTATAAATCCAGCACTTCCGACTAAGCCTAAATTAATATTAGATACAATATTAGTGATTTTCCAGTTAGGCCTCAGCTGTTCAGAGTATGCGTACAAACAGTCAACTAGCACATGACCGTCGACAAACTTCCATATATTTCACTTTCACAGAATCAGTGCTACTTGAGCATGTCCAAGTTTCATTCTGTTAACTAGATGGATTCCATCTTCTTCCAGGAAGTTGGTCCATGTAAAATCTTAAGGATCACACTGCCATCTTTTAAAAGAAAGCGAAGAGACAAAATTTCTAAATTTAACCTGGCAAACCAACTTCTAGAAAAGCTAAATTGTGGTTCCCAATCGAATTTACAATCAGAGAAGGTCACTTAGTGTTGTTTAGCCATATGAATCCATAGCCTTCAAATACTCCAGTGATAAGATGTGACTTATGAAAATGGCACAGTCCAAACTGAATGAGAAAGCCTAGGAGACACGTGAAATCTCTGAGGAAGTACACCAAGTGTATGGATCTTTCAAGAATCATAAACAGAATGAAAAATTAATAAGAAGATCATTGTGGCAGTGGGAAAAGGCTTTATTGTTATTAAAAATGTTTTTCTTGTTGCCGTACTAACCTATGAATAGAAGAATGATTGACCAGCAGAGCAAGTTCACTAAAAAACAGTATACAAGGGAAATGCCCCTTTTACAAAATTAAGGCCAACCATAAAATCCAAAAGCCAAGAACCACCAGTCTCTCGAATTATTTCGACAATAGAAGAGATACTATAGTATCCTTTGTCAATCCTGCAAATTTGATTGGCAGTTTCAAAATCCCTCAGCGGTCAAAACGAAATCGAGTACACTAGATAAAAAAATTACATGACATAAGTGCCCAAAGAAAAGCAAGGGAAAGGCTGCCGGGATGATCTCGTAAAAGCATACTAATAAGATATTATAACACTTCAAAAAAGAGAATACATACTTTATTGTGGCTCCTCCCTTGCCAATTATGCCACCACAGAAGCTATTTGGAACGATTAGTCTCACTTTTGTTCTTGGATCAACATCATTGCCCTCTTCAAGATTAATCTGACCAATAAAACACATGCCATTAATCTACAGGTAGAATAGAACACAACAGCATTTTTAACTTAATTTACCTCGCTTAGCAATTTCGAGAGAATGAGTTCTACTGCCTTCAGCACATCATCAATTAGACCAGATATCATGATAATCCTGTCAGTTGTCCCAGGAAAGAATTCTTGATTGCGTGACAGCTGGATACGTGCTCCGGACTGTGACTGAAAGTCAGTAATTGTTGAACCACCTTTTCCAATAACTGATCCAGCTGCAGCATTTGACACAAGAAACCTAATATATGTCGGTTTCTCCAAAGAATCTGCCACGGCAAGAATAAAAAGATCTTGATCAACATGATAGCAATATAACAGTTAGACAAATCAAGTAACTAGGCAAGTTAGATAATGAAGAAAAAAGATGCGATTATTGGCCTGAAAAATAAGAAAGAGCATCGCATGAACATGACTATAAGTCATTCTGCACCATGTCTTTTAGCAACTTCAGCAGTTCATCTAATTCCAAATTCATCAACAAATTTTCGGAGATGAGATCTGACATGCAACAGCCAAACAGTTCTCCTAATGGATCTTTAAAAACAAGTAAGGGAAAGAGGAATGGCGCCAGTCGAGTTCACATCTATTCAACAGATCGACAGCTTTTTTCCTGCCTCCAAATCAGAGGCACAACTTAATTTAATATGTTTCACTAAAACGAAAGCGCACCATGAAGTTTTCAGCCATATTTAAGCCCTAAAACAGTTATCTGCTTTAAGTCGAAGGCCTGATATTAACATAAAGAGCATGATCCCCCCAAAGGTGGCTTCGGCCATGAATAATGAAAACTCTTGGATTTAAAAGAATGACATGCGACAAACCCATCTCTTCATGGCTTAAAAATAAAGCTTAATCAGTTACTTCAAGGAAATCAACTAGAGCCGAAGCAAGGGTACTAAAACATATTATTCAGTTATAGAGTAAATTTCGTGAGTGCTCAGCAAACAGCTACAAGGATTGTTCAGTATCACATAGAGGCAATAATTTATGCGCAAACACAAGTTGCCAGTCATCCCCCAATTACGTTAAGACAGGATAGGGCCAACAGATACTAATTCTTGCTATGGGGATTGTATCAGAAATTCCCTGAATTGGTTTGCCATTTCTGTAAACAATATAATTGACAACTCGAAGTTGCATATTATCTCTTTCTATGGGGATGCAAGATCCAATTTTTCCATTTTTGGATTCCTTAAAATCTGCCACTGTGTCGGGATATCTTTCTGTCTCTCAGGAAAACAGAAAAGATTTTCAGTTCAATCACTCGCTTCTTGTATTTACAGGATAGGGCCAACAGATACTAATTCTTGCTATGGGGATGCAAGTGACTATACAACTAAGCATACGAATGAAAAAATGTCGTCAAATTTTGCAGCATCAAATACATAAGATCGTTAGGAAATAAGCCGCTCTTTCGTTTCCCCCTACTTCGAACCATTTCTGCGTGCATCTGCATGAACAATTCATGCGGTCCCGACAAACAAGAGCACATCAAGCACTACACCCCAAACGGATAAAGGTCGAACGACTCTCAACCGCAAGGGTTTTCTTTCCTCTCCGCTACATTCACCTCCGGAATCAAAACGAAGACCTCGGCTTAGGGTTTAAACGCGCATCCGCATTCTCGCAATCTGACGCCAACAAAAGAACCCGCGCTCCCCCACCCCTCCCCATCGCCCAATCCCCCATCCGGAATCGCGACCGTCCGCAGAACAACCAGGCACGCACTAAACCTAACTAAGCGCCCCCCCGCGCGGATTGATTCCGCGCGACAGCGGCAGATCAGGTCAGCTAGAGGAGAGGGGAAACGGCACCTGAGGTCGGGGATTTCGGCGGCGGCGGCGAGGGCCGCTTCGGGGCGAGCTCCGGCGACGACACGTACGAGGACTCGTTCGACTCCATCCCCTCTCGGCTCCGGCGACGCGGCTTGCGGCTTCCGGTAACCCGACCTAATCAACGTGTCTAGAGAGAGAGAGAGAGAAAGTGAGCTAAGCCGGAAGCGACATTCGAGAATGCCTACGGAGGAGAGGAGGAGGAAGGAAGGAAGGAAGGAAGGAAGGAGAAGGTCAAAGCTGAAACGAGCGAGAACTCACAGAAGAGAGAGAGAGAGAAGGAGAGAGAGAAGGAGATGTGGCAATGGCGTCGGTGCGAATCGGTGGTTTTTCGTGAGCGGAGAGTCGTCGCGGTTTTCCGAACTTTTTTTTTTTTCTAATTTCTGCCCCTCCTCTCTCCTTCCTTCCTTTCCCCTTCTCTCTTCTCTAAAAGCATTAAAAAAATAAAAAATAAAATAAAAAAGGGGGAAATATCCGGGACTGCTCCGCGCCCTATCCTGTACAAAAACTATCTTCTCCTCTCTCTCTCTTTCTCTCTCCTCCTCCTCTGTGGATATTTTCCTCTCTCTTTTTTTCTCTGAATTTTTTTTTAATTGTTGTTTTTTTTTTCTTTGGCTGCTCATTTTCTTGCACGTCCCTTCTCCATCACATGCCCTTCAGCCCCTTCCGGAATTTAAGATAAAGCGAGTAACATGGTCGAATAGTATTAAGTTATTTTATCGTTACTTTATCTTTACATCGACTAATGAGAATGCAATGTGCTTGACAAATTCAACATCGTTGTCGTCCAGAAGACAAATAGACTAACGATTGGATAATCTTGTTTCAGACTTTTTTGTCATCGATAAAGGAATCGAATCGAATCGAAAGTTAGCGTGATATCATATGGATTGAATTTGGTCATCGGCCTGTACCTAATTATTAGATGCGCCCGTTTTATTGAAATCGAAACAGATTCCTTACGATCTAATGTCGTTTAATATTAATTGTACCGTAAAATAATGAGTATGATGTAATCTCTATATCTAACCCTACCTGTCTAGTGACCAAATGAGCTTTGGGCATCTTCTGAATGTCATCATCATCGACTTCTTCTCCATTAAACTCCTCGACAGCAATTTTGGAAAGAAGAGCCTTACTTTGTTGAAGCAAAGCATATCCTCTACACATCGGGTCCGGTGGATCGGCGTTGGGGCCGAATCCTTGCACTTCCATTTTCTCTCTAGATTTTATGTTTCGAGAAAGCGGCGCATGGGGATTAAGCAATTTAAGATTTTATGCGTGTCAAGCTCAATAATCTAGTTTGTTATCAATCTAAACATTCAAGTCAATTTATTTCTCGAAAAATGAATGATTTAAAAAATAATTTCCTTAAAAATAATCAATTATATCTTTTGAAATTATTAATTGATGGAAATGCTTTCATTGTCGATTTATGTTTTAACATTCTAAAGGATGATGAACAAAATTTCCCTTTCATTCATTTTGGTAAATGATGCCGGTGATTAGTTCTTAGGAAACTATTTTCTAAATCCTTCCTTTTCTGAGTAACAAACGTACCTTAAAATCCAAAATGATCTAACTAAAAGAATCGGGCCGAAACGGGCTAAGGAGAAAGCTCGTTGCCAGCTAGGTAGCCCAAATGAATAGAAGCTCTTTTGATCTTTAGCCCAGATGGATGGAAGCTCTTTCGTTCTTCTTGAGTATACACGCTTCTCCTACTGATTAAAAAGGACCCTGACCCATTGAGTCAATTAGGATATTGCTCATAAGTGCTGAATAGACAAGTGATCTAAATATGATCGAGGGTTCATTTCTCAAAAGATGAAATTAATTTTTGCCCCTTTTTTTTTTTAAATTTGAAAGCTACATTAAAAGCATGAAGAAACATTTTAATTATATATATAAATATAAAAGATAGACTGCATTAAACACTCATAACCCAATACCTTGAAATACGACTTTAAAAATTTGCCAAGTAACTCACTAAATTTTTGTCATTAAGAGACACTCGCCCCCAAAAAAAAAAAAATATTGAACGCATTATATTAAGGCATATTTATAGATTTGTATGTTTAAAAACCCCGTATCATACTATCATAGTTCATGTTAAAGATTAAAATGAATTTTAAGCACAATATATATGCGTAATTTACACATCATGGCTTATCGAGTCTGTCTAAGCCGAATTGATTTTGCGTACGAAAGGTCTGGACCAGCTGCCTATCATTTTCCTGAACCCAGCCTAATATAATAGGAGAACGGCTTCACGGGAATCAAGGCCGGAGGATCCAAATTAAGGGTAGTTCGGACCCCCACAATTATCATTACCCATTTTACTGTTGGGGTTAACTCCGATAAATGTGAAGTTTAAGAACCTGCTCAGGTCCATGATTAAGTTTAAACTTTAAAGCACGCTTTTCTTCTTAAGTTGATCCGTTCGGGCTCTATCAAGCCCAATAAATTTTATGCGGAAAGAAGTTTTGATTTTTCTTTTTGGTTAATTATGGAGCGGGCTTAGGGTACGGATTTTCATGCCCGACCCCGCCCACAGCCAGATTTTAATTTTCCGTAATAAAATCGGAAACTATTTGGCCCCAAGGAAATTGGAAAAATAACAAAAAAAGGAAAAATTAATACAAAGGAGAAAAAGAAAAAGAAATCGTTGCCGTTTCAGAAATTGCCGACGCCACTCATCCTCGGCCACTGCCTTCCCCAAAGCTAACGACAGCGACACTCCTCAGTTCTCTCCCCATCTCTGCTCCCTCTCTCGCGATGATGCTGCTGCTGCTGCTGCTGCTGCTGCTTCCAGCTTGAATCCTCTCGACAACCGCCGCTCGAGCGATAACCACCGACCGACCGAGCCTCCACCGGAAATGGCGGCGGCGGTGGCGACGGCGACGGCGACGAGCTGCTCCGTTTCTCCTCCCTCCCTCGCCTTCTCCTCCGCCTCCTATCCCCGCGCGGCGGGCCCCCGCAACCGCCTCTCCTTCCGGCACGCCCTCCTCCGCCCCGCTTCCTCCGACGACGGCGGCTCCGGCTCCGGCTCCGGCTCGTCCTCCTCCTCCTCCTCCCGACCTCCTCCGCTCCGCATCGCGGCGGCCTCCAACCCTAAGGCCCGGTTCGTCGCCCGGAGGAAGGAGTCCGTCTCCGTCAGGCAGCTGGACCGGCCTTTGAGTAATGACAGCGGAGATAGTTTTCTTCAGTTTGTTTCTAGTTTTCTTCCGCTTGCTTCTGATTGACGGTGTGCGTGTTGTTAGAGTCGTCGTCGGGGTAGTTCGTGATTGGTGTCTGGGGTTTTGCAGGTGAGTACATGAGCTTGCCGGCGAGCCAGTACTCGGTATTGGACGCGGAGAGGATCGAGAGAGTGGATGACAAGACGTTCCGGTGCTACGTTTATAGGTTCAAGTTCTTCGCGTTCGAGGTGTGCCCTGTTTTGCTGGTTCGGGTGGAAGAGCAGCCCGATGGCTGTTGCATTAAGCTTTTGTCGTGCAAGGTGTGTGCTCTCTGTTGCGTGTTAATGTCTGATTTGATTGGTTTGTCCAGTGTGGGATTCATGTGCGCGACTGAGACAAGATTTGATTGGATATACAAATTTTGAGCTATGAAAATTTGGCATTGGCCGAGTAGGTTGCCGCACCACATTAACTTGTGTATATGTTGGAAGGCATGGTTCATAAGTATGGCATTTGGTTGTAATGCGGTCTTTTTCCTCTTTTGGCAGCTTGAGGGCTCGCCAATTGTTGCTGCTCAGAATGATAAATTTGATGGTAAGATGTTTCTCAGTTTTCTGTTTCAAATTCTACGACAAATTTGAAGTGCTTCTGGGTTATAAGAGTGCAATAGATTGACAGATTAACTTCTTATGCGATCAACATGATAAGAGTGCAATAGTAATTCCGCATAAATTAACTTGTCCTGTTGGTTATTTTTTATCTGCACCTCCATTGCATCTCTTACGTTTACTCTAGAAAGGATGTTAACCATTTGAAAGAAGAAGTTACTCATCATTAGCAGTCTGTCATGTTCTTTCCACTATGGAGCATGTTCACGACTTGATTGTCATGTTCCGATTTTTTTGTGCAACTTTGTTTGGCTTAAACTGTGAGAACTCTGTTGAAAATTACCATCAGATATGGCAATTTATATGAGCAACTTTGTTTGCTTAATTGCCATGTCTTTTGTTGTTCACAGTTAGCAATCTTTTTCACTTGGTTTCTTTATTCAAAAACTGCAAAAGCGATGGATGGTGTCTCTAAATTTAGGTATACATGCTTTTTTCCAGGAGAACTTTGACACTGATTTCGTATGGGCATGCAGCTTCTATGGTGAACCGAATATCATGCGAGAGCTATCAAAGGACGTCATCGCTGCAGCAACTCACTTCAGACACAACTATTGAGGTGCTTCTAACATATTTCCTTTCTAGTTGTAACATTATACTGTCTTGCAGACTCTTAACATAATACTTCAAATTGTTTCCAAAAACAGGTTAGCATTGACATTCCTTTTGCATTTCAAGCTATTCCAGTGCAAGCCATTGAATCAAGTGGCACTCAGATTCTCGAGCAAATACTCAGGATCATGCTTCCACGCTTTATGACCCAGGTTTTGATTTAGATATTCTGATCACTGCATGTAAAAGTTTCTCTGAACTTACTTTAAATTGCTTCAAGATGAGTGCAATGGCACTATTATGTGCCTTACTGATTATACCAACTATTGAGATGCCCATTTCAAATGATCACCAATGCTTGGGAACTAGGAGTACACGATACTATTGCCTCCTTTAAGAGTAATGCAAAATCATCCGCTTGGTAAACTAATTGCAGTGTGTGGATGCCTGTGGAACTTTCCAATTTCCAAGGATTGGATCTTCTACAGGGAAAATGAATTTAAGAAAAAGGAAGGTAATTTACCGGTACAGAAAGTTGTGATATCACACATAAGATAAATGGAAGATATTGCAGTGTGGATGGTGCAAGGAGTGAGGATGTCTGGCTAATGTGGATTTAGTATGTCAAGCATGCTAATTTTGTATCTAATTAATGCAAACTTAGTGCATATCTTTCCTTAGAGGTGATCAAAAAGATGACAATATCCATATAGGTGGAGAAATGTCAGAGCAATGGGCTATGACAAGGGGCAGTGTATGTGGCATTTCTGTTTACAACCATCAAATGTTAGTGGGTCACTGTTTCATGGTAGGTTTACCTATTTAGGTGTCTGGCCCCAGTGCCCCATTGAAGTCCATGATCCACTGATTTCCCGGGATATCTCTTAACTGTGCGTTTAAACTTTTGGAACCGCAGGTACTCTGACATAGGTCTTTGCATTGATTACTCTCTTGAATTATGCTATGCAGCCTTTTAAGAGATTTCTGCTCACTCAACAAAGTTCATGGCTTAGCTTCAGTTGGAACAGATAGCTTAGGACATAGTAATGAATGGTTGAGTAATTGGTCTAGGAGGCCACTTATTCCATGTAATGCTGCTTTAAACTTGGACTCGTGACACTTTGGACATGTTGCAAGGGAAAAATCTTTTGGCTGCAAATATGGCAACAGATCCATTAACAAAGCACCATGAGGGATTGTTTCAAGCTGAATAAATTATGGTTCATCTGAATGGTATCTAGGAAAAGGATGAAGTGAGCTGAATGAGGCAGCACCCAGAATATGGATTAGATGTTTACCAGAGCTACAGACAAGTCCAATGTCATGCTGGAGCCACTGCCACTTGGAGATGGGCTCCAGATGAGAGATGAAAATTCAGAAGATGTGGAAAGAGTTTTTGCACAAAGCACTGGTAGCTTAGTATAGTCTTGTATTGAAGTGAACTGATTGATGGAGTCATTCATCATTGCCTGCAGACCCTAATGAATTGCCTACCTTTTTGCAACATTGCTGAGAGAATGAAATGAGAATTGAACACCTTGATAATCCAGCTAAGAGACAAATGCCAAAGCACCCCTTTAAAACTGCTCGAACATCCAGCTGAGGAGCTAAAAGCCTAAAGAAACACTAGCTTGTGATCATCGAGGCTTTTGTTATTGTAGCACTATGTCCCTTCTCGATAACTATCACGCTTACAACTTTCTGAGATAAGTACATACGCAATATTCATGTACTGACAATATTAAGGACTCTTTATTCTTCCATGGAATCAGAAGAGGAGCTTACGGTTACTACTCAGAGAGTGCGCAGTAGTTATATGCTCTTAAGTAATCTTTGCTTTTAGACTTATCTTTAGATTCACTTCAACCCCAGTCCTGACTTTAAACTGCTAAAAAAAAAAAAAAGCCGCAATATGAGGAGCACAGATTTGCCAATATCTAGAAGTCAAATTGTAAGTGCTATTGGGTTACTCTTTTTTGTCTGTAAATCCATAGAAGTTTTTCTGGCCTATAAATACTGAGATGTTCACTTGAAGTCTCTTAATCAAGAATGGCAGGAAAATCATAGTTATCGCCAGATACACCGATGGTAAATTGTTCTTGTGACCATGTCTAAACTGTGATCCAATGAAATTTCTGGTTGCTTTCTCCCGTCACTGGAATATTTATCTGTGAGTTTGTTGCCAAGACAAGCTATTTTATGAGATCTCTCTCCATAAGAATTTATAGTTCTTGATATCGGCTCACCACTGCCTCTTGGACGGGATAATTTAATGAAACTTTTGGGACACTTTCTTTTTGCCATTCTTTTAATTTAAATGTTTTTCTTTTTCATATATTCATGTGCTTCTCTTCTTGTGTAGCTTGTGAAAGATTATCAAGCGTGGGCTTCTGGTGACACCTCAAGGCAGCCTCTTGGAACGGGTAAAATCTGAATGGTAGAAGGCTGCGCATGTTACCGTTTCTATTAATAACTTGGCTGCCTATGCGAGTCAGGCACACGTTGTCAGTCCTGCAGGATCCAATGGTTGCTCTGGTTTAGCATATGCAATTTTTTTTGTTAGTTCATGGGCTGGCCACCGAAATTAGTGCAAGCAACTCTTGTGTATAGCGTTGTTCTAGCTTTTCTTTGGACATTCACATGGATTATGCTTCACCTTTTCCATAAAATACATTCATTGAAATTGCCGCATGTTGTGAAAGCTGTTTGAATCAGGCCCTCCTATGTTCTGGTGTGGCACTTGTATCTCATCTCCGCTTTCTTTTACTCCATTTAGTTATTCAATTGGATAAGTTATTTGAGTTTTCTGGCACTTAAGACTGACAAAGGACTAAAATATGGCATGACGGATGTAGCTTTATTACCCTGCAATTGCCTCAAAGGAGACAGAAGGCAAATTGAATCTTAATTTTCTACACAGATAGAGCATTCTATGTCGCTTCATGAATTTACATTTAACTTTGGAAGGAAAATGAGTTGAGTCCTGCTTCTAAAAGTTTCTTTCTGATGATATGTGGGCATAAACTGACTGCTTTGATGATCATAGCCAGATTCCATTGGTTTCAACATTTGTGGGATGTCTCAGTTCCAAATGTTGTTAAATAATGCAGTCAATTTTGCTTTCCCTCCTATCGAGGAGAAGTGAACTTTTTTCCGTCTGCACATACTTCTTACCTAATCCATCGATGAGGGATGGACTGCAATTACACGATCCTTATGTAATAGAAGTTCGTATGAATATACAATGCTGTTGGTTACATCCTGAGATGCGATATGAACAATTGTAGAATGTTTGTCGACTCTGATAACTGCTCTTCCGAGGATAGGGAAATGTCCCGACAGAAGGCTTTTGATTTCATGAAATGTTCTTCAACTAATTAGGATGCATAAAATTGATTGTGGATGCTATGTCTTCTATTTATTCCATTTGACTTTTCACGTTGACCCGAGTTCTAGCTCGGGTTAGTTACCCATCTCCTTTACGTTGTGTATGGTGCCCAAAAGTCATGGCACGGTATTGCACGATCCCATGGCTCTTTTCACTGTAAAACTATAGTCACTCTCGTTCAATGAGCTTGACTGTCAATCATATATCATGCAACTAATTAATTGATCTCTTGGAGGTAAAGTACAGTACCATAATCGCGTTGAAAAATTGATTTAATATTCCATCAACTACTGCAAATTTGGCTCCTCTTTGATGCAAAGGAGTCGAGCTGAGAACCGTCAAAGCTTACCGACTTGAGATTTGTCGCGATTAGAACTTCGTAATCCAAGATAAAAGTATGAGGTGACGGCCGTGGGAATGCATAGAAGATGACACGGGAATTGCAACACAGCAAGGATCGGCGATGATGTTGATGGCATGCGAACAACGAGGTCGTCCCATGACCCCTTTTGAGTTGTCAAATAGTTTTCTCCTCTTTACTACAGTGTCTTTCTGGTGGGTTGTCCGATTCCCATTTGTTACGGCATCACCTCAGAATTGTCCATTTCCTTTGAATTATTCGTATTTGAGGAAATAGGGAAGAAGATAAGGATTAAGGAGACAGCAACGTCCGAAGCGACACGTGAAAAGTATACTAGAGGTTGCAATAAAAGAGGAACCGCGCATCTTTCTTTTACTAGTTTATTTACTTGCTGTAGTAAGATCGATGAACTCGACTCTTGGATCGAGAAACAGTCCGCTAGTATCATCGTGAATGTGTCCACGCGCACCCAGTACATACATTCCGATATAAATAGTGGCTTACAAAATCAGTATATTGAATGATGCAATTGATTGCAAGTCGGCTTGTCACATGATAGTAATCTACCACATCACTTAACTTAAATATTTTGAATCAATTTGAAAAGTATTCTACAGATGCAAGTATATCCAGATAATGTTGTCTTTGACATGGCATTCTTCATGTAGACAAGGGCAAGCATGTTCCCTTCATTAGTTCCATATACCTAGAAACATCTTTTTCACAACTCTAAGAAAACTTGTCCAAAAATTCTTAAATCTATTGCACTTTTGTCATTTTAATTTTAAATTTTTAAATTTTGTTAATTCCATCCTAAACCTTTTTAAAATTTACCAATGCAAAATTTGCCGGACTTGGAAAATGGTCATCTCACGTGACACAATTAATGTTGATGTAGATAATTTTAAATAATATTTTAATATTTTTTTAATATTTATTAGTTTTTTTATTATTTTTCTTGTCTTTTCCTTGTGTTGGTGGCCATGGTCAAGCGAGCTAGCGAGGCCCGACGAGGGTCAACCTCGCCCGACGTTGCCTTTGCGAGGTGAGGGCTAGCCTCGCTAGCCTCACCGAATTTGGCCTAGGTGAGGCTGGCAAGGCTAACTCTTACTAGGTCTCGCCCTCTCATGGCTGTGCCTCACCTATGACAGGCAAGGCCTATTGGCCTAGCAATTAACAAAAGGAAGAAGAAAGTAACAAAAAAGAAAAAAAAAATCAGAGGAATAATACAAAATTCAAAAAAAATATTAAAATATCATTAAAAATTATACACATCAACACTAATCATCCTTTGCACATTGCTGATATCTACGTGAGCGATTTCTAGCAAAAAATAACTAGATGGACTCAATTGATAAAAAATAAAAAATAAAAGGTTTAAGAGTTAATTTGTAAAATTGAATGATTTAAGACTAAATTAGCACAATTGCTATAACTTTTGGGAAAATTTTTGCCTACACCTTCACCTTACAATTTTGCACACTCGTTCATTCATATCACATGCAACCACTAAAATCAATAGCACAATAGCTGTCATCATCGCCCTAATGACTTCGAATCGACTAAGGAAGATGGCATCATCTGGCTCCTAAATCAAGTCAATCTCTAGGATCACTCCGCACTTCTACTTCTTTCTTTCACTGCACATTCCCAAGGACAAATAAACCATAAAAGAAAACCAAAAACTCTAGGGGAAAAAAAGAAAGAAAGAGAACTGGATAAAAACTACAATCTTGCGGGGGCTGCAAGTTGCAGCATTGGATTCCGATCCTCCACAGATATCCCCTCCCGCCTGGGAAACCCAAAAGCTGGTGGGAAGATAAGTGAAGCGAGACGTGGTCTGTCCCCTAAAGAAGCCGCCGTCCCCGACCAAAGACGCGCGACACATCGAGCAAATATTCTCGTGAACGCACAGCTCTCCCAGAGTAGAAACAACAGATCCCGGCTCAAAAGGAGTGGGCTGCGGGAGGGGGAGGGGGACGACCTCCCTTGGCTTCTTGGAGATGGAGTCTTCTTCCTGCTCCAAGGAGGTCTCCGGCGGGACAGCTTTCCTGCATGGGGATGGACGGAAAGAGAGAGAGAGAGAGGTGACGGGAAACCTAACATGGCTGCCTGCACCCGATCCTCGCATCCCGATTCGTGCTTTTGTCATAACGCCCGTGGACACACGCATATAATTGCCCTCGGGTTTGGCGGTTCGTGCGGGCGATGCGATCGCCCTCGGTATCTCGTCCCCTTTGCCTCATTATTTTTTCATGTTCTTCCTCCGCATTGGTCCGGATGGATATGACTTCGCTGAGGTGATGTTGACTTTCACGTGTAGCTCTTTTGAGTTACTTTTATTGGTACCTCTTTGTGCCCATGCGATTTGGCCTTTTCTGTGCTTTTTTTTTTTGTGGGTTAATGGAAATCCGTACCCTTTCAACCACTAGTACATTAAAAAATTTATTTTTGTGAGGATTATATTTATGTTTTATAGTACGTGTTGTGCATATTTACAAACCCTTCTCCGAGGGTTTGACGCCTGGGAATTTTTTTGGTCAAAACACCTGAGGGATTTTAGATCGCTAGAAGTTTTCAATCGACTATTTTCGACTGGAGGAAAATTAACGTACGATCTCTTCATTAATTCACTCTGTAATGAGTTTACAAATATAGTTGATGTGCTATGCTATTGAGTGCGATTTTGTGTTTGGTTTTGTTGTGAGCTCTATTGTCATATACTGTCAAATCACAAATCATTTTATTTGTTTTCATTGACTCGACAAGACAATATGCATAGAAAAACCTACACCAAGTTTGTTTCAGGTGCTCCTCATACAATTATATTCAATAATTACATCTAGACACTTGACGTTGATTGATTTATATAACATTGAGATATTGTATTCTTAAGTGCTAATGAGATTGTCTCTTTAAGCAAGTCAAATTTTTATTGTTGGGAGATAAAAGTTCTAATCTCGCTTCATCTTCCCTTGTAGTTTAATTTTCTTGAATCACAATTCCTCTTCAAGCACCACTCATCTCTATCGTTTCATTGTCATAGAGTTATGAATATAACTATAGCTTAACAACAGGAATTCGCAATTATTGCCTCATTCGGCCCTTATAAGATGCATCAACTTGGTAATCACCTTTTTTTACGCAAATCCTTTTTTGACATTTGATTTGGTTAGTTAATTAATAATTGCACACATAACTACGTGTGTGTTGGTGAAAGTGGTGACGTGTACAAAGAAAGAAAAATTGTTCAATTGAAAGTTCCATTTGTTTTACAAAAAATAAATTATTTGAAAAATATTTCTTTAACTTGATCTCTGTGTCACTTAAAAAAATTAGCCATTGAAAATATTTTTATTATCGACAACAATTTATGTATAAATATTTTTGTGGACAACGATAATATTTTTTTGTCCATTCATTTTTATAATGATTCAAGTGATGGTTTTTTTTTTAAAAATGTTTCTTAAATCATTTATTTTTCACTAAATGAACGCATCATAAAATTAATAGTATAAAGTTGGATCTCCCAATACACAAAAACCCTTAATAACCCTACTGTGATCCGGGCTGAAAGTATGCTTTTTGGTTTTCCTTTCTTTTTCTTGCTAAAATAAAATAATATATTTTAGGAATTTTAAGCCCAATATGAATCCAGCGGTTCAACAAGAAGATGCAAATTCGACCAAAAAAAAGAAAAAGAAGATGCAAAGGTTACACACCATAAAAGATCTATCCACGCATCTAATTAATAATTATCGCTTCTTTCACACGCTTCCTTTCTCACCAATTTCAATTGAAAGGAGTGACGAAAAGGGAAAGAGGAGATTTAATTACACACTAATTACGCGGTGGTCTCTTTTCAAAGCTAAGGAAAAAGTGGATATATATGTATAATATATATATATATATATATATATATGTAGGTGCGTGACCTTAGTGGGTCAAGCATGAACTAAGAAGAAAGGCCAATTAATAAAATAAATAACCCATTTCGACTGCTGAGAAGTCATAATCTCCCAGTAATTACCAACCAGTTTTTTATTTTATTTTATGAAAAAAGATATGTAATGCAATGAGATTATGCATGGTTTTGAGATTATAACATAAAATAAATTAATGGACCCCCCTCTCCCCGCGCCTCGTGCCTCCGACGTGTCACTATCTAAATGTAACGTCTCATCTAGAGCGTTGGCCAGTATGAGTTTTCGAATTAAATCGATTACTAAAACTATTAGAATAATGGTGCTGATGATGACATTCTTTTGACTTTCTCCCTGGGGAAAAAAGCAGCAGGTAAAGAATCTGTGCCCTCCAATCAAAAAAGGGATATGATAATTGTTTGTTTTATAGGGCATAGGACATTAGATTATATTAAAGTTCCCCCCTTTTTCACGCCAAAAAGCATAGAATAAAATTTAATTATCAAAGCCCCTAAAGTGGGGTTGTACTGATTAAAGAAAACGTTCACATGCGATGCAAATTTTTTGCACTTGCTCTCGGAACTTGCACTGGGGGCAAAAGTTGACCACATGACCCATTATTAGTTTCCACGTGGAAATTGAAAGGAATAATCTGGTGATATATATATATATATATATCTATCTCTGAAGGATAAGTTAAATTAATAATAGAAAAATAGAGTAGCTTTTGTAATCTATATAGGTGTGATCATTGTGTAGATGGGTCAACAGACACATCCTCTCTTGCATGATGTATTGCCTTTGTCCTTATTCGTAGGGTAGTTCCTCCCTCCATCAAGGGTTAATTCCCTAAATAACAGATTTTTAATTTATATTCTTTTTTGACGTACCTGACTTCATAAATTAATATCTCGTCCCTAAAATCAATAATGATCTCAACTCACACAAAATAAAGATATCAAGTTCAATTTATGGCCCAATCCATATACGCTTATCATTGCCGGCATCTCTATTTGCTCGTACAGTGCATTAATCACTTACCTATATCCGTTGAATCTTTTTTTCCCATTCCAACGTCTTGACAATTCTTTATTTGTAGTTGTTTATTTCCTTGCGAGTCAAAATTATTGAATTGTATCGACCCATCAATACGACATTTGGTAACTCAAATGTACATTCATAAGTCGGGTTTTTCTAGATTTAAACTATTAAGTAATCGACGGAAGGTGCAAATATAATCGGGTGCAATTAAAAACGCGACATATTTAGAGGATAAAACAACATTCTCCCATTCATCCTTTCCTTTCATTTTTATAATTTTTAGCCAAGCATTCAATTTTTTCCCCTAAATAGTGCGGAGGTAATTTCGGGCGAGAAAACATTCGGAGGCATAATTACGGCTAATAATACGTACCTGCCCCTAATAAAAAGCGGGTGACGTGGCGCTACCTAATTCGACAAAAGCTACAAGACGCGAGCAGTGCCTACGTGGCAATCCCTCCTCATCTCTCTCTTCCTTCCCAGGTAAAAATGTTTTCCTCTCCGCTTTATATAATGGCGACACGATTCAATTGATTTGATCTCTCCATTTTCATGCTCTAAAACCTAAAAAAAGATCTCATTTTTAACTTAATCCACAATCTCCATTGCTCCTCTTCCTCCTCCATCTTCCTCCTCTTCCATCTCCGTCTTCCTGCAATGGCGTGTCGGTTCTGCTATCTCTCGCCGCGACACCGCCGACGCGAGTAGGGAGCTTCGCAGGTACGCTTCGGTCCCGGTCGTTTCTCCGCTATCAATCTCGATCACCCCGATGCGGCAATCCGAGAATTCGGCTGCGTTTCCGGATTCTGGGATTCCCGATTCGAATCGCATTGTGGTTTTCTTGACGTCGGTGGGTTTTTTCTTTTTGTCAGGTGAGGTGCCCCCCCGCTCGCTCGTTGTCATGCTCCCTTTGTTCGGATTAGGGCATACTGTTTCTGATCGTTTATATTCCCCGGTTCGCTTTAGAACGCAATTGTAAAAAATATTTATTTTTATTTTTTTTGGTTACGGATAGTTTTATGTGAATTGTAGAGCTTCCTTTTTTTTTTTTTTTTTTTTTTTGGGTTTGAATTGCGAAATGAAGGGTCTTGGGCAGAGTTGTTTTTCCGAAAGGAACGTTTTTTAGGTTGTAGCTGGAGTGTGTGGCGGTAGCGAAGGCTTAGGATAGGGGTGAAAGATGACTGATATTCAACCGCTTCAGCAAAAGCCCGAGTCGGCCGGCGATGTCTGTTCCGAATTCGAGCGCGGGCTGGAGGAGTTCATGCGGGGCCACCTGGACGATTGTATGTCGTTTGCCTCATGTAGCTCGACGCGTGCGCCCGATGAAGAAGATGATGAGGGTGACCAGCTGGTGAGGCGGAGGCGGAGATCCGAGCTCGAGGGTGATGACCTTGCTGAGTCCTCGGCTGCGAGGAGGCGCCATTCGCGCATTTTGAGCAGGTGGGCTGCTAGACAGGCCCAGGAAATGATCACGACCATTGAGAGGAGAAATAGGGAGTCTGAGTTAATGGCCTTGGCCGGTTTGCAGACTGTGTCGATGCTTGATGCGTCATTCCTAAGGGAGTCTCAGTCACCGACTTCCCTGAGGCAAGGTGCTGCTGAGCAGCCAAACACTCAGGCTTCATCTATTTTGCAGATGTGGAGGGAATTGGAGGATGAGCAGTTGCTGAGTCGGGCCAGAGAGAGGGTGAGGGAGAGATTGAGGCAGCGGAGGAGTGTTGAGCCCAACACAAATTTGTCCAGCGCCAATATCTCTGAGACTAGGGGCACTGAGATGCAGGGAAGTGTTGGGGATGTGAGCGAGAGTGAGAATGAGTATGGTACTTGGTCGCATGATCAGACACAAAATGAACGTCGGGATGATAATGGATCGAGCAGGGAGCAGTCTCCCGATCTCGGTGAGGTTGAGAGGGAGAGAGTGAGGCAGATTGTTCGGGGATGGATGGAGAGTGGGATTGGTGACCATTCTTCGAATGGTAATCACAGAGACAACAGATCGCGAGCAGAATGGCTCGGTGAAACAGAGCGTGAAAGGGTGAGAATTGTTAGAGAGTGGGTGCAAATGACTAGTCAGAGAAGGGATGCTCGTGGTAGCCGGAGGGAAGATCATGAAGAGGGAGCAAGACAAAGTACTCAAGGTGATGGAGTTCGTGAAGGTTCTGTTGCTGACACCGAGGATGGTCAACCAGAGCATATTCGGCGGGACATGCTCCGTTTGCGTGGAAGACAAGCCCTGATTGATTTGCTCATGAGAGTTGAGAGGGAACGACAAAGAGAACTTCAGAATTTGTTGGAGCATCGGGCTGTGTCTGATTTCGCTCACCGTAATCGTATTCAGGTCAGTGGCTTGGCAGTGAATTTCTAGTTTTTCTTTTATATACATGTACGAGCTTTTCCTGCTTGAAGTCCAGTTTGTCTGCCTTAACTTCTTCTGACCATTTCACGTCATAAGGGTTCCTTGTTGGCCACTGGTCTTTTCTTTTGCTAAGATATTACCCATTTGGCCATAGCATGGGGGATTTTCATGTTTGGTTTTCCTGTTTGTGCTTGTCATGATTTACCCCAAGCTTGTTTTACATGCCTTGCCAAGAATCAGAAATTGCGAATCGAATTAAATTCAGATGATCGATCTAGATTGGATGGTTATCTCCGAGTGTTTCCAGTTCCAAGGTCCTTATAAGTGCTGCAATGCAGAGAATTGTTGTGGGTTGGTAGATTTCTTTCAGAGGAGTTGTAATGGAATTGCAATATTGTCTTTTAGCTTCTTCTTCTTGTACAATTAATTGCAATTTCGCTGGCATTTTGTGCTTTTGAACTGTTATAGTCTGATGTTTTCAGTCACTACTACGAGGGCGATTTTTGCGAAATGAAAGAACAGTTGAAGAAGAAAGGCCTCCTTCTATGGCAGCAAGTGAATTGGTTCAGTTGCGACAACGACATACCGTTTCTGGTCTAAGGTAGGACATCTTTCTGAAAATGTTTAGGAAGCTTAAAGTTTTGTAATTATTCATTTTCAGTTAGGTTAGAAAGCTGTTTGCAATGCTTGTGAGTTGTCCACCTTTCCTTTTTAGATTCCACAATAACTAATTTGCTTATAGAGAGATAAAAGTATGTATAGAGCTGTTCTTTTTCTCCCAAGTGGATTTACAGTTTAGTTAATAGCCATTCCCTTTACTTTTAACTTCTGTGAGAAGTCTGATCATTAGACAGTAAACATAGATGAGAAGTACAATACTGGAAAAACATAAAAATTTGAACTTCAAAATAATGTTCTAACACAGTTTTAGAGATCATATACTCAGAAAAGGAGTAGGATGTCTAGAATATCTCACCTCTTGGTTCATTCCCCTTCCCCTTCCATGACATGTTGATATAGAAATGCTGATCTTAAAATTTAATGAAAGTTTTTTATTTCAGAGTAATGGAGTATTATGATAAAAGGCACATTTAGTGGTATCTTCCCAAGGTTGTTAGTGTTTTTACTCTTCTTGGCTTTGTGCAATATGAAAGAGTGCTTTCTATTTTGATTTTCTCCCCTGAGATGACCCTAGAGGTAAAAAAGAAGAATTTTGTTGGCTTTAGAAGTGATCGCGACATTCTTCGTCACTCTTTAGGATTATTTTTCTTCTTTTGGTAAAAAAAAATGTCGGTATTGTTATTAGTCATCTGATGAGTTTATTAAGAATTTTAATCCATCGTCGGTTCCTCTCCTCATTAGGGAAGGATTCCGTTCCAGACTAGAAACTATTGTTCGCAGTCAGGCTAATACACAGTCTGATTCTGCATCTGTTGATGTTGACAATGAGTCCAGAAATGGGAGGACTCCTGGAGCTTCACTGGATGTTCAACAAGAAAACCACGAACCCTTACAATCCACTAGCCAGGCAAATGACAGTGGCCGCTCATTGGATCGAGTAAGAAACAACGAAAACAGTGCAGGTGCTGAAAGTGTGAATTGGCAGGATACATCTAATGAAGGTGGCAACTGGGAACAGAATTTGGCTGGTGAGCGGGGAGAAGGGCAACAACAAACTGCTGCACAATTTAATGAGTTTAGGGATGATAACATTGCTGATATGGAGTTTAGGGATGATAACATTGCTGATATGGAAGGCAATTGGCCCACAAATTCGGCCAATGACTGGGCTCGTGGAGCTCCAACAAATATGGGGGAACAATACCTGCAGCAAACGCAGGGTGTATGGCATGATGATGGTGGCCCTCACGAACCAGTGGGAATGTGGCCGGAAGGGTCTGCTGGTCCTTCTAGAGCACGGCGTGCTGGTCCTCTCAGAAGGTATAATAGATTCCATCCTCCCGATGATGATAACGTTTACAGCATGGAGCTCAGGGAACTTTTGAGCAGGTACAAATATTTTAATGGATATTTTATCCATTAGGCTTATGGACCTTTTGGGCTCGATCGAATCTAATATCCTTTAAAATGCAGGAGAAGTGTTTCCAATCTGCTGCGCAGTGGCTTCCGTGAAAGTTTGGATCAGCTGATACAGTCATATGTGGAAAGGCAAGGTCGTGCTCCCATTGAATGGGATTTGCAAAGAAATCTGCCTGCTCCGACTCCAACTCCTGCCTCACCTACTCAGGATCAAGAGTCACAGACAGATCAAGTGGATGTCACTAACAGACCTCCAAGAGTTCATCCAGGTCCATCAATACCCACACCACAGCCACTTTGGCATCAGGATCTACACCATCCTGGATGGTCTCGCCACAGCATGCATCGATCAGAAATTGTGAGTTATTTTGATATCTATAATAATGTGGTGTTAACCTTATCAAAGCATGTTGGCATTATGTTGCTTATTCCAATTGATGGGATTTTTGGAGTATGATGTCAATAGAAACTCGATCTTGATGTTTTACCTCTCTAACTGGAATTATAACTTCGAAATTTCATTAGTTGTCATGGGAATAGGGTAGTACTCAGTTATTCTTTTGGTACAGGTCTTAATGCAACCAATTGTTCACTGGATAGCGGCGTCAAAACATTTGGTGTTGCTCAAGAACTCTTGACTCTGTTTCAAAGGCAGTCATGTGTTATGTTGTATTAATGCTACGTTTGGAATAGGGTTGAGTTTACCTTGTCACTTAATTAGCTTCCTTGTTTGAGGAATGGTATTATGCAATGCTTTAATCTGGAAACTGGGGGTAAAATCTTTAGCTGATTGAAAAATTGCTGCTGTATGGATGCTTTGTTGTTAGCATATCGTTTCCATTGGGCATGCAATACTGAAATCTGAACTGACTTTAAATGGTTGGTTGGTGCAGGAATGGGAGATGATCAATGATCTCAGAACAGACATGGCTCGCCTGCAGCAAGGCATGAGCCACATGCAAAGGATGTTGGAAGCCTGCATGGATATGCAGCTTGAGTTGCAGCGATCTGTGAGACAGGAAGTCTCAGCAGCTTTAAATCGATTTTCTGGTGATAAAGGTCTGATTTTTGCATTATAACCATTCTTTAATATATATATATATATATATTTTCCTGAAGTAGCTATTGCCTGATTTTTCTTGAACTTATGAACATCGCTTTTAATTGATAGTCATGGAGTTATCTATCGTCCTATGGTTTAGGCCTGTGGTTTTGTTCTTTCATCTTACTAGTCAACACAACACCGAATGTTGCAGGTTTGGGTCCTGAGACATCAGAAGACGGATCTAGATGGGCTCATGTGAGGAAAGGAACTTGTTGTGTTTGCTGTGACAGCCACATTGATTCCCTCTTGTACAGGTATGCTGGCTTTGCCTTCTCTTTTCCGAAGGTTGTGCTTTTACATGAGAACTGCATGCCCAAGATTTCTCTGGGGAGAGATCACATTTGTTGCTCACGGACTCAACTCATTTAATGGGATTAAACTTTTCCAGATGCGGGCACATGTGCACTTGTTTGAAATGCGCAAATGAATTGGTTCGTGGCGGAGGGAAGTGCCCTCTATGTAGAGCTCCAATTGTTGAGGTTGTTCGAGCATACTCCATACTGTAAACAGTTGACACCTGTGAAAGAAAGTGTGTATAAGAGAACCTGGAATCCGGGGTAAGATCGGTAGAGCCATGTCCAGTTTCTCTTGGTTGAAGCAGTGCTCCAAGAATGTTGGGGTATTCACTTATTTATTTCTGTTCTCCTAATTATATGTTGAACGCTTCTCAGTGTATAATTGGAAACAAGAAAATGGCATCGCCAATTCATCATTCATGTGTAAATAAAATATCAAAATCTTTTCCCTCTTATCTCCTTTCCTAAAATGAGACGAGAAAGACGCAGATGTTTGGTGATTTCAGTACTGCCGTAGCTTAAAACTGATTAAGAAATGGCATGATCGGTTGTCCAAAATTGAACAATCTGAGTATGGTCCATCTCAGTTATTGAGGCCTATAGGCATTCCACTTGTAACCCCCAAAAAAGGGAAATTTCTTCTCTGGACTCAGGTCTACCGGATCGGTCGATTTTGTGAGTTTCACATGGGCTCCGCATGTGGGTCCAGGCAGGGTATTCCCTGAAAGTACTAAAAAATTTGTATATATACCTAATCAAGTGAATGATCCTCTGTGGTCCAGGTGAACAACGTTAATCCATTTTCAAATTGAAACAGATTTGTAGTTTACTGATGATTTTTAACATATTATGGATCTTCGATAAGCAAGTTCTGGAAGAGTTGTCTGGGGAAGGAGAATGAATAATTGGTAGATCTGATTAAGCTATATGACTAGCAGAAGAATCTTGAAAAGCACAATAATGAAAATTCCAATAGAGAAGTATGATAATGACTTCTTCTCCATGGAAATGTATGGTTATGGTTTACAGGGATATTAGAAGTAAAGTGAGGGAAACTTTTCGACTGTCTTCACGAGCGTGGGTATATTTTCTAGACAAGCTCTCCAAAAATGGGAAAAAGAACGTCCTATTGACTCATTTACAGAAAATATTGACAATGATGATTCCAATCATGCCCAAACATGGCTTCGGAGAATGAAGTATGCGTTATGCCCCAATTGAATTGCAAATTCCGAACTTACATGTATCACTGTCACCGTGGGACTTCAAATGCCTACAGAAAGAAACTGTCCCTAAAGCTCTCGTGTATTCTCTTCTATACTTACTAATGCACAGCTCCTATACACGTGTCTTTTTGTTATCCTGAACAAATACTACATCAATTGTTTCCTTGTGTGTGAATTTTTTTGTTAAAACTGGTGAAGATGAGTACTTGATCCAAAAATTAGCAGTAAATGGGTCAAGAGAGAGGACAAACTTCACCCAAAAGCACGTTCCTGGCTTATTAGTTCGTTTCGGCATTTCTTGCCTTGAGTTTCATCACAAGCTCCTCGCGCTGAGCCTCTGCCTCTGCATATCTGAGGCTCATCTGCAGGTAGCTCTCCCGTAAATGTATCAATTCTTCCTCAAGTGATGATTTGTCCTGCCCTGGTTGTGTCTCCAGCAATGCATCTTCTGTCATGCGTTTCGGCATATGTGAGGGATTGTTTGTGGACAACAAACTGAAAAGAAATGCCATCTTTGAGTTAGAAACAGCCGGATGGATGAAGAAGGCTCATGAGTTTTAGAAAAGTCGGTGCATGCCAGACATCCCCAGAATTGATTGATCTACTCGTCATTTTAGCAAATGAATGCATGACTTCTCATAAAGTCGCAAACAAGGCCAATTATCTGATCTAACTTGCGAATTAACTCGAGGCATGAGAGGCTATGGTGGGTTGTTTTAAATTTCTGCTAAAGAAAAATTGGTGTCATTCTTGTGACGAACTGTGCATACTGCTTGCTGTTTCAGTCTCCAAGATTCTAATGGCTTAACTTTTCTGATAAACTTTAAAATCATAATTAAAATCTGGAAAATTGAGGGAAGTTAACTGGAGTACTGCCATTGTCTACCTCTTAAGCTGCATTTTATACATATCGTTGGCCTCTAAAACCTCAGCCAGCTCATTCTGAAGAATTGAGATCTTCAATGATAGATCTGGGTCATCCGTGCACTTTCTCTGTTTATTGTTCTGAAATGAATATGGAGCAAACAAAATTAGCTGGATAACAAATTTCTCAATGTAAGGCAGCCTTTTATCGATGGCTATAACATTACTCACAAGATGCTAGGGCGTAAAACTAGTGAAATATACCTCTTCACAGAGTTGATCTACTTCTAGATGCCCTTGATCATCCGGAAAGTGTTGCACTTGAATATCTTCTGCAGGTGACTGCTTTTGTTGCACCTCACTAATCTGGCAATTCTGTAGCTGTATTAGAAATGTAATCCATACTGCATTAATTTGGAAGAATGCTATTTTAAAGGAGAATTCATCATACGGACCAGTGGGGGCTTTACTTCATAGCTAACTGGAAGACAACTTGTATTCCCAGGCTTGTATATATCATATCCCATTTCCTTCATATGTTTCACCTGCTCCTGCACTGCTTGAGCACTCTTCTGGCATTCTTCTTTCTCTTCTTCCAGGCACTTCGTTCTCCTCTGGAGCTGGCTATAAGATCTCTTCATCCGAGCAACCTCATTTTTCAGCTCAGCTTCCTGGGCAAATAAAGCTTCTCTGGCAGTTAAATCTCCCTCAAGGCGTAAGATCCTTTCCTGAAGGGCAACTTTAGCATGTTTGCATTCTTCTAGTTCAGACAAAGCCTTTTGTATAGTCGAGATCTTCTCAACAAATGACTCTCTCTCCACTTTCATTTCTTCAAAATCTGCCAGTAATACATGGTGTGAGGTTTCTAGCCTTTCCTTTTCGAATGTTGTCTCACTGATTGTTTTCTTGAGAGCCAAAACTTCATTCTGAAGCAGTTCAATCTTCTGTAGCTGAACCTTAAGGCAAGAGATCTCTTCCAAGAGCTGCACTCTCTCATACTCAGAAGCTTTTAGTTTCATTGCAAGACTTCTAGCAGCATTTCTCAGTTTGCTTTCATTAGATTTTACATCTTCAAGCAAAGTTATCAACTTATGATGGCCATCAATCAAAACTTCCTGGTTTTGCTTGGAAGATGCCAGCTCCCCAATAAGGCCTAGTACCTTTTCTTCATATTCCAACTGGATGTTATTAACCATACTTTCTGGATGTTCAGTTTCCTCTTCAGAATCCTTGACAGTGTCTGTTCTGGCTTCCCGAATAAAAATGTTATCTAGTCTCCTGTTTTCAAGAAGAAGTGCATTGAGTTCAGAATTTAGAGCTTTCTCTTTCAAGGTGCTTTCTTCCAGTAAGGAATCAAACTTTTCTTCTAAAACTTCAATTTCATTTGAAAGATGAGAAAAGGCCTCATTGGATTCGGCAAGTTCTGCTTCCAAGAAAGTAATGCGCTCATGCAACTCTATGTTCTGCTTTCTCAATTCTCCGTTTAATTTCTGAAGTGAGCTACATTCCTCGATAAGATTTTCAGCAGTAGCCTGCACTTTCATATTTGCAACTTTTAGATACTTGCACTCTTCTTGAGCTTCTAGTAACTGCTTATGAATTTCTTGTAACCTTTGTTTCGCAGTAACCTTCTGTGCTTCCATCTCAATTTCCAATTTCTTTATGACACTCTGGAAATTTGATGATTGAGATTCAGAAAACTGGATTGCCAAACGGCTTGACTCCCTTTCATCAGTCAAATATTGTAGTTGAGCTTCCAGGCCACATATCCTTTCAGATAGCCGTACGTTTTCTTCTTCTAGTTCTGATAAATGAATTTCGAGTTCATTTTTTTCGCCCTCTAGCTCTGACCATTTTCCAATAACCTTGTCAGCTGAAACCTGTGGACCCATGCTGCTAGCATGAACCATCTTGCCTTCATGCAAAGGACAAAAGCTGCAGTCGCTATCACTACCTCTTTCAGTACCTTTCATTTTATTATCCACCTTCGAATTTTCCTGCTCAAAATTACATAACTGAGTCTCCAACTCCTTTTGTAGATGCTGTAGAGTCTTGACCTCTTCCGTCTTGAGTATGTTGTCTGCCTTCAACTTGTCCATCTCAATAAAAATTTCCAGCATCTTTTCACTCAAATCTCTGAGTCTCGGTTCCAGTTCAATGTGAAGAGCACTGAGTTCCTCATCAAGAGTCAAGACTCTGTCTTCTTCCATGTCATAGGGAGGAAGGTCTTCCCCAGTTCCATCTCCACTCATGGTTCTTGGCCTGGATTCTTCTTTTTCCGACTCTTTATCCTTTAAGTCTCCAATTCTTATTTTGATTAATTTTTTTAAATGTACAAACTTGTTCAGTATATCATCATCATGGTTTTTTAGGTCACTACTATATATACTCTGTAGCATGTCTAGATAATATATAGCATAATTACTTACAACATTTTGAGGCAAACAAAGAGTGAGCTGTTCCTGCAGCTGCTTTACGGTGTTTGCTGAAACTTGAAGCTGCTCTTGATAATGCTCCAATTGCCGATGCAAGGCAGCGATCTCAATTTCCTTGTCTTCTGCTTTTGTGCAACCTTTGCAAGGTTCAACATCAAAAAGAGAACCTTTATCCTTGAGAGATTGCAACTGCAATTCCAGTTCAGCACATTTATCCCGGAAAGAAATGCACCCCCTATGGTCACAAGATAATTCTTCGAAGAGAATCTCCTTCTCCTTTAGTTCCTCCAGAAGCTCGGATACTTTCAAATTCAGTCTGGCTATTTCTGACTGACGACTTTCAATTTCTTTTCTGTCATTTGGGATTATATTTGAAGCAGAAGCCGTGTTCTGAGGGTGCAAATCTTTGAGCTTAAATATTAGCTGCAGGTTTTCATCTGTAAGTTCAGTGCAGTCTTTCTCAAGCTCCTGCACCTTCAACTTTAAAGACTTAATTTGCTTTCTCAGATCGGTATAACTTGCATCTTCACAGCTGACTTCCTCAAAGACTTGAGAATCGAGTGCTTCAGGTGACATTTCTTTAATGCTCTCGACATCCACCTCATTCAGAGTCGATTTATTTATCCATCCTGCCTCACATTCAACCATTGTTTTGGTCTTGCAATCTTGGTCATTTTCACTATCTCCTTTCTCCTCCGACATTGGTTGCAGAAATTTCATGGCACTTTCCAAGTTCTGTTTCTCCATAAATCTTGGTTGCCAGAGGTTAAAACTTTTGGTGCCATCCAGATGAAATCGTGGAAACACATCACTAATGGGTTGTGCAAACACAGAATCAGGTGTGCATGCATCATACAATTTTATCTCCTCAGTGGAAACATTTTCAGTTAAAGTGACTTCTGATTTTGCAGATAAAAGATCAGCAATTTCCATCTTCTGTTTCTCTATGGTATCTTCCATTTCTTGAAGAACGGAGACAAGCTCAATATTGGAGTCTTGGGTTTTCTTTAGTTGTAAAGCCAAATTGGCATTTGTCTCCTTTTGGAACTTGATTTCTTCTTCCAGCTCTTTCTGAAGATTGTCTGCACCTTTTTCTTGTAACTTCAAACTGTCCATTGCTGTTTGTTTCATCATCAAATCTTCTAGCAGAATTTTTTGCCGCTCTATTTCCTGCTTCAGGCTGTGGCACTCTGTACGTGATGCAGACAGTTCCAACTTGAGAGTTTCTTGGTGCTCAGACTGGTTCAAGGACTCCCTTTGCAATTTTTCAATGTCAACCATCAGCTTTTGGGCATTTTTCTCCCACATCCTAGCTTCTGCCCTAAGTTCCTCTACCGTGACTTCCACAGCTTCAATCAGGTCTTTGGATGAACCCCCATTGCGCAAGGGTGACATGGAGGGCTGTGAAAATCGACGGAACTCTCTGTTTTCTTTTTCCAAAGAATGTCCTGATCTCCAGACATTTGAATTGAATGAGGAGTTGTTTGAATTAGCAGGAATATCACCGGAGTTGGAGCCATAAGCAGAACCAGTGTTAGATCCAGTTGAATCCTGCCATCCAATAAAACTGTAAGTATCCCCAATAAGATAGTTACTGGGGGACAATTTTTCCTGCCAATGGATTCCTCCAAAGAGTCGAAGCTTTGATGTGAATCTGACTGTGAGAACGTTGTTCCCCGTGACAATGTTAGAGGAGAGGTGAACTGGTGGGAGTTAAACTCCAAGATTTTAGGAAATGCTACAGAAAAAATCTAATTCTTGCATCTGGGATGTATCCTATTACCCAGCATGACGGTCATCAGTTAACATGCAAAAGCAACATCACCTTTCCCAGGCAACTCGAGATATAGCTCATGCAAATACATATCAAACTCGCTTGATTCACAAAACAAGCAGTCCTGAGAGCACCGAATCTTGTTCTTCAATGAAAGAAGACAATAGAAATTGCAAAATCCAGAATATTATGTTCTGGACATGCATATTTCTAAATGAAGGAAAAAAATGGTGAGATATGAGAAGAACATAGGTGGAACTGTGGATATGCAGATATCTGATGAGACACGTGAAAGGACAAACCTACTCGAAGAACACATATCCCAAGTGAGGAAAAAAATACCTTTCTTCCAAATTCTTCTGAATGAGATGGACTATCCATGTAATTACTAGATGAAGATCCAGCACTGCGGACAAAAATACTGTCAGATACATCAGATTTGTTATCCACATCGTCATAGTCAATGCTTGCCTCATCAAGTGATGAATTTGAATCTTTCCAGTCATCCCTGTAGAAGGAGTTGTTACTATTACAAATTCAATTATGAAGCTGGAGCTGCAACATTCTAACATCCAAAAGGAGAGTGAAGCTGAACCTCATCTTTGGAGTTAAACAATGTATTTTCATCTGTAGAAGGAAGAAGATAAAGGCAGATGAGCAGCTGTGTCAATAAGCTCTCAACCACCAAGTCTGATTTCTTGTTGATTACTTGATGACTGAGTAGCTATAAATCTATGAATAAACACCAAATGGATGAGCTTGCATATATCTCAAGAATAGGTTAATGGTTTATAAGTGTAAGTTTAGTGACTGAAAATTTTAAAGCATGCATTTTGTTCCCTCAGAGAATACTTTATCCTTCTTATAGTTTTCAAGTTCTTCTCCACATAGGTCTTTGGAAAATTAAAAGAATGACTGAGGAGGAGAAGGTTGCCTTTCTGAAATAGTATCTGTGAAATGTGAACACTCCAGAATGCCCATTACAGTTAGAAAATAAGGCTGATCAGCGCCTACTGAACCACCCCAAATGAATAAGGATAGTCCGTGCTTGTTTAAACTTTAACAAGATTAGAAGTGCCTTTTTGCTTTCCCTCGAAAATTAAAAATATTACTCATAATTAAAAAAAAAAAAAGTGAAAAAACTATATGCAGATCTGCGTGTCAACATTTACATTATATGAAAGTTTTTTTTTAGTCAGAGAGCAAAAAAAATAAAGTGCATGTGCTGCAAAATTTAAATTAAGCAAAAAGTAAAAAATAAAAGCCAATCCAGAAAGTCCTCCATAACAGAGTAAAGAAAATGCAACATAAATTTTTTACATGGTTCTGCAACTCCATAACATTCAGAGTACAAGAAAACTAGATTATAATCCAAAAAGTCCAGTCCTCACGAGATTATCATGCTTCCATTCCGTGGCTTAGCTTAGTACACTCATGCTCACCTAATAATTGAACTTTAGAATGGCATAGTACAGGATCTGTGATTACACATTCAAACAAGTCAGATTCTAGACATTGTGATTCTGGATCCCCTATCAAGTAAGCATAAATAAAGAACAGGGGAAAGAAGATTCTTTTAATAAAAGCAAAAGCTTGACCCTTTTGTCTAAAAACTCCAGCACGAATGTTTTCTTGACTACAATGTGACTTGAAAACTTGAAGGCTATTGAACTGGTCTAGTGCCAGATTGATTCAATCCTTGAAACCTTGAAGCAAAAGCAGCTAGACTATACTGGAGAATTTTGTGTTCGCTGACAGAATCAATTCAGCAATCGTAAGGAAAAGTTATCTGTTTGTGAAACTTACTTGTAAAATTGTTCCTTGATTGCACTTCTTCAGCTGTAATGAAACAAGAACAGAAGCTTTTGAGCTAATATAGTTTGCCAGGTTGATTGATGCCTCTCCAAGGATACTGGATCTAGATGATCCCTAAAAGAAGAATGCCATGAAAACTTGAATACATTAGTTTTCACTAATGGAAACCTTCTGTTTGATAAAACTCTCTTAGTTGAGAGAAACCTCATACCATTGTGACAACAAATTTAAATAGGCACCCTTCAACATCTTTTGGACCATCATACTTTGATATCAAGATTGATTTTGATATGGTCTCTGACCATTGACAATTTCCATTCCAGACTGGCACTTTTTCCAACCTTTTTATAGTTTTTCCTGTGTCCACTGAGATAATAGACAAAGAAAGTTTGTCCCATCCTTTTGGTACCTGCATATGTTAAGATGAGTGTGAAATGGAGAAGAAAGAAACATAAAAACTAACAATGGACTAGGTAAAAAGAAGTCCTAGTACGTTGGATCAATGGACACATTTATTCAAATAATTTAGTTAGCTAGACCAAGTACCAATTGCTGAAACACTTCTTGCACATGCTTTCCCTAGTTCATCTCAATGCCAAAGCTGGACTTCAACATTCAGGATTCAGCATGTAGAATCAGTATTAAGCACAATCTATATTCTTGAGCTAATCATTAAGGTGACAACTGTTGATGGACATCCTGAGGCTTTTAGGAACGCTGGAAGTAAAGAGCTGTTCTCATAAGTCCACATTTATGAGAACATTATAAGATCATGACCTAATGCTTCCTAGGGACCTTGTCCATGTCAAAAAAGAAAAAAGAAAAAGAGGAGATCTAATGGTTGACTATGAACTTTCCTCAGTGTCTTTAATGGGCAAGTAACAATTTCAGATTGAAAGGGGTGCTTGAGTTCAGAATTTTAGGTTCACTGTAGAAACTCATTTAGTGTCCTCCAGTTCCCAACTTAAGATTTCTCTACTTAAAATGCGCTCACAACAGTCAATATGTCACCCAAAATAAATTTACTTCGATAGAAAAGTCATTATGCGACTTTGGAGTCTGAAATTATACTTTCCTTTACCAAAGAGTATACCATTAAATCGCCCCATGCAATGCTAGTCACAAAATGTGACTGATGATTTCAATGCATATTATGTTAGAAGAATGGCGCAAATAATAATTTTTTTGCAGCAGTGCCAGAAAAATATGGCAGCATGTCGCAAGACTCTTTTTTACTGTATACACAAAAAGGACTTCCGCGTAAGATTGCGGTACAGTTGAAGCAAGCATTGACAAGATAGTGCAGTCGCATTCGCAAAATTACAGAACACGAGCAACGATCTGGCAATACTTAGGGAGCTAATACACGCGCACAATCCATCTCCTTGAGCAATGACATAACAAGCGTTAAGCGGTAAAGTTTAAATCATTAGGAATTGTTCGATTGCTTCAACACATGGCACAAAGCGGCGTAACTGCTCCTTCCTCCTCCTGCCGTGAAGAACTCCACTGCGTTTTGGCGTATGAATTTTCCAGCCAAACTCTCTAACACGATGCTATTGTATTCGAATATAAAAAGAGCCTTAATCAACCAATTAGGTACGGCAAACACAGCGACATCCATGAAACTTAAAAAAAAAAAAAAAAAAGAACAACCAATCCTAATCGAATCAGCCAGTATATTTCGGCTCATCTGCCTCTATCGTCTCATCAGCCCGCGAGGAGAGAGAAGACGAGCAAAGAATTTTATAGAACGCGCGCACGAAAATGCCGTTTCCATCCGACGACGAGCACCTGCGCGCGTTTACGCACGACGAGTTCGCATACGCAGTTCGCGAGCGAAGAAACGCCGGCGAGAGGCAGCGGCGAGGCAAAACTAGGAAGCAGGGAAGCCAATTTTCATCAATGCAACATCCGATGGCGAGGATGGAAAACTTGGAGACGTCAACAAGCGCATTTTAGAGAGAGAGAGAGACCTGAAGCGCCTTGAGGTTGGAGAGCTGGAAATCGAATCTCTCGCGCAATTCGTCGGACTTCTGCTTGTGTAGCCTGAACATTGCTCTCTAGTTTCCAGTCAGCTTCATGAAGCTCGCTCGCTCGTTCGCTCGTCCGCTCGTCCGCTCGTCTTCAACCTCGCCGGCAGCTTAGAGAGAGAGAGAGAGAGAGAGAGAGGAGGAGCTTGCAGCTGCAGTTGCAGTTGCAGAGATGATGCGAAGGCGACGGCAGAGAGAAGGAGCACGTTAGCTGTTACTGTCGCCAGAGGAATTTCTTAATGGGGGTCCGGCTTATTTTAAAAGTCCTTTCTTCCGTAGCCCTTTTACTTCTCGGTATTCACTTTTTGGTACTCTGGAGTTTTCTCATTTTTTATTTTTTGGGTTGGTTCACCTTTTCCGCTACCGTCCTTTCTTTAAAAGTTCTTCTTCCAAGCTAAGGCACGAGTGGGAGTAGGAGATCCTATCCATTCTCTTTGTTCATTTCTTTTTCAATTTCATTAAATCAAGAGATTATTTTAAAGAAAAGAGGGAAGAGAAGATAAAAACTCTTCCCATGTGTTGCAACTTGCAAGAATAATCTCATGATTGATAGGTTATTGAGTTTTTTTTTTTTTTTTTTTTAGATCGAGATAGATTATTGAGTTAACCCATATCTAATTTTTCAATTTTAGTGAGAAGATACAAATGAACTCATCTCAATTTTCTTTTCTTTTCTTCGAGAGACAAGTGAGTTTTTTTTTTTTAAAGTCATCTTTGAGATAATTTATTGAAAAAAGGGAGATAGGTCTCTTGAAATAAGTATACTATTGAAAAAATTGTTATTTAACCTCTATTAAATTCAGCAATGCCTCGATAGCAAGCAAAGTTAAAGATAGAGCTAGAACCCTTCACCATAAGAAGATATAAAGTGCACATGAAGTGACTTCGACGCAGTCTACATAGGAAAAGGAGGAAATTTCAAAGATGATTATTGTGGTAGACAATTTACGTGATAAACAATTTAAAAATAACATAATGGAAGAGGTGATTTTTGTGTTTAGTGGCATAAAGGGTTGATCGTGAATTTGGTGAAAAAGTAAATTTCAAATGACTATTCTCTTTAAGATAAGCTTACATAAGGCCAAAGATATTTATCTACGCTCACGTATTGTAATATTTTCCTTGATCCTCAGTATGAAAACAAACCAGATTGTCTTCTCCACATAAAATTCTTGAATTCAGGGCCCCAAATGGAAAACGTCAATTTTGCCGGGGTAGTCAATAAAAAGACCCGAAAAGTCCTCAAGGAAAATTGATCGAAAACGTCGACGAAAGAAGGGACGAAACACCTTAGCGAAACTCCCCAGAAGTTTTAATTTGGGCTTCGGCGTTTCGTTTGTCGGATGAGGGGAGAATTCCAAAGCGTTTTGAATTTAGGGGATTGGCGATTACCGAGATGTGTCGGCTCCTGATTGGCCGAATCGATGGTAATTAGGATCCGCCGCGTTGAGCTGGTGGGGTTAATTAATGAATCGGGGAGGTGCATGATTGTGGCCACGTGGGCGGGCGGGCGGGCGGTCTTTGCAGTTGACGGTGATTAGTTATGTCAAAAGATGGAGTAATTATAACAGTAATTGGCCTTGGATCTTAGGGGCACGAGTACAAGAACGTGCCTCCGAAAAGATTTCGTGATTTTCTTATTTTTAATTTTTGGGTTTTTTATTGTCTAGATTCCGAAGTCAAGTTTGGCGTTTTATGAAGTCCCTATCTTTTTTTTGAAGATGCTCCTAAAAAAGTCTTGAATCTTGTATAGACCGCTGTTTCATCATCACACATTTTAATTTTTAACAAATTTAATCCTAAACTTTTTAATGATTTAAGCCTCATGCCCAGTCTCTTTCCATCTCGCCCATTCCCAGCCTGTCTCGCTCAACGCTGCACCCCTCCCTCCTTAGTCCCCCATCTATTCCTCTCTCTTGACGCCTCTCTCTGTTCCTTCTCGCCTCCCTCTTGCTTGACACCATCTCAAGTCTCAAGTCTCAAGTCTCGATTCTCTCCTTACAATGGAAATAGGGTATGGTGTGAAAGGAGCATTTGAAGTGGGTCCTTAGAGTCCATATTGCAACGCCAAAATGCCGCGGTGGTCACACTCTTTGCCTTTTTTATTCTTGCTTTCTATTTAGAGTCAATCGAGAAGACTTAGAGATGAGACTCTGTTTTCTCCCTCAACTTTCCGAGCGGCCGTCTTGCAGGGTAATAATATATATATATATATATATATATATATATATATATATATATATATATACATGTGTGTGTAAGAAATTAAACACAGCTCATACTTGGACACATTTGGGAATCGAACCGAACTAGTCAATTTGATTCAATTTGGTTTTGGGATCAGGCAGGCTGATTCAAATTGAGAACGAGCCCACCGATCTAATTTTGCTATTCTAAGGTGGGAATCAACCTACTTTAAAACCAATTATCCCTAGTCTTGGCCCTCGCCGCACATAGAGGCGAAGGCTGCAACAATCCTTGCCAAGGCCTTGGGGACTGCTGCACAGGCCTTTGGGGAAAACGAACGATTAAAAAAAAAATATAGGAAATTTAGAAAATTTGAAAAAATTGCAATATATTCATGCCAACACCAGTCGTTTCACATTGGACGTTTGGCATCTATGTCATCGATTTTTTGCCAAAATTGATCAAAATGATTATATCGGCTAGTCGTCAAAAGGTTTAACTCTAAAGTCCATGAGTCAATTGATTATCATGCAATAGGTTTAATATTTTTTAGACAATTTTCCGTCCCCAAGAAGTGAAGAGATCATTCAATTGGAAATATTTGTGTAAAATAATTTAAAAAATCTATGTCATGCCAGAAATCTTTTCGTATTAATTAGCTCTCCATTCTTTCCCCGAAATATCTTGGCATCGCCCTATCATGACCGTCGAGTAAAGTATTTTGGAAATCGAACTATTAAAAAATTATGAGTCTATGATAACAGTCTTCTTAAGGAAGCATTTGAGAAATTTTCAAATAGAGAAAAGGTGAGGGTAGGTTGACGTTTTATTTATTTGGTAGCACGTTGATTAGTCACGTTCATTGGACGCATTAATTAAAGTATAAAACTCTCATAAAATGAAAGCGGCTTGTGCAACTAAATCGGCAAAGATTTGACAACTAACAACATCATGGTTATGGAAAACTCACGTCCAGATGTTAATTACTTGAATTAATGCTGAATTTCGAATGGGAGCATGAAAATCAAATGAAAGTCCAAGTGGCTATCTACATTATGACACTCTTGCATTGATGAGAACCTAACATGGCCTGCGAGCAGTGGGTGCACATGACGATCGTAATCAATTGCTTTGTCTTTTGTTGGGTTGGGATTTATACATAGATTGTACAGGTGGGTTCACTTTAATTTTCTGTCTTGAAAAAAGAAAGTTAAAAAAGGAATTGCACCTGTAATTTGTCGTTCCGACTTCTCATTCCGATTTTGGCATTTGATACCCCCACCTTACAACGGAAATAAATATTTTTTGGAATGTCGATCCTTTCGATGGAAGTAATAATGGACACTCGTTTTTTTCGCGGCTACTTTTCACTTTCCCTTATTTCTCTTGGAAAATTATCCGAAAGTCAGCATGGGGTGGAGAAGTGGCAGTGCGGATGTTGGCAGTCTGCTTATTTACAACTCGTGAACTCTAAGTTTATTGCATTTGTGTGAATTCAGTTTTAAACCTTTCAATTTTACTTATTCAGTCATAAACATTTTCACATTTTGCCAATTGAGTCAATCCGGTTAATTTTAATTGGAATTCGCTAAAATTTGTCGATGTAGATATCGATCGTTCTACGTGGTACGCAGTGCTAACATAAATAAATTTTTTATAATATTTTTATTTTCGAATTTCTTACTAATAATTTTTTAATTTTTCCATTTTTCCTCTCTTTTTTTTTTTCTCATTTCTTCTTCCTTTTGTCAATGATCGAGCTGGTTGGCCTCACCTACCATAGACAAGGCCCAATCAAGCGAGGGTGAGCCTTAACGAGAGGAGCCATTGCCCAGGCCAAAGCGACCTTGCCAAATCTAGTGAAAGGAGCCCTCACTGAGGCTTGCCCACACCTAGACCAGATTTGGCGAGGGCAAACCTCGCCCTACCGATGCTTGGAAAGGCTACCTTAGCCTAGGCAACGACCAGCCTTGCTTAGATGTGGCCATGCCAATAGCTAGTCCGTCAGCAAAATGAAGAATAAAGAAACAAATAAAAAGAGTTCAAAAAAATGTTAAGATATTATAAAAATTATCAACGTTAGAGCTGCTCATTCTACGTGGCACCACTAGCATCCACATATCAATTTCCAACCAAAATTGATTTGATGAACTCAATTGCTAGAAAGTGAAAAGGTTCATGACTAGATTGAAAAAATTGAAAAGTTTATGACAATATTCATAGGTTTAGGACTTTTTGGAAAAATTTTCCATTGCTTTGTTTGGGGATTTTTGGACAATTTTCCTGTCACTTTGTTTGGGCTCGTTTGGCAATTCATATTTAACCATGTTCTATTTTCACATTAGCACTTATCGGAACCTAAACCGATAAGTGCTGTATCCCCGTTAGAGATTTAGTGCAACATGGAGCCTTTTAATATATTTTAACTGGCTTAAAACTCATCCAACTTAAATTTTTTAGTGATAATGAGTCTAATTAACCATTGGGATTCGCCCCTTCCAACATGGAAGGGGGAGGTGAGGGGTTCAAATCCCCACCTTCTTAGGGGAATAGGGTGGGGACGCGTAAATTTCAAGAGTGAGTTTCGACTCCCACGCCCTGCAAAAGGCAGGGCAAAAGTCTGAGAGTAAGTGTAGAGTAGGAATAAAATATGACTGACCAAAAAAAAAAAAGATAATGAATCTAATTAAATATGTTAATGGGTTTGGTCTTAAGCTTTCTTTTAATGATCTCCCTAAATAAAAGATATCTGATTTTTGTGGAGCGTCCCAATGGATATAATATACTATAATCACACATAGGTCAAATCGAAAATAACGACAATCGGGTTAGTTCGTCTTACAAGCATATCATAACAGAAGTAAAAAGGAACTTGAGGATTCTTATTTTATTCTTTTGGGATAGAAAATGTCATAAGTCCTACTTCTAGCTTTGATAGTAGTAGTCGTTTGACTTTTCATTTTTCATCTTAAATAATCGTAACACCAAATATAAAAGAGATGATCTCACTATTATTATCAATCCACAAATAACTAACCAGTTATTTCATATTTTATAAGGGTGTCACACAGAAAACCATGTCAAATCCCTCTCTGTCTCTAGCGTGCGCACTCCATACATCAAAAGGATCATATACTGGCGAGAGACGACGGACGGCTAAATTAATAAAAATCCATACGGTTAATTAAGGTGCGTTTGTAACGTTTTTGTAAAAAAAATTTGTTTTCGGCACTCCGGCAAGGTCGCTAGCCATGGCCAAGGCTAGCGACCAACCAAAGAATAAAGAAGAAGAAAAAGGAGAAAAAAAGTATTTCTCGGAATCGTTTTCGGTAATAAGAAATAATTTTTTACTTTTATTTGTTTCGTTTCAAATATGTTCTTTGGAACAAAAAAATATGATTTTTTGTTCGAGAATAAAAATATAAACAAATGTATTTCTATTATTTTTTTGTTCTCCGAAATAAAAAAATAAAAATTTATGTTCCAGAAAAACAGAAATAAATTTAAACAGACAGGGCCTAAATTTCCAACCCAAGTCTTTGACACGATGCTTTTGTAGTCCAATATAAAATGAGCCTCGATCAACCAATTGGGCACGGCAGACACAGGTATCGAGGGAGATGACACAGCCACTCCATGAAACTTTAAAAAAAAGAAGAAGGAACAACTAATTCTAATTTTGTCTTATCCGGCGCTATCGTCTCATCAGCTCGTGAGGAGAGAGAAGAGGAGCAAAGAATTTCAAACAACGACGCGCACGAAAATGCCGTTTCCATGTGACGACGAGCGACTTGCACATACATGTTTGTGCACAACGAATTTACATACGTAGTTCACGAGCGAAGAACGCCGGCGAGCAAAGAATGCCGGAGAGAGACAGCGACGAGCAGGGAAGCCAATTTCATCAATGGAACAGCAGATGAAAGGATGGAATCTTGGAGACGTCAACAAGCGTATTTGAGAGAGAGAGAGAGAGAGAGAGAGGAGTTGTTTGCAGTTGCAGAGATGATGAGAAGGCGACGGGAGAAAGAGGGAGAACGTTTTAGCGGTTACTTTCGCCGGAGGAATTTCTTAATGGGATCGGCTTATTTTAATAGTCTCTTTCTTCGATAGCCCTCTCACTTCACGGAATTTACTTTTTGGTACCCCGGAGTTCGCTTATTTACCTTTTCTGCTTCTGTCCTTTCAACTTTTATAGAAAGTTCTTCCAGGCTAAGGCACAAATAGGAGACGCTCTCCTTTTCTCTTTCTTCATTACCTTCTGTATTTCAATAAATCAATACATTATTTTAAAAGAAAAGAAGGAAGGGAAGATAAAATCTTCCCGTATGTTGCGAGAATCAATCTCATGCTTGATAGGTTATTAAGTTAATTAATCTGATTCTTTGATTTCAGTAAAAAAATATAAATGAATTCATCTCTCAATTTTTTTCTCATTATTTTTCAAGAGACAACTTAATGCATTTTAAAAAATTGTCTTCCAAATAATTTATTGAAAAGAGAGATAGGTCTTGATTGATAAGTAACTATATTGTAAAGGTTTTTATTTTAACCTCTATTAAATTTGGTAATGCCTTAATTAGTCAAAATTTATGACAGAGCTAGAGGCCTACTCCATAACCATCCATGAGAATATATAAAGTGTGCATGGAGTGACTTTCAAAACATAACCTACATAGGGAGGAGGAAATTCAAAATATGATTATCGTCGTTAACAGTTTACGAGATGGACGATATTAAAATTACATAATATAATAGGTAATTTTTGTGTTCAATGGTGTGAAAGATTGATCATGAATTCGGGACTATTCTCTTCACTATAAGCTTACACATGGCCAAAGATATTTATTTCCGTTCTCCTTTTGTAAGCTTTTCCTCGATCCTCACCGCGAGAACAAATCAGATGGTCTTCTGCGCATAAAATTCTTGAATTCAGGGCTCCAAACGAAAAAAAGTCAATTTTGTGGGGGTTAGTCAATAAAAAAGACTCGAAAAGGCCTCAGGAGATTGATCGAAAACATCGACGAAAGTGGGACGAAACATTGTAGCGAAACTCCCGGGAAGTTTTTTATTTGGGCATTGGCGTTTCGTCAAAAGGATGAGGAGAAAACTACAAAGCGTTTTGAAATTTAGGTATTGGCGATTGCTGAGACGTGGCCGCTCCTGATTGGCTGGATCGATGGTAATTAGGCTTCGCGTGGAAGAGGCTGCGTACGAGGGAGGAGTACGAGGTGCGTGATTGTGGCCACATGGGCGGGTGCATGTGGCCTTTGCAGTTAATAACGGCGGTAATTAGTGATGTCAAAAGATGGAGTAATTGTAACAGCCTTGGATCTTGGGGGGCACGAGTACAAGAACGTGCCTACAAAAGATTTCGTGATTGTTTTTATTTTTTTATTTTTGGGTTATTTATTGTCTAGATTCCAAGGTCGAGTTTCGCATTTTTGCTTCTCTGTCAACGCCATCTCTCTCTCTCTCTCTCTCTCTCTCTGGCTCTGTGAGTGCAAGTGCGAGTGAAGTGGCTTGTAAATAAAGGCCGCCGTGCGCTGAGACGTCACGTCTTGCATCCGCGCGTTCGATGGTTTATGCCCCTTCTGACGAGCTAAGTACTTGCCCAACAAGAAATAGAGTTTTGACGTGACAAAGACCGGAGTTCGTGCTCCGATGGCACGTCTGCGTCGTCAGCGCTTTCGATGGCGTATGCCTGCTATGACAAGCCATGTACTAGGTTGACAAGAAGACAGCTTTGACGTGCCAAAGGCCGGAGTGGTTGGCCGTGCATAAACTATCCTTTGATTAGTCGGCAGTGTGAATTTTGACCTGGTCAAGATTTGGTCGTACTTAATACTTATTTGCTGAGCAAGCTTGTATTGATATATTTACACTGCACAGGTGGCATGTCCTTGTTTCGAAACTCCCGGCCTCCAACGTTGCCCGAATCGAACTCTCGATAATTGTAAAAATAACCGACGAGCCAATTAGCTAAACTCGATTATAGCTATATATAAGCACTGTAAAATGTAATATATATTTTTTTCTTTGGGCTTGGCTTGACTTGATCAATCAAGCATAAACCAAGACATTAGTTGTTGATTAAGTACACACTAAACATATTTATCGTCACAATCTGGTATGACAAGGGTGTATAGTGATCGCGAAATTAAAGGGCTTGAATAAGGAGTGACTCTTGATAAACTTTTCGGATAAGAAAGATATAAGAATGAATCAAACTATCTATCGAAAAAAGGGAGGGAGCAATTTTATAATATGTATGTGAAAATTGGAAGTAACTTGTTGAGATGAATAGTCATATAACAGCAAAATTTCCCAAGCTAGAGCACTACTATGATGGTGATCTCCTAGAAAAATGTCCATCTATATCCTAAAAGACAAAATTTTGAGGCTTGATATAGGATGGATTAAAAGGAATAATAGCTCAAGTGAGTTCATCTAGGGATGTTACATTTATATGGTGAGTCTACTTTCTTAGCATATACTTATAAAGATAACTTACATTATAAGTGATCATTGACCACCCGTCGTCCGTGCAGGCTGGATGATGCATTTGGGCACCATGAATTTCTTTCAATCGGGTTTTTCCTCTAAAGGGCTTTTTTTTTTTTTCTCTTTTCCAAATGAGAAAGCAGGATTGGGCTTTTTACCAAAAAAAAAGAAGAAGCAGGATTGGGCTTGTCCCAACCCAAAAATGACTCGAATTACTCGACGCTAATCCATCTGCTTGTACCAGGCGGTTCGACTCAAACAATCCGAACACCGCACTAGTCCATCGAACCATTCGATGTCGAAGCTCTTCATTTACGTACCTCGGTTTAGACTCTCGAGAGCACAATGCGTGATTATTGCCGATAGCTATCGAGATATACGAGGCGACCTCGTCGTCTTCATCATAAGACGACTCGAGCCCACCCGAAATCACAGACCGAGAATTTGAACTCGGGAGGCCGAGACACGAGTTTTCAATAAAACAACATACATGTATTTAACATTTTTCTCATTTAAATTTAGGGAGGGTTTTGAACCTAGGAGGGGCGGGCGCCATCACCGGCCCCTACGAGGTCCACCACATGCCCACAGACCTTCCTTAACCCCATCATTTGTAATGGATTGTACTATCGTGCCCATGATCTGTATCATTGATTTGGTCCATTCATCGTCCAAATTCGATGGTTATGAGATGTACAATAATTAGGTGCATGATTTTCTAATGGGCCTCTGGAATTTTTATTTTAACTTTTTAATGGGGTTCTTTCCTTTTTGCCTTGGCTTTATTAGCACTTTCGGTTACAAGGCACCGGCACATGCCTTACATGAGATTAATTGGGGAAATAATTCAATAAATAAAATATTATAGGTGTGCAAAATTTCTTTTTTATTTATCAACATGCGTCTTCATCATCTGTTTTTTTTTTTCTTTTTTAAACGGTGGGTGATCTCCTCATCTCGTCCGCTTTTTTTTTTTTTTTGGAAGCCTCGTGGATCCCTTTCATCCCAAAAAGTGAATAAAATGGCGAAATAAAAAATGTTGGGAGTGAGCCACGAAATTCTTGAATAATCCCCAATGCGCTTATGGGCCCAATATATCTTGACCATTGAGTCATATGAAATCCACATGAGATTTCTATGATTCGATAGTTATGATTGATGGGATTTGTGGGCACCCAGCTGATGCAAGTATTGCTCGATTTTTTATACTCAGATTAAATACATATTATGGTCTATGAATTTGATCGTATGTTAGATGGGCATCGAACCCCAAATTCGGAAGACTGCGAAACGGTTGGACATGCAAGGTAGACAACGCTACTCAATGCTACTTTCCTAGATGATATACAGGTTTGTAAATGCTCTCTTATAATACGTTTGGTAACATTTCTGTTTAAATTTTTTTTTTTTTTTGGTAAGTATTCTATTTAAAAATTGTTAGGAACAGAAATAGAAAAAATGTTTATGTTCGGGAACAATTTTTGAACAAAAAAACGCGTTTGGTAAACTTTTCTAAGAATAAAAAATTTTTTTATTTGGTAAATTTTACAATTTTTTTTATTTTTTTTAATTTTTAAATATTTTTATTTTATTTTATCTATTTTCTTTCTTATTTATTTTTCCTTATTTTATTTTTTATTTTTCTTCTTTTGGCCGGTCACCGCCTCGGCCATGGCCGGCGAATCGCCAACGAGGGCGGCGGCCTCGCCCAAACCACGGCGAGGCTCGTCGTAGGCCGGGGGAGCTCGGCCTCACCTTGGTTGGGCGAGGCGGCCGCACGAGGTTGGCCTCGCCGGTGAGGTCGGCGACCATCGACGAGGTCGCCGGCCTCGACGGCCGGTCGCCGGCCATGGCCGAGAGGTGCAACCGGCCAAAGAAAAAAAAGAAAAAAAAGAAGAAAATAAGAAGGAAAAGAGAGAAGAAAATGGAAGAGAGAGAAAAAAATGTTTTAAATTTTGTTCCAAAAACACAAAACAACTTTTTTTTTTTTTTTTTCTTATTTCCGTTCAGTGTGTTTCGAGAACAAAAAATAATTTTGGAACAAAAACGCAAACAAACGCGTTTTTATTCCTTTTTTGTTCTCGAAACAAAAAAACAAAAATTGTATTCTGGGAACATAAACACATTTTACCATGCAAGGCCTAAGCTGCCAACAAAGGGGGTTATGTGAAAACTTGATTTTATGGTTGATATTTCTCAGCATTGCAGAGGTCGACGTTCAATTTTCTCTCAGATTATGTATTTCTTGCATTTAGAAGGGGAGGATCTTGTTGTATTATGCGAGCAATCGAACAATAAAATGGACATAACAAAAAATTAAATATAATCAAAAATTAAATTTATGTGATTTAGTTCGAATGAATTATATCCACGAGAAGAACAATAACAAATTTGAATATAGATTACAATCATCTAGTTACTCAAATATTCATGATGTTTCTCAAGCCCCAATTACATCTAATAACACATGTAATGTTTAGCTCCACAATTCCTTACGAAATAATCACTCAATCTTAAGAAAAAACTTATACATAAATTCTACACATGAAAGCTCTTGATATAATTGTACGAATGAAAACCCTGCCAAACACTTGCCAGAATAACGATGCTTCAAGACCTCGCGAAGACCACCCTGCTGAAAGGCTTTTCTTTCATCAACTTTAGCTCATTGGAAAAGTCCCAAGTATATTTATAAGGGCAAAAGAGCACATGAAGTATTAAAACTTGACACGAGAGAATACTTAAGTACCAAAAATTTACAAAGTAACATTTAAAGTACTGAAATCATAACAAAATAGATCAGTTAAGTACCAATGGCAAGAAAATCCAATTAAAATGCTGACGTGATGATTTTCCATCGAGGCAAATATAAAATGTCATTTTGCACCGTAACATGACTAGACAAATGCAAAAACGTCGTTTTGCTGCCGACATGGGTAGATAATTAATATAAAAATTAATTAAATTAAATTTAAAACTAAAATTTATTTTTATATTATTATTATAAAAAAAGGAAGAAGATGAAAATTGCAAGTGGCTAAGACCTCAGCCCTCGCCGCCGCCTCCTTCTCCTTTTCTCTTTTTTTATGAAAATATTTTTTTATAAGTATAAATATTTAAATTTAATTAATTTTTATAAAAAAGAAGACAAAATGACTTCGTTTTGGTTCTTGTCGTTGACTCAACTCTCGACGTGCCACGTAGGCAAGTTATATTATTAAAAAAATATCACATAAGATTTCCGACCATCTTCGCAGAATTTAACTCTCAAGTGTCCTATTTTTCAAAAAAATATCACTTTTATAATTTTTAGCATTTAAATGTTCTCTTATGCCGAATTTTGATACTCTAGATGTTCGGTACTGTGTATATAAACCAAGAGTTGACCATGGGAGCAGAAAACCCACGCTGGGTAGGAATCAAAACAAAGTCCAAAAGTTAGGACTCCCCTTTTATTGCTATATATATATATATTTTTTTTTTTGGTATTGGTTTTATATATTAATGTCTTCTTCCCAATCCACAACAAGCCAGGTGCAGATTATGCATGAAGATAAGCCACACGTACGTACCAGATAAGGAAACTGATTTGATGGGATTTGGTCAACAATTCCAATGTTCGACTTTTCTCTTCACCTTGTTGCTTCCACAAGAAATAGGAAAGAATTTTTTTTGCTCTTTCTACTTTCCGTTTCTTGTCTTTATTAATATTTAGAAATGAGAATTTCGCTTCGAACTCAAATTCAAAACATATTTAAACAGATCAAATTCTAAAGGTTGATTTTGTTGATGATAGGGATAAGAGAAGTTATCTTTTGGGTCTTTTTCGTTCCCTAGCAAAAGATGGTTGGATTGGCAACAAAGTATTAGAATTATTGAATTGAGTAAGTACATGTTCATTTATTAAACGTTGGTGTATATTTAAATTACATACCAATTTACCATTTCATAAGAAAAAACATTCGATTTGAGGGTTACAATAATATTCTCCGCTTTCAGTGAAACTATTTGAGGAAGAACTGAATATGTTGGCAGACGAGCAGAATACCCAAAAAATTGTCCATATAATTACAGAAACGTAGAATTTTTTTCTATGTTGCATTGGCTTTATTGTAGGGGTTGAATACCGATACAAGTGTTGCGTGTGTGGTTGCCACTAGGATGATGGCAACCCAAGTCATCAAGACCGCCAGTTCAGTGAATACCCGCCCTTTTCATTGGCTTTAAGGACATGTATTCACTAAAGTAGCGATATTATTAACCTGGGTCGCCGTCTAGGATGATGGCGACGCATGTCATTAAGACTGCCAATTCAGTGAGCACCCGTTGGCGATCTTATTGACTTGGATCGCCATCTAGGATGATGGCGACGCATGTCATTAAGATTGCCAATTCAGTGAGCACCCACGGCCACACACACAATACCCTATACCGCTATTCGATCTCTACAGTAAAGCCAACGCAACATATAAAAAAATTTGCATTTTCATGATCATATGGGTGATATTTACGGGTATTTTGCTCATCTGCCAACTTATCCAATTCTTCTTCAAATTGTTTAGCTGAAAACGAGAAAATATATAATATGAGAGAAAATTGAACGCCAGCCTCTGCGATGCGAAAAGAGAAATATCAGCCATAAAATCCAGTTTTCACATACTTTAGGATTAATTAATCACTAAGCTCTCCCACCCACCCCCCTCCCCTCCCACACACAATAGATGTTGGCAGCTTATTAGAGAGCATTTACCAACCTGTATATCATCTAGGAAAGTAGCTCTGAGTAGCGTTGTCTACCTTGCTCCAGATGGTGGCATGTGCAACCGTTCCACAATCTTTCGAATTTGGGACTCGAAGCCTATATCTAACTGCGAACGAAAATACTGTCAGACACATCAGATTTGTTTTCCACATCATCATAGTCAATGCTTGCCTCATCCAGTAATGAATTTGAATCTTTCCAGTCATCCCTGTAGAAGGAGTTGTTACTATTACAAATTCAGTTATGAAGCCGGAGCTGGAACATTCTAACATCCGGAAGGAGAGTGTAGCAGAACCCGTCTCTGGAGTTAAACATTGTATTTTCATCTGTAAAAGGAAGAAGATAAAGGCAGATAAGCAGCTGCGTTAATAAGCTCTCGACCACCAAGTCTGATTTCTTTTTGATTGCTTGATGACTAAGTAGCTATAAAGCTATGAATAAACACCAAATGGATGAACTTGCATATATCTCAAGAATAGGTTAGTGGTTTATAGGTGTAAGTTTAGTGACTGGAAATTTTAAAGCATGCATTTTTTTTTTCCCTTGAAGAATACTTTATCCTTCTTATAGTTTAAGTTCTTCTCCACATAGGCCTTTGGAAAATTAAAAGAATGACTGAGGAGGAGAAGGTTGCCTTTCTGAAATAACACTTGTGAAAAGCGAGAACTCCAGAATGCCCATTACAGTCAGAAAAGAAGGCTCCTCATTGCCTACTGAATCACTCCGAGTGAATAAGAATAGTCCGCGTTTGGTTAAACTTTAACAAATATTAGAAGTGCTCCAAAATTAAAAATATTACTAAAAAAAAATGTGAAAAAACTATATGCAGATCTACGTGTTGATATTTATATTATATAAACATTTTTTCTTTTGTTTCCGACTAGTAAATCAGATTGCATGCTCCCCAAGAAAAAAGTAAAACCCAATCCAAACACGTCCTTAGCCATTAGGTTGAAGAAAGCTCGACTACAATCAAATGAAGCAAACAGAGTAAAGAAAATGCAACATAACGTTTTTACATGGTTCCTTAAGAGCCTACATCCAACGGTGAAGGGTAGCAGAAAGTCTTCCATAACATAAAAGTCAAGAGTACAAGAGAACTATATTATAATCCAAAAGTCCAGTCCCCATGAGATTATCATGCTTCCATTCCGTGGCTTAGCTTAGTACACTCACGCTGACCTAATAATTGAACTTTAGAATGACATAGTACAGAATCTAACATTACATATTCGAACAAGTCAGACTCTAGACATTGTGATTCTGGATCCCCTATCAAGCAAGCATGAATAAAGAACAGGGAGAAAGATTCTTTTGACAAAAGCAAAAGTTTGACCATTTTGTCTAAAAACTCTAGCGCGAATGTTTTCTTGACTACAATGTGACTTGAAAACTTGAAGGATATTGAATTGGGCTACTGCCAAATTGATTCAATCCTCGAAACCTTGATGCAAGAGCAGCCAAACTATATTGTAAAAGTTGGTGTTTGCTTACAGAATCAATTCAGCAATAGTAAGGAAATGTTATCTGTTTATGGAACTTACTTGTAAAATCGTCCCTTAGTTGTATTTCTTCAGCTGTAATGAAATAGGAGCAGAAGCTTTTGAGCTAATATAGTATGCTGGATTGACTGACGCCTCTCTAAGGTTACCGGATCTAGATGATCCCTTAAAGAAGAATGCCATGAAAACTTGAATACATTAGTTTTCACTAATGGAAACCTTATTTTTGATAAAACTCTCTTAATTGAGAGAAACCCCGTACCATCGTGACAATAAAGTTAAACCAGGCATCCTTCAACATCTTTTGGGCCGTCATACTTTGATATCCAGATTGATTTTGATATTGTCTCTGATCATTGACAATTTCCATTCCAGACTGGCACTGTTCCCAACCTTCTTATGGTTTATCCCGTGTCCACTGAGATAATAGACAGCGAAAATTCGTCCCATCCTTCTGGTACCTGCATATGTTAAGATGACCACTGAAGCAGAGAAGAAGGAAACATAAAAACGAACTTGGTGGAGTCGCCAACCGAAGTAGGCATAAGTAAAAAGAAGTCCCTATTAACTTGGCTCAATGTGGACGCATTTATTCAAATAATTCAGTTTGCTAGACCAAGTACCAATGGCGGAAACACTTCTTGCATATGCTTTCCCCAGTTCATTTCAATGCCAACGCTGGATGACGTCAACGTTCAGGATTCATCATATATAATCTGTGGTAAGCATAAACTATATTCTTGAGCTAATTAATAAACTGACAACGCGACGAGCACCAAGCAGTGAAGCAAGCCAATTACGTCGAATTAATTTGCTTGAGCATCAAGCCCCCACGATGAAATCGTTAAGAGCTGTTCGATTGCTTCATCACATAACACCAAAGCGGTGTAATTGCTCCGTCCTCCTCCTGCCGTGAAGAACTCGACCGCGTTTGGCCGATAAATTTCCCAACCGAACTCTCTGACATGATGCTTTTGTAGTCGAATATAAAACGAGCCTTGATCAACCAATTAGGCAAGGCAGACACAGGTATCGAGGAGACAACACAGCCACGTCCGTGAAACTGCAAAAAATGAAGAAGGAACAACTAATTCTAATCGAATCAGCCAGCATTCTTCGTCTCGTCAGCCCGTGAGGAGAGAGACGACGAGCAAAGAATTTTAAACAACGACGTGCACGAGAAACGCCGTTTCCATCTGACGACGAGCACTTGCACATGCATGTTTATGCACGACGAATTTGCATACGTAGTTCACGAGCGAAGAACGCCGGCGAGAGACATCAACGAACAGGGAAGCCAATTTTCATCAATGGAACAGCAGATGCATGAATGGAAAACTTGGAGACGTCAACAAGCGTATTTTAGAGAGAGAGAGAGAGGAGTTCGCCATTGCAGTTGCAGTTGCAGTTGCAGTTGCGGAGATGATGAGAAGGCGACGGGAGCACGTTTTAGGGTTACTGTCGCCATGAGGAATTTCTATTAATGGGATCGGCTTATTTTTAAAAGTCTTTTTCTTCGATGGCCCTCTTACTTCGCGGTATTTACTTTTTTAGTACCCTGGAGCTCACTTATTTACCTTTTCTGCTCCGGTCCTTTCAACTTCCATTAAAAGTTCTTCTTCCAAGCTATGGCACAAGTAGGAGACCCACTCCTTTTCTCTTTCTTCATTTCTGTCTGAATTTCATTAAATCAAGACATTATTTTAAAAGAACAGAGGGAAGGGAAGATAAAACTCTTCCCATACGTTGCAAGAATCAATTTCATGCTGGATAGGTTATTGAGTTAACTTATTTGATTTTTCAATTTCAGTGAAAAGATATAAGATGAATTCATCTCTCAATTTTTTTTCTCCTTTTTTTATTTTTCAAGAGACAACTAAATGCATTTTAAAAAGTCGTCTTCAAGATAATCTATGAAAAAAGAGATATGTCTGGAGAGATAAGTAAATATATTGATGAGACAACTAATTGCATTCAAAATTAAAGACCAAGCTAGAGCCCTACTCCATAAATATATGAAGTGCGCATGGACTGACTTTCAAAACGTAGCCTATATAGGAAGAAAAGGAAATTCCAAAGATGGTTATCATCGTTAACAATTTACGAGATGGACAATATCATAATTACATAATAGAAGAAGCGATCTTTGTGTTTAGTGGTGCGAAGTGTTGATTGCAAATTCGATGAAAAAATAAATTTTACATGATTATTCTCTTCGAGATAAACTTACTCATGGTCAAAGATATTCATCTCCGCTCTCACATTGTAATATTTTCTTTAATCCTCCATACAAAAACGACCCAGATGGTGTCCTCCGCAAAAAATTCTTGAATTCAGGGCTCTAAACCAAAAAAGTCCATTTTGTGGGGGGTAGTCGATAAAAGACCTGAAAAAACCTCAAGGAAATTGATCGAAAACATCGACGAAAGAGGGAACGAAACATCGTAGCGAAACTCCCCGGAAGTTTCTATTTGGGCATTGGCGTTTCGTTGTCGGATGAGGTGAGAACTCCAAAGCATTTTGAATTTAGGCTCTTGCAATTTCTGAGACGTGGCAGCTGCTGATTGGCTGGATCAATGGCAACTGGGCTCCGCGGCGTGAACTGAGGGATTGATTAGCGAATCGGAAGAGGTTGCGTATCCCGTTTGGTTCGGCTTTTGGAACGAGCTTTGAGACTTTAAAATCCCTTGACCAAATGCAAACGTGTTTGATTTGTGTTTTGCTCAATTTTAGGAAAATACAATTACATCTCTAAATGACTAAAGGCCTTTAGTCCAAAATAAGTCTGGAGGTTTTTGGAAACTTGTATTTTAGAATGTAAGTTTCGGTTACTTTTCATCTTCTCCAAAACCACCACACAGAAAAGCCAATCGGAGGCCAACGATCGCTGGCTAAGGGGTCGCACGTTCCGGCAACCATCGCTTGAGGGTCGCCGCGGCCGTCGCCGGACCTCAAGCAACGCCTGGGTTGCGCGACCCAAGCAACCGGTGGCTTGAATCGCGCGACCTCAAGTGACGGTCGCCTAGGGTCGGGCTACCCTAGCCGACGGCCAAATCACCCAAGTGTTGCCCGCCAAGGTTCGACCATTGCTTGGGGTCACATGACCCGAGGCGGCCGTTACAGGGTCGCCTGAGGTCACGCGACGGTCGCCTAGGTCGGGCAACCTCAGGCGGCCTCACCTGAAGTGGGCAACCTCAAGTGACGGTGTTCGACGGCCCAATCTAGCGGTCCAACAATCAAATGGCTGGTCAATGGCCAAACTTAAAAAAAAAAAAAAAAACAATTTTTTTTTTTTTTAATTTAATAAAAGTTATTTACAAATGCAAATTTTATCAAATGGTAATTTGGCCAAAGTTATTTTTCAATACACATTAGAATTACAATTCACCAAACGCTATTTGCATTTCAAAAAATTCATCACTCAAGATATTTGCATTTTTGCAAATACATTCCCAAAAGGTCCGAAGTGCACGATTGTGGCCACGTGGGCATGTGGTCCTTGCGGTTCGGAATTAGTTGGTGTTAGATGATGGAGTAATTATAACGGCAACTAGCCTTGGATCTTGGAGGGCACAAGTGGGAGAACGTGCCTCCAAAAGATTTCTTGATTTTTTTATTTTTTGGTTATATATTGTCTAGATTTCAAAGTCAAGTTTGGCATTTTATGAAGTCCCTTCATTGAAGATGCTCCACGCAAGTTGAATGATTGTTTAAAAAGTCTTAAATGTTGTGCGATGACCGATTTATCATAAATTTTTAAAATTTTGGCTCATTTAATTTTAAATTTTTAATAATTTACTAATTTAACCATTCCAATCAAGTTTGATAAAAAATCGATGATGTAGAGACCGATCATTCTATGTGGTGTAATTAGCACTAATATAGATAATTTTGTAATTTAAAAATCTCATATTTTTTAATAAATCTTTTCTTTCTTTTTATTGTTCTTCATTTTTAAAGAGTCATTAAGGGTTGCTGGCCATAGGCGAAGTGGCAATGACCTTCACCTTTGTGCGAGGCAAGGGCTATCATGGCTAAGGGTAAGCATTGGAAGCAAATCGAACTAGGAATTGGACCGAACTAGCTAGTCCTAGGCAATTTCCGATTTCGAAAATGTGGAATCGGTAAAAATCGGTCTAGTCCCTTGTTCGGGTGTAGACTGAACCACCAGAATTGGACCAATATATATATTTTATAATTCTTATTATTACATAACATTGGGGTTTTATATGTAATTTCACAATCTTCTCAAAAACCATAATAGCCTATGCTTTCTCAAGTCTCACACTCACCAATCCCTCTGTGTTGCTTTGTCAAGCCCATGCTTAGCCCCTCTCGCCCAATGCTCGACTTCTCTTTCTGTTCCTTCGCTCAACGCCTCCTCACTTTCCTCTCACTCGACGCGGTTGCACGTCTTGACTCTCGCCTCACGACAGAGACAGGATGCGGTGTGGAAGAAGCATTTGAGTGTCCTTGGAGTCCTTGTTTCAATGCCAAAATGCCATAGCGTTCACTTCACACTCTATTGCTTTTCTTATTCTTACTTTCTGTTTAGAGTCAATGAAGAAGACCCAAAGATGAGACTGCATTGCCTCTCTCCCAACTCTCTCAGCCGAAGTCTTGCTCTATATATACTACTACAGTTGGATCTTGGCCACATTTGGGAATTGGATTGAGCCAGTCAATTCGATCTGGTCGGATTCCAAAATTAGGGGTATGTTTGGTAATCGATCAAACATCTAATTCTATTATTTTATTTCCCAGAATTTTTTTAAAAAAAAAATCCGTTTGATGACTTTTTTGTTCTCGGGAATAAATTTAGAACAAAATTAAGAAGTTAAAAAAACAACTACTTCTTTGTTTCCGAGAATAACTTCAGAACCAATACCACTTTCTTTTATTCTCTTTTCTTTTCTTCTTCTTATACCTTTCGCTAATCGCCAGTGGCCTAGGCCTCATCGTCGATGGTCGGTCATCGGCAAAATGAAAAAGAAAGAAAGAAATAAATAAAATTCTAAAAATATTAAAATATTATTAAAAATTGTCCACGTTAGAGCTTTTGCTGCTTGTCTTACATAGCACAACCAACGTCTATATAGGACGCGTTTGGTAACGTTTACGTTCAAAAAGCTGTTCAAAACGAAATAGAAAAAAGTGTTTGTTCCGGGGAACAATTTTTGAACAAAAAGATGCGTTTGGTAAACTCGTTCCGAAAATAAAAAATGAATAGAAACACGTTTGGTAAATTTATGTTCTTTTTTTTTTTTTAAAATTTTTTAAAATTTTTATTTTATTTTTCATTTTTCCTTTCTTTTTATTTTTTCTTCTTTCGGCGGCGGCCTCGCCCTGACCATGGCGAGGCTCGGCCTCAACGGATCTGGGCGAGCCCGAGCCTCGCCATGGTGGGCCTCGAGCTCGCCTAGATGCGGCGAGGCCGAGCCTCGCCCAACGACCCGGCGACACTCCGGCGAGGTCGCCGACCCTCGACGGCGTCACCGGCCAAAGAGAAAAGAAGAAGAAAGAGAAGAGAGAGAAGAAGAAAGGAGAAACAAAAATCATTTCTTCAAAATTGTTTTGGAACAAGAACAATTTTTCTTGTTTCTCACTTCTGTTCTTTTTTGTATTTCGGGAACAAAAAAAAACAAAAAAAAGAATAGAAACGCAACCAAACGCGTTTTACATTCTTTTTTGTTAGAAACAAAAAAAACAAAAAATCTGTTCATAAACAGATTTGAGAAATGAAAACATGCAGGGCCATAGTAATTTTTAACTAAAATTAACTGGATGGACTCAATTGGCAAAAATAAAATGATTTAGAACTTGATTGGTAAAATTGAAAGGTTAAAGACTAAATTAGCAAAAGCGCAATAAATTTAGGATTTTTGGACAATTTTCTCATTACTTTGTTTTGGCTTGTTTGGCAATTCCTATTTATCCATTTTCTATTTTCACATCGTTACTTATTGGAACCTAAACATATCTCAATTAGAAACGAGTCGTGTTCTCCTCCATCTACATTGAAGATTCAGTGTGGTGTGGAGCCTTTAATTTATTTTAGTTTGCTTACATCTCATCGACTTAACTTTTGAAGTGATGGTAAGTCTAATTGAATATGTCAATGGGCTTGGTCTTAAACTTTCTTTTTATGATCTTCCTAAATAGAAGATATCTGATTTTTGCCAACCACTCCAATGAAGATAATATACAATAATCTCCAGTAGCTCAAATCGAAAATAATCACAATCAGGGCAGTTTGTCATGCAATCATATCATAACAAAAGCACAAGGAACTTGAGGATTCTTATTTTGTTCTTTTGGGATAGAAAATGTCATAGGTCTTACTTCTAGCATTCATAGTAGTAGGGTTCATTTGACTTTTCATTTTTCATCTTAAATAATCATAACACCAAAGATGAAAAGAGATGATCCCACTATTATTCTCAATCCACTACAAATCCATTTTTCCATATTTCACAAGGGCATCACACAGAAAACCATATCAAATCTCTCTCTCTCTCTCTCTCTCTCTCTCTCTCTCTCTCTCTCTCTCTCTCTCATGCGCACTCCATACCTTGAAAGGATCATATACTTACGATAAACGACCGACAGTGAACTTAATAAAAAACCGAACGGTTAATTAGCGGTCGGAACTGCGTCGTCCTTCATTTCTGCCTGGATGGCTGCAGCCAACTGGTCATAGCCTGCGCCCCATGCACCCTCCATCTCCTCGCTCCACTTCTCTCCCACCGCCTCTTCGATCGTTCTCAGCAGCGCGTCTCTCACCACCTGGTTCATAAAGATCGATGAGTTCGCCGACAGTAATCTACGCTATGACGACGATAATTTTAACGGAGGTTGAGCCAAAGCATGTGTTACATACGTCGAACTGGCGATCGGTGACTCCAATCTTCAGGTGAACGGAGCCCAAGTGCTTCATGGTCGAACCTGCGATCGCAACCGCGCCGCATTCCCGGAGTTGAATAACTGATTCGCACGTCTGTTGCAGCGCGACGACGGGACGGCGTAAGCGAAATCACAGAGGAAAGGGAAGAAGGAACGGAGGCCGGGAGACATCGATGAGTGAAAGGACGGCACCGGAAAACGAGGGTTTCGAGAGAGGCTCACCAGCTTGAAGACCTTCACGGCATGAGCTTGGAGCTTGGGGTTGTTCTGGGGGATCTCGTCCGAATCTCTGAGGAAGGAGAACATGTTCTTGGCTTGCGGGGCAACTTCCATTATCCTTTTACACGAATCATATATTCACGCATGAACAGACAAAACCCCATATAAAACACAATCACAAACAGCAAGAAAATCTCTCTCTCTCTCTCTCTCTGTGAACTCACCGCAGGAAGAGACGGATGCTGTATTCAGGTATGTTCTGCTTCAGGATCTCCCATGACTCCTTCACCAGCACTTCTTGCTTCTCTGTCAACGCCATCTCTCTCTCTCTCTCTCCCTCTCGCTCGCTCGCTCGCTCTGTGAATCTGAGTGCGAGTGAAGTAGCTCGTATATAAAGGCCGCCACGTGCCGAGGGGTCACGTCTTGCTTCCGTGCTTTCGACGGTTTATGCCCCTTCAAACGAGCTATGTACTTGCCCAGCAAGGAAGAAAGTTTTGACCGTCAGACGAGAGTACGTGCTCAGACGTAAGCGTCGTCGGCCCGTTGGATGGTTTATGCCCGCTATGACCAGTCATACACTTGCCCAACAAGAAGAGAGCTTTATCCTTTGATTAGTCGGCACTGTGAATTTTGACATGGTCAAGATTTGATCGGACTTGTATGCCGAGCAAGCTCGTATTGATTTTTACACCACTCAGGTAGCCCGTCCTTGTGTCGTATCTCCCCGACCTCCAACGTTGCCCAAATCGAACTCTTGATAATTGTTAAATATCCTATGAGCCAATTAGCTAAACTTGATTATAGCTTTATATAATTACTGCAAATGTAATATTTTTTTTTCTTTGGTCTTAGCTTGACTTGATTAATCAAGCGTAAACCAAGACATTATTTGTGAATTAAGTACACACTGAACATACTTATTGTAATGACCCATTTCAATAAGGATGGGAAGTGATCACCTGGGCTTGAGAACCTGGATAAGGAGCGGTTTCTAGTAAACTTTTATGATGGTGAAGGGAGTGGGAATAAACTGAACTATGCAATAGAGAGAGAATGATTATGGAATATATATGTGATGACTAGAATTAACTCATAAAAGTATCTTCTAACGTAATGGCATACTTTGTTGTCATCCTAGATGGGTGACCTCCTGGAAAGGTGTCTACCTATATGCCAAATGACAAAACTGTAAATTTTCTAATATCTCAAGTAAATTGATTTAGAGATATCAAATTTATATGATTAGACTACTTTCTTAACCTATACTTATGAAGACAACTTACATTAAAAGTGATCATCGTCCAAGCATCAATCGACCGTTGGATGATGCATTTAGGCCTAATGAATTTCTTTAAAATGGCTAGGTCTAAGTGAGAAATTCTCATACATCATGGCCCCGATCCACTTTTTCTTTTAGAGGATTTAGATCTTTTTTTTTTTTATAATGACACAAATTATTAATGAACTTTGATTTAACGTGCAGTGCGATCCTCGAACTTTTAATTTATTTAATATGATTCTAAACTAAGACAACATTGAATGTTTTCATAGAATTTAGAAACTAATTTGAATATATACCAAAAGTTATGAAATCACATTGCACATCAAGCTAAAGTTTAGGAATTGCATTGTCCACTGAGCCAAAATTTAATAATTATTTGTGTCATTTTCCCCTCTCTTTTTTATTAAGGATAAAGCAAGAATGGGCAAGGATTTTCGGATGGGCTTGGCCCGACCCATCTAGCCATGTATTGCAGGCTCATGGGTTCTCCGCTTGATCAACGATGGCATCCCTTTCGCTCCTCCCGATCCCTTTGCATACAAACGGCTCGAATTGCTTGGCGCGGCTTTTGCATCTACTCGCACCGGGTGGTTCAATTCGAACGATCCAAACACCGAACCAGTCCGTTGAACCATTTGACGTCGAAGCTCTTCTTTTATGTCCCTCGGTTTAGACTCTCGAGAGCACAATGCTTGGTCATCGCCGAAGATAAATTAGCTATCGAGATGTATGAGGCGAGGCGACCATCGTCGTCACGAGATGACTCAAGCCCACACACAATGACAAACCGAGAATTCGAACTCAGAGGCAAGACACGAGTTTCGAATAAAATAACATATACATATCTAAATTTTTCTCCTTTAAAGTAAGGACACACCTTCATTAATTTTCGTCATTTACAATAGATCATATTATCATATCCATGATCTGTCTCATTGATCCTAGTCCATCGGTTGTCCCAATTACGCATTTAATAAGTTCGGTCCTACTGGATGGCTATGAGATGTACAATAATTAGGTGCATGATTTTCTAATGTGCCTCTGTATTTTTTTTGTTTTTTGAATGGTATCTTTTTGCCTCGGCTTTATTAGCGCTTTCGGTAACAAGAAGCGGCATATGCCCACATGAGATCAACCAGGGAAACAATTCGATAAATTAAATATTATAGGTGTGTAAAGTTTCACTTTTCTTTATTTTTTAATTATAAACATGGGCTTTCATTATCTGCTGTTTTTTTGGATGGTGGGTGATCCCACATCTTGTCGGCGTTTTCTTAGAAGCCTTGTGGGTCCCTCTCACAGCCCAAAAAGCGAACAATGGGAGCGGTGGCGGGAGCCAGCCATAGGGCCTAATCCATCTCAACTGTTGATTTATATGGAATTCACATGAATTTATATGATTTGATGGTTGAGATTGAATAGGATCATGGATATCCAGTTGACGTGAGCATTGCTTGATTTTCGACACTCAGATGCCGAATTTAATAGTAAATATATCTTATGGTATATGAATTTCTCAAAAATATGCATATTCTTTCACGTACTTAATTAGGGTGTTATCTATTCGCTCTGAATCCGAATATAGAGACAAGAAAATTTACAGATAACTCATCCAGAGGCTGGTCCGATGATTGGGAAATGATATGATATCCGCAAACTCTCTTAATAAATATCGGCAATTAATTAGGGCAAAATTAACAAAAAAAAAAATAATCATCTCCATGTATGTAGAATTTACTCTCGGTAATTTTGAGTAAAATATTTCACGTGCATCATCAGCACAACAAAAGAATATTTCTATATTCACCCAAAAAATTAGAACTTCCAAAGATGAGGAAAAAAAAAAAAGAGGAGAAGAAGAAGAAGAAGGGAGAACAATTATCGAAGCGCTTCGTCGTCCGAACGCCGTCCGTCTCGACCGGGACCGGCGCCCGCGCGCCTCACCTGCAGAAGAAACGCCTCCGCTTGGCCGCCTCCTCACAGCTCCTGAAGAACCCTTCAACCTCGCCGCGGCTCCTCGCCTCGAAGAACTCGAGCCGATCCGGCGGCGGCGGGGCTCTCTTGCATGGGACCGCCGGCGTCGTCCTCGCCTTCGCCTTGCGCGGCGCGGCCGGGCAGGTCAGGGCCGGCGGGATCCTGTGCTCCTCGGACGTCGGGGTCTTGCACTCCTCGGCCTCGCCCTCGCCCTCGCACTCGGCAGCGCGGACTTGCACCTCAAGGGGCGGCAATCTGGGAAGCATCGAGGTGGCGGAGGAGTCGAATTCCAGTTCCGGATCCAGATGGGTCGCCATATCGGCGTCGAGCCGGGGGCGGCGACGGCGAGAAGAAGAGAGGGAGATCGGGGCGCGCGGTTGGAGGAGAGTTGCGGGCGGAGGTTGCGCCTGCTTCTGTAGGAAAGGAATTTCCAGATCCGTACGACTGAAAGTGTTGAGAGAGAGAGGGAAGAGAGGTTTGGTTGCTGGTAGATTTATTCCTTGGTGCATCTTCTTCGGAAAATGGCCCGGCTTACACCTATTATAAGACCAGCGGTATCCGCTATGCAGGACCGGACCGACCCAACGAGATCCTAGGAGGGACAAGAATTCGAAATCACATAATAGGCTCCATGCTTCAGAAATTTTTGGGACCCATGGGTACAAGAGTAGGTCCCAAGTCATATTCATCCGTATGCCATGCATTTGATACATAATATGACTCGTTAAAAAAGTACATGGTACCTCAATTCAAATCGCGAGATAATCTCTGTGCTCTGAAATTTCAGAACCAATGGGTACGAGATAGATTCAAAGTCATTTCTATTCTATAATCTTTTATTGGATATACGATATGACTCATCGAAAAAGTATGCAGTACCTTGTATAGTATTCGAATTAATGAATATGTACGGACCTATGTATGAGTTGCCCTTTTTCTCTTCAAGAGTTTTATATGTTGGAATGACGGGTGGAAGCGGCAACATGGTTTGCCTTTTATGTTTTGCTTGCATTGTTATTACGCATTATGATTATGTTGCCGGTAACCATGAACATGGAACTGCCTATGTTCTTATGTTGAATGTGTTAATAATCAAAATATCGACTTATTAAAAAAAGTTTTGAAAAAGTACATAGTAGCAAAGGGAATTTTAAACTCAGTAGGAACCAACGGATTCCAAATCCTTAAGCAATTTGGAGATTTTATAGAATAGGTCAAATATTTCGAAAGTTCAAAATCAATATATACAGGATAGTCCTCGAGACCTACCGACTCTTGAAGAAGTTAAAAGCGGGTTACTTACGTTAATTATTGTAGCCAACTATCAAATTAGCATATAATTTACAAATGGGTTAGTATAATGACAATGTTCCAGGTCAGAAGGTAGTTGCATAGGATTCCATGGAGGAGACTTTAATACAATGTATCACATCGCAACCACACACGAAAGGGGGGATGGACATTGTTATTTATGTGATTCTTTTCCCACGTGAAATGTCCGGCCTTGCTCCTCATGAGCTGCATGCAAGAATTAACCATTTCTCCGCAAAACACCAGCATTCGAACCTTTCGACTCAGCTGATTAATCCTTCACAGATGCACGCGGAATCGCCGCCTCCCCCGTTCATGTCTCCGTCCAGGAGCGGTACGCCTCGGCCCTTCGAGAGTACTCCGACCGTAGAAGATGCTGTTAATCGACTCTATGTTTCGCGCCCGATTTCGTTAGGGATCTCCATGGGTTTAGGTCAAATTTCTCTTTAAGGCACTCGTGGTGCGTGGCAGGAGATTTTTCAACGATGGAAAACTTCAATTACGTGAAGAAAAGCAAAGCTTTGGATTCCTGACGTGCGAAGGTAGAGGGGAGATTGTGTCAGTTGCGATTAGAAATTGTCAGAACAGAAGATTTGTACCTATGACCAAGCATAGAGAGAGTTTTTCTAAGTTTTTAGGTTTTCGATCTACTTCGGAAGCTGCTGGAGGTCAAGTCTTCGAGTGCATTAAAGAGCACAGCAGTTATTACAGCTTTGAGAAAATCGTTTCTTTGTTTCTTTTTTCCATCTTTATTATCTTCCGGTTTTAGTTCATGTCGACTAAGAAAATATCCACCTTTTATCCCTGTAAATTCGCTATAATATTTTTAATCAGGTCCCATACATTCAATTCTTCTAATTAAGTTCTTTCGACTCACACATAAAATGTCCAATCACAACTATGAAACTTAAATGAACTGATTGTGAAATTCGAGGATGATACTGTAGATAGGGACAAAAGTTTTAAGGGCTACTAGTGAAATAAGAAGGTGCGCCGGTAGTCTCTGTTGCCTCCTCAACCAGAATCATGCATTCCTCAACGTGTGGAAATTATTCTCTTCTCTAGATGATATCAAATTGAAACAAGTATTGGACATTTTGAAGAAGTTAGAAATAAGTTACTCCCATCAAATAATGCTTATGAAAATAATCTCTCTTTCTATTACAACGGCACGAAATGACTATTCAGTTATCTTAAAATAGAAAAATAGTGTGGTGTTTTTTTTAGCATAGAATTGGTGCAATTTCTGGGATTATGGGAAATTTAATGTTGATTAACTTCCGGATTAACGTATAAGACCTGGTCAAGGATGCCTAGGATTCCATGGGGGAGACTTGAATGCGAACGTCTCCCCACCACACCACGACCACACAACAAAGGGGGTATGGATTTTGATTGCTTTGCCGGTTAATAAATGAGATTTTGCACGTGAAATGTCCGTCCCAGTCAACATGTATTTGCATGGCCATTCATGCACCACATTAATTACCTTTGAAATTTTCACTCCAATGAGATGTACCCACTTCTAGGCCGGCAACATCTTCCTTATAAAAAGATATCTGGATTTTTCGATTTTACTAATTTTCACAAGCATATGGAAATCACTCCGTCTACATGCATTAATGAGGCTCGGGGCCACGAGGCGGTAAAAGTGGGCCCCAGAGTATTTTGAGCGTGCGAGAAGTGATGGGAACATGAATCTATTTTTATCCTAGCAAGGCGTTCCATCACACGGCCAACCTTTTTAAGGGTTCGTGTTTGATTGATAAGACAGATCAAAGCAACACCCGCCTTCTCTTTGTTATCCTTTAATTGTTATCAAGACATCAAAGATTGATCAAGAAATTAGACATTTTGCAGCTTATTTTCTCTTATCTGCAGAAGCAAGAAGAACCCAGATCATCCATCTTGCGGATCCAAAGAAAGAAGGAGGAAGGAAATTAAGGGGATTAACCGAGCTAAAAGTTCCAAGATCTTGTGTAAAATAATATATATATGAAAATAAAATTTTCAAGTCTTCTTGACTTGACTTCTCATTACTTACCCCTGCCCCATCTATATGTATGTCTAAGCTGAGTTTGGGAAAGAAAAAAAAAAAAGGTTCAAGTGGATCAGCTCCTGTTTCATTTACTTTGTAAAAATCCCATGAGTTGAGCTTAATTCTGTCTAAACAGAAGATTGAATAGATATGACCAACAAAGTAATTACCTTTCCGTAAAATACCCAGGTTGTTGATCTGAATGAGAGGCTATGTAGGTCAAGTATTCAAGTGCAGTTAAAAGAGCATAACCGCTGCAAAATCGGAGAAAAGCTATTTTGCTGCCTTTTATTCCATTCCGATTCAATTCATGTTTAAATCCGATGAATAAAAGTGACGGGCCAAACTCTAAAGAAAATATTCGGAGTAATCATATAAGGTGGTGACCATTTGAGAATGGGTGTTGACTTATGAATCACTCAACAAAACTTTTCCACCTACTAGTAAATTAAGGGAATTAACTGAGCTAAAAGTTCCAATATCTTGCGTAAAATAAAAATAATAATAAGGTCCTCTTGACTTTACTTCTTCAACCAAAATAAAAAGAATCTTGACTTGACTTCTCAAAACTCACCCCTGGCCCTGCCCCTTCTGTATGAATGTTTAAGCTGAGTTCGGGAGAAAAAAAGCTCGAGGGGATCAGCTCCTGTTTGTTGACTTTGTAAGGATCCCATGAGTTGAGCTTAGTTCTGTCTAAACAGAAGATTGAATACATGTGACCAGCAAAGTTATTACCTTTTCGTAAGATACTCAGTTTGTTGATCTGAATAAGAAGCTATGTAGGTCAAGTATTCAAGTGCAATTGAAGAGCATGACCATTGTAAATTCGGAGGAAAAGCTAATTACCGTCCTGTATTCCATTCCGATCCAAATCGTGTTTAAGTTCGATGAATAGAAATAATGGGCAAAACCCTTAAAGAAGTACTCTGAGTAACCATACAAGATGGTGACCATTTTGAGAATGGGTGTTAACTTATGAATCACTCCATAAGAATTCTCTATTTACTGATGTCGGACTTGAGATATTAGCATGGATGTGTGTGAATCCATAACTATGCGAGTTTATCTTAGGCTGGTTAGGGGGGATCATTTTCCGAGGTGAACTGAGTGTCAATAAAAGAAGCTGGAGAAAAAAGATGATCCCGTGCATGAGAAGAGAACCCAAGTCAATTGTGGCAGTTGTTGGAAGCAGAAAAGTATTGACTACGGCAGTAGTGGTTAAAGCTATATATTTCCTGTAGCTTCCCGACATAAGAGAGTATCAAACCCAATCATAAAGCAGTTGAGAGGGAACGCAAAAGGCTCAATAAAAATAAGTAGAGATAGCTGCAATTGTGACTAAATCAATCTAATGTCAACTGCTTCTACTACACAACCACCAAAATCTGCCGTTAGCTCGGAACTTTATCGGCATTGAATATTGCTGGATGTTGACAACTCTATGGATAAATGGCGGTAACTCCCTTTAGGGTTATAATAAGGCCGTGGAGTATATATGTATGCAGACCCAAATTGAATCAAGTCGAAAACAGGAAGACCAAATGATAACTAAATTTTGATGCTTACTAGAATGAGCAAGCATTAAACCATAGGAGAAAGCACCTGGACATATGGGTGTAAAACTTGCCAACAGAATAAAAGATAAAAATTTAAGATTTAACTTGCAAATTTTTGTCAGATGGACCAATGTTTTGTGCAGAAGAAAAGAGAAACCAAGGTCATTTGGATTTTTTGCAGAATCCCCACGAGTGCGGTTCCATCATTTTATTTGAACCCCATCTCCAAGCACCTAAAAGAGTATGTAACCCATTAAAAAGGAACCACTAAAAAAGGTTTTTGCTATTCGTAGGCAATGGCTGAATCCAAGGCAACGACTACACACATACCAATACCATCACAAAAAGTAAAGAGGCCCTAGCCCTAGTAACCCGTTTTACGTCTAGGCATAGACTGGGCCGCAAGGAATTTTTTAAGTGACGATATACATGGACTTAGGCATAGACTGTGACGTTTCCTAAAATTACTTTCTAAGAAACTATTTTTCAGAAAAATAATTATATTTTTCGATAATCAATTAAAATTTGAAAATAAATTAAAAAATATATTCATTTATTCAATAAAAAAAAAATCTTCTTCTGCATGCACTCATTTTTAACAATTTTTTTTTTTGATTTTTTAATTTTTTCCTTTCCTTTTTTTTTTTTTCTTTTCTCTCTTTTTCTTCTTGTTCATTGGCCTTAACTTGCCGACTATAGCGACCGGCCATTGGCGAGCTCTGGCCTCACCCCAAACTGACGAGGCTCAAGCTAGCCTACGATCGACAACCAGTCAAGGCCAAGAAAGAAGAAAAAAAGGAAAGAAAGAAAAGAAAATATAAAAATAAAATGAAAATGTGTCTAATAAAAGAAAGTGAAGTGAAGAAAATTATGAAAAACATTTTTCTCACTTTTGAAGGCATTTTTTAATAACAAAAAACATATTCCTTAACTATTTTATTTTTCATAAAACGAACGCCGAAAAATTCGAAAATTATTTTTCTGAAAATTATTTTCCGTGAAATGAATACATAAAAACTTGGACCATCAAAAGTGATGGGTTACACATGGCCCTTACACTCGTGCAAGATCCATAAGATTTAACGGTCCATTTCATTCTAGTTTATATAACGTCCTCACCGCGACATGCGTACTTTGGAGATTACACTGGTTAGCAAAGAATTAAAACTTCGGGGTTTATCCTCACAAGTCTCACGCCATACTAGGATGTAGAAACTCGTCTAATTCTAATTCTGCACATCAAAACTACGTCGTCGGCATCATCCAGCTCACCAGAGAAATAAACAGCCCGTCAGAATTTACAAGCGAGTCGTTCCAAAGAGAAAAAAAATAATAGCCAAGAAAAACCATAAGTTTTCCACAAGGAGTGGAGAAACAGGATTAACTAGCCTCCTTGAAAACAAAGTTTTCACTCAGTCCAAAACTTCAGAAATGACACAATAATTGCTTTTATAACAGCAAATATAGGATTCATTGGCTGCTTGGAAGAATTCTTGGATGACACTTCCCATGATTCACTGCCAAAGAGAGATCAAACCAACAAAACAAGTCAGTAATCGTGAAGATTTGGTAACATACATGGATACGTTGCAAACGACGGACTTAGCAATACAACTGCTAGCATATAGAATGACGTACATGCATACCATAGGTTTATGAGTGAGCCAGCATGATTTTTGAAGGGTATATTCCAACATCACAGATTGCTCTCTCCCAAAGTGCAACAATCCACAATAAACAGATGTATTTCTGAATAATGAGAATACTATACTCACAGATTAATTCTGTCTAAAGGGGGATTGATTCCTTTCTGGACGCTGCCATTAGGTTGAACATTAGGTTCAGGTTTTAGCTTCAGCGCTTGCGATGACACCTCACTGTCAGTTCGAGTGGAATTGCTATCTATGCTTTCAGAATCAACACCGCTGGGAACATTTCTAGCCTGTAAAGACATTTCCTTCAGTTCAGAGACCAAAGTATGTAAATATTGATCAGTGGATAACGATTCAAAGCCAGTTTCGCAACATATCCGTGAATGTGCCAAATTGGTTTTAAAATGTACAAAACATTACACGGTAATGTCCAGAGAAGGATTTCGTATCAGAAAATTATGAGCAGGTTAAGCCATTTCAAGAAGGGAAATCAAATGGTACATCAATCAACAAACAAAAGGCCAGCATAATTGACAAACAACTGGCTCTTACAATTGCACGTTCACAGTTCCATTGTCCACTGTGAAAGTGAGCCAAAAGGGAAATGAGGGCGAATACATTAGAAGGATCAGCCAAATTCCAGTAACTTGACTAATAGGCATAAAAAAGAATAACATTTTCCACAGTAAAAATGATAATACCACATTTCTCTTTCATTTCATTAGCAGTATCATGATTAATAGGCTTACATACATCGGCATTTATCTGTTTCACAACCTGCATTCCTTGATACAAACTCGAAATTCATCAGCTACCACAAAGATCAGAAATCCAAGGGCATATCAAAAGTTAAATCTAGATCTCCATTTATAACCATTTACCATTTCTACATTTTCCTAAAAGTAATTTGACATAAGGACATGAAGATGCTTAACAATTAACTCCAACAAAAAGATAGTTTCTCAAGCTCATTTGTCTCAACTATTCAAGCTTATTTAACGTTTCCAAATACATCTGTATGTTACATACAAAAATTGGCATGTTTCATACTGTGGAACCAATTTTCTGTGAATATCTCTTTTGTCTGTCTGTTTCAGAACACCCAAAGTTCAAATATCTCCAAGAGTAAAAAGGCAAGTTTTTATTAGATCCCCAGTATATATGCTTCAAAGGGCTATCATTTTATCATGGATGTTTCACCTACAAGAAAACGAGGGCAGCTTTGCAAGCATTTCTAGAATAAGGCCACATAAAAGAGACCACTCACTACACAGCCTCCGACACATACTTCAACAAAATAATGAGTTATCTATCTGTCATTCTCATTTTAAGTATCGAGTATATTTCCACCGCATCCCCCTATGATTCGCACTGAATTCATTCGCAACTTTGGTTCTTCACTATATAAATGTCTAAGTATCTTCTCATACAAAAGCTTTCACAGATGAACGCTCAAAGATCATAGAAGAAAAGCGAGTGCTCACCTCCGCTCCAGCAGCATTCATATCTTGTTTGTATTCTGCAGGTGTTGAACTCAATCCTTCAACACTAACCGATGCATCATTGGCATCCATGCTGCCATCAGCATCACGAGGAATGTTCTCCTTGGGAAATGAGCCATTAGAATTTTTTAACAAAGAATCAGCAAAGTCTTCCACGACTTCCACATCAACTAAATGAGGTATTTGTCCCAGTGGACCAGGTGAAGCTGAAGCTGAAACTTCCGCTGTGTTCTCCTCCATCGAATGAGTTTTTTCTCGCGAATTCGTCTCATACAACACAGCACTGTCACTTCCCGATACCAGATGCGCCTCTGCATTTTGTTCTTGTGAAGCTTCATTCCTTCCTTCACCAACACTTCGATCTACACAGTCATTTGGCTCACCAACAGATCTCAATGGAAAAGTCTCTACTTCTACACTGGTCAAATTAATTGATCGAGATGTTGACTCAGCAAATGCATTAAGATTCTTCCCAGCTTCTTCGACTCCATTTTCAAGAAATTCTGTTGATGCCAATCCATCAAACTCTTTTGATTTGATGTCTACTTGGCTTCCATTGACAATTTCTCTGTCCTCAACCTTCGGTTCTTGATGTCCATTAGAGTTTCCAACAGATAAAAATCCAAGCTCCCTGGGGTCAGCCTGATGATCCAATTCTTTTGAAGGTAGGGAAATAGCAACTTGAGTTTCAGTGGCTATTGTACCAAGTGGATTTTGTTCCAAGAACTGATCAATGCTCTGCCCATCCTGAACAAACTTAGCAGGTCCCAGAACTCTATTTTCTTGGATTATCTCGCGGACAATCTCTCTTACAGTGTAGAATGATCCACCAACTTCCTTGTGTGTTAGATTTAGTGAGGGGAAATTCCCATCATTTGATTTCTGGTGCCTGCAAAGTAAAGTACCAAAAGTAAATTATAACATCCAGTATGATTTCCCAAAAGTAGTCACAGCAGAAAATGAACAGCCATAAGGAGGTTTGATGACTTGTGGGAAGAAGAAAAAAGACAAATCTACACGAATCCTTGTCCTCCTTGGGCCTAATTTTCCATTTGAAATTTTTGAAAATACAATGGGAACTTACTCCTTACTATTGCTAATGAATGAGTTTCAGCAGCAGCGCTTAGCAGAAGATTTGTCAAATCCTTATCAGAGTTTGAGAGGTAGATAGTTAGAAAATTTACAGATATAGCATCTAATCTTTGACCAGGCAGAGTGAAGTCTTCATAAATTGAAGTTCAGTAAGATGGATTAAGTGGAAGAGATTCATAGGAATTGAGACCATAGACTCAGCTTGAATTAGTCATACCATCTAAGCATTTCATCAAGGTATCATCACCTCCGAAGGAAGAGAAGGTTTGTGCAGTAAAATACATTATGTCCAAAGGCCATAAAAAATGACAACTTTGACATGGCCAAATAGCAATAAAAATTCCCACTTTTTCTAATCTATCAAATTTTATCCCCAGCTTAAATTTTTACATTCCAATGTTATATCAAATCTATCTGTACACTAGACTCCCCCAAAAAATTGTCTTTTGATTTCCTGTTTGCCCTCTTCAACTTTAAGTAATTATAATATTGCAGCAAAGACTCCATTATTTTAGAAGAACCTAACTTTTCATTCTCTTCATACCAAAAATTTCATAAACAGTTTATAAAAAAAAAAGGTTGATATGGAGCCAGATAAATATTCTCCCTCGAGTTAAACATCTGTAAATTAGTCCCTTTTAAGTATCCTGCCTTGTATACTAGAACTCGATAAATCTTCTTTCTTTATATTTAAATTGATATCCTTCTTTTAGCATGATGAGAAAACAAGCAAAAGGTCTTATTCCCACTTGGGAAATAAAAGAAAAGGGGGGAAGGAGGGAATCCTACGAATAAACAAAAAATAAATAAATAAGAGGAAGGCCAAAATAAAATTTTGAATCCAACGGATTATTTTCTCTCACAAATGATGTCAAAGGAACTGTGATAGATTTGAAACAAATTCAAGAAGGTTAGTTATTTTACGGATAGGATTAAAAGGTAAGGATAAAATTGAAAACCTTTAAAGAGGTAGAGAATTATTATGTCTTTTGACCATTTGATATTTAGCAATGAGAGTGGGAAATAACAAAGACTCAAAAAATTATGAGACTAACTTATTAGAGAAGGTAGCAGGAACTGGTGCTATTTTACAGGAGAATTTTCTTCACTTATCTCATCAATCTACCAGTATTAAACAGGTTGACTGAGGTAATTATTCCCTGTCAATATTAGGATAGATCGGGTAAAAGGTTGAACTTCCAAGGCTCAATATTTTACCACTGGTTATCCTATAAAATGGAAGAACTCAGGGTGCCATGTCTTGCTTTTTATTTTGCTAGTCATCATGCTTGTTGAGGAGCTTTAAAGAGAACCTGATGCACTTACTTCTTTATGAATGCTTCAACCATTGATTTTCTCTCCTCTTTCGATCGACGGATTCGAGCCTTTCTTCCGCTATTCTCAGACTCATTACGCTTTGCCAAGGCAAATGTCTGCCCGACCCAACCACCTTTAATACCATGCATGACTTTGGTAAGATCAGCAGCTTTGTAGATTTTAAACTGCATAAAAGAACGTCAACAGCAGAATTAGTTAGAGGGACACAAGTAAAGCACACCTAAATTGACTAACAAGCACCAAATTAAACAATTGCACTACGAAACTAGGGCGGCGGATGCAGAAGGCAATCAAAAGCCCAAATTACACAATAATGCAATGTTGTTAAACAAGGATTGACAGTCCGAGACAATTTCTCATGTCCAAGATTCACAGCTTATGCAATGAATATGTCAGTCAATCACAAAATGACCTTGACAGAAAGAGCTGCTACATTCAAAGTAGGGATTTCTCTTAGATTTTTTGAGCTGGAAGTTGAGCCAAATGCTGAAATGTATTGGTACACCAGAAACAAGCTAAAATAGTGCAATCGTGCAATCGTGAAGACTTCTCTAGCATGCAAAGAAAGAAGATAGATCAGATTACAAGAAATAGGCCAAGAGATGGAAGAGAAAGTAGGATAGCCAGACGAAATACAGAGAGAGGGAGGTTTGGAAACTAGTAATGGAAGCAGCAACTGCAACCATCCAAACACCGATAAGCCAAAGAACCCAAGAAACAAAAGAAATGTGATGATGGCTGCCTCCAATTCAGACTGTGCGACAACACATCGTGTTGAAGTTTCTGACAGCCAAAGAACCCAAGAAACAAAAGAAACGTGGCCATGGCTGCCTCCAATTTAGACTGCACAACATCACATCCCATCGGCTCATCTCAGTAACAAACGGTCCATCAGCTTTCCCTCTCAATTCATCACACAACACTGCCCACATACCAACCAGCGCTACATTACGCGAGACCACAAATTCCAAACGCGAGGCACGAAGGAACAAATCCATAAAAAGAAATCTCAAACCTTTATGCACCCAACTCGCTCCAAGACCAAGCGCAACGACAACGACACCTCAACTGGAGCCAGTCAATTTCCAGAGAGACAGGCAACTAACTAAAGCACACCTCCCCCTCCCCCCAAAAAAAAACCAAACAACGAACGAATCCGGGGAATTGCCAGGAAAACCCGTAGCAGCAGGGGCGACCACATAAGCCTCCACATGCAATTGAACAGCCAAATCAAGCAACGACGGCGAATAGCACGTCGACAAACACCTATAAAGTGGAGATTCCGCTGGGCTTGAAAATGCATAAAATCACAAAAGACCCAAAAACCAAAAAAAAAAAAAAAAAAAAAGGAGCACAAACGACATAGTCAGAATCTACTCATTTCACGAAAGCATGTGCAAGTAATGCGAGCGAGAGCAAACATCGGAGCGCGGAAGCGAATGAGCAGGAGATCGTCAGCGGGCGAGAGCTTCATTTTACCTTGAAGAGAGAGAGAGAGAGAGAGAGAGATGAGGGTTTAGGATGAGGCAAGCCAAACCCCAAAAACCCTACACAGCTTCAGAGCACGCTGCAGTGAAGAGACGAAAATTTAGCGCTCTATTCGTCCAGCCGAAATGATACAGAATGCCGCTCGATGGCAATGTCGTAATATCAGCATCGCTCGGGGTCGAATTCTTCCCGTCGAGGTGGACGCCCCCCCCATTCGGAGTAAAATTCGGCTTCGTTTTTCGGACCGTTTCATTTAATGTTATCATCAGACATTCTGCTTTGTAAGTTTATATTTATATCCACTAAAAGTGTCTTCTACACACGCAATTTTACAAAGCAAAAATTTTCAGCTCTGAAGGGGGAAAGATATATAGTCATTTAAGGACTTCACATCTTCGAAAAAAAAAAAAAAAAAAAAGGACTTCACATGGGACCCGCGTCGCTATTTGAATTCTCCACGCAGAAATAAAGAAAATTCTCACCTCTCTCAAACAACATGCGGTTCGAACTACTTTCCACCATCTTCAAAATTCGATTAATGTTGATTGATCGTATTATATTACCCGCTTTCTCAACGTCTAAACGGAGTGAACTAGGTTCGGGGTCAAAATGACAATAACTAATCACTAGTTTATACCCCAGATTAGGTATGTCGAAGGATCATAAAATTTTCTCCTAAAGGAGAGGATTCGTTTCAAAGAAATCTAAGGGTCTGTTTGGTAAAAGTTGTTTATGTTCTTTTGTTCCGAAGAACAAAAAAAAAAAAAAAACCTCTTTGGTAAAATTTTTATTCTCAAAAACAAAAAAAATCTATTTTTTTTATTTTCATTAGAATAGAAATAAAAAATAGAAAAAAGTAACTTATGGCGAGGCCAAGCCTCGTAATGGCCCGACGAGGCTCCGGCGAGCTCACTAGCCCTTGCCCAATCAGACGCCGGCCGATGTGGCCAACGACCAGCTACAAAGGAGAAATAAGAAGAAAAAAAAAAATATATATATATATATATAATAAAAATATTAAAAATTAAAAAAATTATATAATTTTCCCCAATGCATTTCTATTCCAGGAATATAAATTTTTGCGATTACCAAACACGTTCTTATACTCATAAATTATTCTCGGAAATAGAAACAAAAAAAAAAATATTTATGATCAAAAATTATTTTCCAGAACATAATTATTATCAAACACGTCCTAAGTCTGTCGTCAAAGAATTGAAACCTGGAATTAAATTTGAACGAACATAAATTCTGACACCCTCCATCAAAGATCGCCTTTTGACATCGTGAAGAATATACATCAGAGAAAGAATAGAAATTTTTGCCTAAGACTGAACCTCTTGAGTGGTGGAAAAGAATGTTGAACTCAACTTTGTGTGTGCGCTCTTTGGAAACCAACTGTACCTCCTGCCGCTCGAATCGACCGAACAAAATCTCCTCGAAAAATTTGTGAATCAACTGCAGCTTACGACGGAAGGCCCTTCTGGATCTTCCCAGCCTTCAAAAGAATGAATCAGGCAATTTCCCCCACAATATGCTGCATTTCCTCGTTTCAAAGCTGGAGTAGCCTGTGAAGTGTTAGAAAACTTTTGCATGTTAGAATTGGCCCCTCAATCGAGGCTGCCGCTCATGTCCTATCCCCCTAGGGATTTCTGCTTGTACCCGTGTTTCATCCTCTCATTGAGTTTCTCACGTGTCTTTCTCTTTTTATCCATCTTTAGCCTATACCTTTCTTCTCTCTCCCTTTCATAGATCCCTTGCCAGTGTACTTCCCCGCTTAATGGCCACAACCATGGCTCTCTTGGATTGTCGCCATCATCGGCAGCTTCAGCTAAATCTTCATCCATACTCTTCAGCAATGTAAAATTGAAGTATTTTGCCCACATATATCCCCTTCTAAGCTCAAGCGGATGCTGCTCTGAGAGTGAACCTGTATGTGGGTCTAGGTAAACCATCTTCCTGGCGCTGTGGTAGGCCCACACATTGACAAGAAGTTCCAAAATACGACAATAACAATGCTTTTTCTGTTAAGCAAAGAAACCAGAGTTACCTCCAATGTCCACGGCAGTTTGTAATTCTCAAAAAAAAAAAAAAAAACAGAGACAAAAGATGTGCTCACAAATATCACAAGAACCACAGTTACCAAACACTCAAACAACTTACCTCAGCCTCTGTTTCACCCAGTAAACAGAAATTGGTTGCACTAGAATTTATATGCAAGGAGTCAAGAGAATCGGCAAACATCCTGCAATTCAGTTCAAAGTAGCATTTGACAATAAGCACATTCAGAGTTGTGCAACTTACTCAAAAACTGGAAAATGCTGTAAACTGAAGAAGAGGCATTTGAATGGTCTCTTGTATGTCACCTGGTGAACATTATGAATTCAAGAAATGAAGGGGTCGGCATCACCCAGCTATGCAGGGTGGACCAGTAACCACCATCCTCTGGCATGGGAGGAAGAGCTTCTATATGTGACGGTAAAGCATATATCTTGCGGAAGGCTTGCTCAAAAGCATTTCTGCATGAATTTGGGTACACTGTCAGCTATTGAAATCTACATTTCTGCAATGTTTGAGTAAAAGATGTTAAAAGAATCCCTGCTGAGGTGCAGGACAACCAACCAGACTCGTAAAATTTGAAGTAGTTCAAATTTACTTTGCCTTTGGGTGAAAGAAACAAAGAAAATACGTTTTTCTTGCATTGAACAGTTGATAGTAAAAAATTGTTTTCAGTTCAGGAAAAGTATGAAGACCAATATAATCAAGTCTATCTCCACTCACTTCAAACTTATAAATTGGACAGTTAAATCCACCTTCTCACTTTAAGTGCCTGAAGCAATTTCGAAGCAATCTCGTTCTCCAGTGTGGGGAGTTATTAAGGAAGCATTGCATACATAATAATTGCTCAAAAAACCTCTTCCCACGAGTTATAGGCTTATAGCACAAGGCTCCCTTAAGAAGGCATGAAAAATAAGACTAAAAACAAAAAGGAGACCAGTATAATTTTTCCCTTATATCAGCAAAGGCATTATATCTTGACAGACATTAATAGTACTCAAGCTAACATGACATACCTGCAGCCTCCTCCATTCAAGATGTCACACATAGACCAAAATGTGAGGACATCATTGCTTCCACTAACTCCACCATCCATGTCTAAACGTGCCCAAAAGTACATTACATCTCCTTTTTCCTCCCCTTGTACTGACTCTTCCAACACCTTCTCAGCTTTTGGGGATAATGAAACCTGGCAAAGAAATGATGCTCGATTTTTCATACAGCAACCAAAGAAAAAAAAAATTGTTGATAGAAGTTTGAAAAGATCCCATGGTGCAGATTCCAAGAGCTAAATCAATTTTTGCAACAAATCTGCTTCCATGTGGCTTCATGGATACAAGGAACCTAAATCACTGAAAATTTTATCACTAATACTACATTCCAGCAACATAAATGAGTACCTTCCTACCGGCAGTTCGCCATGATTGGAATCCAATCCAAGGTCTGCTGTGAATGTTATCTACCCTTTTTGCAATGGAAAACATTCCTCCCATCTCACATAGAATATCCTGATAATAAGTGTTATTCAGAAGACGAAGCCGGCTGACTGCATCTACATCATCTGATCTCAATCTCCTTGCTTTCGTTGACTGCCATGCAAAGTTGAGGATGAGTAAATGGCAAAACAGCATTATGCATACAAACAATCGACCGTGCAAGAACCAGGAGAAATCTGCCAAATGAAACTAAAATACTCTGTGTGCGCCATGGACCATCATTATTTACCATAGCAAGTCACCTATTTTTGCCAAGAGAAAAGTTTCACCAATTAATCTTCAGAAAATGCTCATCATTCACTATTTCAGCTTCTCAACTTAAACCAAGTTTCAAACTGTACACACTAAACATCTCGAAATGTTTCCGCAGTACATGCTGATCCCTCTTTTCAGACATGTTGGTTAATGTCAGTTTGGTCAACGCTGGCTTATCTGTTAAAGGAATTAAAAGTGCTAATTCACCTGGCAATGTCAGTGCAACATAACCAAGACAGTGTCCTATGTAATTCTTAAATCATCAAAGAGGGGAAAAAGAATGCTAATGCTTCATCAGCCCAATTAATTAAATGAAGATTCACATTGTTCACATAATATATTGAATTAAGAGGCTGGTTGATAAAAAAATAAAAGTGACTCGAGGAACTTACAAGACTTAAACCCCGGTACAAAGAACCATGATGAAGAAATGACCAAGCTCCCGCCCCTTCGTATATCTCATAAATGCATACTGGCTGTCCTGTCCTTTCCAGTTCTCCCTCATCCCTTTCATTTGCTTCAAAACTGAGCTTCTCAGATTTCCGTGCATTACGGTATATGTCATTCCATGAGCCAGGATCTCTCTCCATTCTTTCTTCAAGCTGAAAGTGGTCACAGAATCATATTTTCAGATGTCTTTTCTTTCTTAAACAGCGGGAAATATTAAAATATCTAGTATGCAAATACAAAAGAGAACCTTTGATCAGAGAATCCTGAAAGTGCCATATAAAATATTGCATACCTCTTCCTTTTCTACTTTCTCAAACTCTTCGATTTGTTCTATTTCCTGCAGAACTGCCCAATCTTCTTCTGTGGGAAAATCTCCAATAGTATCAGTTTGATTCTCAGAGGCGTTTCTAAGATCCACAAGGTCAGTCAATTCTTCCTCAAGAGCATATACTACACCAGCTTGCGTTAAATCCTCATGAGGCATGTCAACGGCATCCTGATTTATTTCACCCTCCAATAAATTCCAGTTCCATGACAGCTCTTCAAGCTTAGCAACAGGACCAGGCAAAATGGCATCTGATGGAAAATCAAGTATATTCTCCAAAAGTTTCACATATGTACTAATGCATTCTGATGCCATCATGTTCTTAGCCAGCAGTTTTCCAGAAGAAGCAACAGTGATGGCAAACTCCGAAAGTCCGCCATCTGCTATTAAAGAGGAGAATGCTCTCATCAAAGCATCAGGATTATGCTGTGGAAAAAGTATCCCATGGACACCATCAACAACCTGTAATTCCATTAGGTCCTTCAGAAAATCGGCTTGAACCAGAGGAAAAACTGTCCTCATGATTAAAAGAAATGACGATGGGGAACTGAAGTAGACATACATATTTTGTAATAACGGGAATGTCTGGGACAACAATGGGGATTCCAAACGTCATGCTTCGGACAAGTAATGGAGGGAAACCCTGCTCATCTTGAGAAGAACCATAAAGAACAATGTCTGCCATAGTCAATACGCTATCAACATCGGCATTTATGCCAAAATGCCTCACTGAACCCTGTAGAAGTCCCAGACGAGAAGCAATCTCCTAAAATATCAGAGAAACTACATCAGAAACACCCAACTAAGGTCCTTACCTCTGGTCCCTCCTTTACCTAATTATGCAGATAACAATACCATGCTAGAAATTGGGCAGACGGAATACAGCAGCAATAGCAGCAGTCGTCACAACAATCACAAATGGTCAGCAGACACAGAGAGCGGCATTTTCTTGAAAGTTGAAGAAAATGCCAACCTTTGTAGGGAAAAAGAAGTGTCCTTGTTTATTACTTTCAAAATTTCTCTCAATGGCCCAACAGATTTAACATAGCTGTCTCCTATAAAATTATTCTCCTAAGAACATATACAATTCTGAAATTTGTCACACATCTATGCCAACAAACTGCCTGCATCGCCAAATTTTATCATCACCTCTGGGCCAACATAAGACATACAACCAACTGAAGAAACATCAAGGAGAAAAAGTTTACAAGGGAAGCAGGGAGCAAAAGAAAGAAATCGTAGTCTTTTTTTAAACCATAAGCAGTAGAACAATGACCAATTAATTCTATTTTCAACTCATAGTTGTAACTCAGTTTTTCTGAAGATAAACCCAGGAGCATGATAAGCTACTTCTCTTACACTCCAATGGATTTGCTTTCAGCATCTCTAAAAACAAATGCCGCCTTTTTTAATTAGTCACATCATTTTCACCGCAACTTTTTTGTTCATTTACTCATTCATGAAAAAGGATAGGATATTTCTGAAAATTAGCTAGCAAAACGAGTGGAAACAATCAGGTACCTGGAACGCATCGTCACTGTCACCAGTTGAATTGCCACACAAGAAAACAAACTTATAAGACCCTCCATCACTTCTCCTTGCATACTTTACCAGCAATGGTCCTATGGCATGCATTGCCACAGCATAATCCCATGATAGCTCGTTGTAGAATAAAGAACTTCCAATGACTAGAACTACCAAATCATCTCGTTGGAATCCATTGAGTTCCCTCAGTTGATGCTTAAAATGAGTCTGGCTATACCTTTCTGCAGACCAGACATCAACTGGAGATCCAGGAATGACAAAGAAGTTCCCAGTGTCAAGCACACTATATAACATCTGATCCAGGAAGACATAATAAGCACTGCAGAAAAGGACTTCCTAGGTGGCCGAAAAGAAGTAAAAAACCACCACAAACAATAAGATTAGCAAGTTTACCGGGAGAGTGAAATCAGGAAACACGATGACATCAGCTCTGCTGAAAGTGTTTCTCCACAGAGTGACAAGATGTTTCCAGTCCATTTCCTCATAAAATGGAATGCGTTTTGCAAGGACATCGTCTTGAATTACCCATACAAGAGGCACTGAAGAAAAAGGCTCCTGCATAAGGCTGCAGAAATATGAAACTCACTAAATAAAGTAACTGAAACAAAAGCAATTGCAAATATGTCTTCTTGGTGTGAGCATCTGAGCCAATGACAGCCCCTTCCCCTCTCCCCCACCCCCCGACCCCCAACCTGCATAAAAAACCTCACATGCACATGCACAGGCACACGAGTGCACGGACAGAGCGAGCACCTAGCACTAAAATTGACTAAAGGCTGGGATATATGTCTCCAGTTTTTATGATGAGAAGGCGAAATTCAGGCCAAACTAGAAGATCAGCTTTTTGCAGAGTAAAAAATTCCATTCTCTTTTACCAAAAAAAAAAAAATCCATCTTCTCTATCGTCTCATTAAAATTCCAATAATGTTAATTCGAACTAAAATAGGAAACGATTAACGATAATAAATGTCCATGATCAGTACTCAGAAACACCGAAACACACCTAATCCACTCATCAGTGGGCTAGATCATCTATTATGCTAATATTGTAAATTGAGTGCGGTCTGTTAAATAAAAATTTATTGCAGAAGTTTAAGATAATATGGATGCAAGCCAAACCACGAGTAAGCAAAGAAGAAACATTTGCTTTACAGAATTGCATGATTTCTTGACAGCTATTGGACTCTATTTACTCCCCATGCACACAAAGTTTTATTTGGGTTCTTGCTCCTGATTACTGACTTGTTGAGTACAGCTCGGTTATGCTCATATTCTGAGATTCAACCATAGAGCTCCATTGCACGAGAGAGAGAATTAAGATACATATCCGACATATACCATAAGCTAGTTGATTCATCAGCTCGAGCTTTTTGAAGAAGTAACTGCATAGCATTTTATTCTACCATTCCAAAGCAGCCCTTTTTCTTTACTCCAAGGAATGAAACTTCACTTTTGCTACTATAAAAGTATCCTTATAGTTCTTCCCTTCTTCTTTTTCCAATTTTTAGTCTTCTGAGTATATATTATTTTGAAAATGCTAAAAGCACACTTGAACTTTATAAGCATCCTTATGGATTAGCTTTTTAATAAACTGGACATTGTTGAAAATTACCAGGATCCCTGCAACTTTAAGTCTAGATTAGCTCTGTAACTTCAGAGTTGATGAGGAAAGAGAACTTAAAAAAATAAACTCGATTCATCATTATTAGACTTTAGATTCCTTGACTACTTTAATCTCAAAGATTCATGAAGATAGCCAAGGAAAGTTGTCACCATAGCACTTAGTCATCATTGATATAATTGATATCTAATAGAAATCGGCATGCATAAGATCCTTCATTCGGAATTGATCATTAAACAGTAACATTACTAATATCTTTACTTCAACAGAAAGCAGTTGAGCATCATATCCATGCCCAAAAAGATCCTACAATCTGATTTCCCGGGTAATGCACTGAGTGGGAAAGTTAAGCAAGTAACACCATACGAACAAACATAAGCATGCACAGAAAGCAAGCACAACTTTAAACAAGGGAAAAAGAGAAACAAACCTCGAAACGGCCTCTTTTGCTTCAATAGAATCAACAATAATACCTTCATAGCTGTAAAGAGTAAGCAGGAGTTCAACTATTAATAATTAGTAAGAAAAATTGTAGAAGCCCATTAATGCCAACTAAAGCCATATATAACATCATACATTGACCAATCAATATGGCCATATTGCTCAGGACCCAGAACTGAAATCTGACTGGCTACATCCTTCCAGACAGGAAGTGCTTTGCCATACTCTACCGCATATATCTGCAGAAATGTCATCAGGATGGTGCATTAGATCATTGGAGGGTTTAAATAATTGAAAAGTGAAAACTTCGAAAAAGGAACATGCCATGACCATCATTCTGTCATTTCTACAGTGTAGCCAAATTTATATTTACTGGACGGCAATTCTGGGTGACATCAAGAGCAAAGCCAGAAATTTAAATCAACATTTGCTTCTACAAATATTAAAACGTAATAAGATCCAAATATAAGTTTACCTGAAACGTGTAACCTAGTTTCTTTAGATTGCTCACAATGGAAAATAGCATCAAGAACTGTGGATCCTTCCTCAGATTCCCCAAAACCTAAAATTCACAAAGCACCCAATAAGGATGATGAGTTTGCTCAAAAAAACACATGCATACACAAATGAACCGGCACAGATGATGGCACAGAAAGATTCCACCATCCCCAAACGTAAAGCAAATATCAAGAACTAGCAAAAAAATAATCACCAATTCATCTGATGACCATCATCACATTCATGGCACAACAATCGAGAAGGATATAACTGGTGATTTGGTCTTTCAGATTGACCATCACATTGCCGTCTCGTCTTAATTTTTGTACTAAGTATTTTCTGAAGGCACAAGGCATGAGTCTGAATGGCACTGCCATCAGAACAGGAGCTTGATTCCAGATAGCTACATTCAGCTAACAATGAGATTATCAAATCCTAATTGGATGAGATAGAAGAGCTGCTTTGAATTCACAGCTTATTCACGCCAATGCATGAAACGACACGGCAGGCGTTATTACTCGAAGCACCAGCAAAGTTTGAATATGGCATACGTTAATAATCAATGAAGAACATTTAGGCATGCAACGAGTGAAAATCTCCGAACGCATGAGATGCCCAATCGCAATAAGCGGCAATTCGAACTACGTTGCCTGAAAAATATTAAGAAAATTTCGATTTAAGGAAAAAGGACGGATGGAAAGGAACCGAGATCAGATCAAATCAAAACTTTCCCAAGCTGGCAAAGGCCACTTCGACTTTAGAAGCGAATGAAATTGCGGGAAGATGGATAAGCACTCTCACAAGAGCAAGCCTCGGGGGCCGAACGCCGATCCTCCTCTCCGACCGCGCCCGATCCAATCCCCCTCCCTCCGCCAGCTGCCGCGACGGCACGAACTTGAGCGTGCTGCCGAACTTGAGCCCTTCCCTCACCGACCCCCGCCGGGCGCCACCTTGCTTGAACACCGACGTGATCGAGCTCTGCAGCACCATCGACGCCATCGCGAAGACGAACACCGCGAGCAGTATCGCCAAGTAGAGCAGCGACTTGCCCCGGAAGGGGGGGACGAGGGAGGAGAGCCCGAGCCCGAGCCCGAGGCCCTTGCGGTTGGCCCTGCCGTGGTGGGCGCGGCTGGCCCGGAGCAGCTGGCGATCGGAGGGGGCCAGGCTCTTGGCGCCGCCATCCCGGGAGTGGCGGTCGGGGCCGGGGCTAGGGTTCGAGTTCCGCCGGAAATGGAATCTGCCGCGGATCGAGTGGGACGCGGCCGCGGCGGTGGGGGTGGCGTCGTCCATCGTGGCCGGAGGAGATCGGGTCCGCGGCGCCGTCGTTCATAAGAAGGGGGCGGCGATCTCCGCCGGGGAAGCGCACTGGAAATGGGCGGCGGATCTTCACCGGAGACGATGAGATCGGGAAGATGGGAGCGTCGCCATTGAAGGAGGAGGTTCGATTGGGGGGGTTGGCTCGGATGAGTCGACTCGGCTCGGCTCGACGAGACGACGTGAGCGGAGTGAAGAAGAGAAGCTGAGATTTGTTCCGTTTTTTTTTTTCTTTTCTTTTGTATTATTTTCCCCTGCCGACTTTGCACATGCAATTGAGTGGTTTTTGTTTAAAGCGAATTTTTAAGAGAGATTAAAAAAATGTTCTTAAAAATTCTAAGTACTTAACACGAGGGTACAGTTGTTTAAAAAAAAGTGTAATTAAATTCTTAAAAGTTGTCGGTGTAATCAAATCCTATACAATATAGCTCAAGGGAAAATCTTGATTTTTCTCTTATTTTATTAAACTACATGATGTTGATGTGTCGCTTTTTTTAATTACTTTCTTAAATGGGGAGGTGCTGACGTTGCAACTTTTTCTTCCTTAGTCCAGTGATACCTCCTTCCCTCGATCTTGATCTCGAGCGAACCTGGCCATTGGCCGCTCCAGCCTGAGGCTCCAACAGCTTGACGTGGGTATGATGCTTGCAACTAATTTAGGGGTGTCGAAGGTTCGGTTCGGATTAGTTCGTTTCAATTCAAATATTCGGGAAATCTAAACCAAATTATTTGAATGTGCATTTCATTTAAATTGAGTCGGAATTCAAATCGAAGACTCGACTCAATTTTTTTATTTTCCTTTTTATTATATTAAGAAGATGTTTTAGTAACCAAAGAGAGAGATTATATAAATTATAGTGTTACGAAGATGAGCAATTTTCAATTCGGTAAGATTAGGCAAATAGAAATAAAAAAAAAAAAAAAGTGGTTATTTTTTAATTATTCAAACAAAAAATATATGAAAATTCAATTTGGTTTGATTTTCTAATTCGTTCCGACGCCCCTAGTGACCATGGCTAGATTTGGGATAAAAGCTCGTGGCCATGTCCAAAAAAAAATTGAACTCTTCAATGCGAAAAGAACCCAGATAATAAGGATTTCATACCAAGAATAGAATCCAATAAATTGGAAGATGAAGTGGGAAAGAATTAAAAAAGATCCAATTCATTTTTATTTTTATTCTTTTTTCCCGGATCACCAACTAATCTCCCCAAAATGTTGAATTTTCTCAGCTTCAGTAGAATTCGATGAGCTTTGATTTTTCCACCCATTAAGAAAGAAGACAAATGCTAGTCATTTTGCTTCGTTTTCTTTGCTTTGCTACGACCAGGGAGAGAAGCATAAAGCAATAGGGGTGATCGGATCCAAGGTAGGTAGGGTCTAGATCTGGACCCTATACCCGACCCTATTATAACCAGTTCTTTTTTTTTGGACCCTGTACCCGACCCCGTTTGCATTGGACCATGTTCCCGACCCACCCTGTTTTTCCGATTTGAAAACAGGGTTAACTCTATTTATATCGGAACTTGTTTTGCATAAAAATTGTTATACAACACTCATATCCACCACTGTAGCAAAGGTTAAACTAGTTTTCAAGAAAAACAAAAGGCTAGAAGTCTGCTCTCTTTCAAAGGCTTGCCCGTTTTGCGACAGAATAGCCGCTTAGAGTTTATCTCAATGACGCAATGCATGATACCGTGAATATGGATCATCTGATTTTGTCCCAAACCAACAAGATTGATCTCTGATGTAACTCATACCCACTCCAAGTCAGATAAGTTACCTAATCAATCAAGAATATTTAATCTCAAAATGATATTTCATACATCACAATTGTCCTATTGCCAGAAGCAACCAAAGTATCCTAATCAGGATTTATTAGGAATAAATCAGTTTCTCTTAGAACATCATCCAGTGCCCCAATGTCATTTCTTTCAAACACATTACAACATAGCCATTCTCCCCTATCTTGGGGAGAATTGAAGATGAAATTCCTCGAAATACAATTTCTTCTATTACAAGTTCTTCAATGTGGCACATCTAAAAGTTTAATGGTATTCAGCCATAACTCAATCGAGAATCTGCAGAACGTATGGCTATATGGCAGCAAGGAACACCAATTTCACATGCATTTACTCTGGCCGTGAACCGAAGAGAACAAAGTGACTCACCAATGGAAGAAGGTTCAGGAGAGATGTTAACAAATATCAACGTTTTGGAATCTCCACCCAAACATGGCTGATTCAAACATATAATTAGAATTTACAGATATATCAAATCACAAGAAATTTATATGTATAATGCAATATCAACACAGCAATATCTCTAGCCAACGTTGTGCAAAACAAAAGACGTAGCTCCAAGCAACTACAGAGATTTCATTCGACCTTGCATCAACTGGCATTTGTGGTCAAACTAGAAAAAAAGGATAAATTCACACCCTTTATGATCGCGCCGGATGCTTTTAACAACCTCCTTCACGCCTCTTTTCAAGTATTTGTCTTCATCTCGTTATTGAAGCTTCATAAGAAGAGGTGTCGATTGAATAAGAAGAACCCAACTCCAATTGGCACTTCCAAGAACGACATGTTCACTTCTGCATTTTCATCAACTCAACACCTATTATAACGATAAAATTCTTTCAATACCTCAGAATGAGGAAAAAGAAGGTCGAGAAAGATGTTCCTCTTCGAGGCCAAATCTAGCCGCAGCCACGAGCTTCAAGCTCGAGTGACCCACGGCCATGGCCACTCAAGATTGAGGTCAAAATTTGCTGTCGTGACCATTTGAGTTTGAAGTTCATGCTCGCCATGGCCATTTGAGCTCAAAGGAAAAAGAAAGAGACTGGATTGGAAAGAGGATGATGCCACGCCTATCTTTTCAAAGAAAGAACGAATGTACTTTTAAAAACTTTAAGAATCAGTTGCACTTTCAGGGACAAATTTCTAAATTTCTTGGCACTGCATGACAACGTTTCTATTCCTTAAAATTTATATTATTTTGTTTTCTAGAAAACAAAAGAACAAAACCTATTTAGTAACGTCAAGTTGTTTTTCTATTCAGGGAATATATTTAGCCGGAATATAAGAGAAGAAAAAAAAAAGTTACTTCTTGTTCCCAGGAACAATTTATAGAAATAGGCTAATTTTCTTTTTATTTTTCTTTTATTTCTCTCTCTTACTACGGGCACCTTCAATCGCCGAGCCACGCCACCGCCGGCCACCGGTTTTTGCTGGTCGTTGGCCATTGCCACCGCCGCTGTCGGTCATCGCCGCCGACCGCCGATCGCTGTCGGTCACTAGTCGCTAGCCACCGCTAGTCACCGCCCACCGCCACCGTTGGTCGCCGGATCTAGTTGCCACCGTTGCGCTTGCCGCGCCGCACGACAACCGGCCACCGACCGTCACTGTCATCACCGCCTGACCCATCAACCGCCCCCCCCGGCGGGCGATCGGCGACGGCGAGTGTGATCCGTGAGCAAGAATAAAAAATGAATAAATACAAAAAAGAAATTGTTTTGTTATCAAAATGCATTTCTATTCTTTTTCTATTTCAAAAGTATAAATTTTGTGTAATTAAACGGGTTTTTTTACTCATAAATTGTTCCCCATAATAAAAATAGAAAATAACTATTTCTGAAAAAAAAAAACTCTTCCCTAGTCAATAAGTCTTATCGTTCGCACGCCTAATGTATTTACTTCGATTCTTATTTTTATTTAACTGTTTAGAAAAATTAGATTTTTGAAATCAGATTTCAATATATGATGTAGAATTAAATTCAGAGATAAGGATGAATTTTTTTTTTTTTTTTGCATAATTGTTCTTTAAATTAAAGTAATTGCTGTTTCAATGGAAAACTAAAAGTGGGTTATTTTCTGATGGGCTCACGCATATTCTCTCTTTCTGTGCCCTCCACTTATATGTATTTGACAGAAAATACAGTGCATTGGTTTATCTCATTCGGCGACAGTGCGACCCCTTAGTCCAATGATGCGATAAACCTCGCTCGCAATTACACATTTATTTCGCATAAAAAATACACCATGATTAGAAATTGGATTATTCTTAATATACACAATTCGACATGTAAAATATTTCACAGAGCATTAATCGAAACGTGAGCAAAGATACGAACCGGTGATCCGAACTCATTTACACTCCAATAAATGAAAAAATGGAGGTTGTGTCATGTGTCTAGCTCACCCGAATACGTTGGCATGTTAGCCACTAACTTAATCTTTCTAGGTTTTATAGAAATTGCTATTCTTAACAAACGAAACTAGATAGGTGATCAAAATGATTTATTTGTTTTGGATGACTTTACAATTAATTCCAATTAAATCGACTAAATTGAATCGACTAATCGGGTCTATTTTTCACACTCATAGGAGTTCATCTATGTTTATGCTTTACGAATATATGCACCCAATCTATAGATCTAGGATCGTTTGATTTGGCCATTTTATATTTCTAGTTGCAGCCGGCCTCCCAAATTAACGGTGGTTCAAATAAAATTAGAGAGTGACTTATCACAAGTCAAACGGATGATTCGGTTCATTGCAAAAATACAGCATTAACTCAAGAAGATGGATCTGGCAGTTCTTAATTATCCATGACTTTACTTCCTAGACAACTGTACTTATAAATTTATGGTAGGCTATGTTGGATTTAAGATAAAAATAAAAATAAAAATTAGGGTGCGATTTGCATCAACAATCCCAAAAGATTGTACCAAATTCGAAGAGCTCGATTCATCATTCTCAAAAGTTTTTGAGCTAAAGTTAGCATTTTTTAAAATCTCCAAACAATACAATTCCCACCAGACATGCAATTCGGCATCTTCGATATGTTCTTTGGTGGTTGATGAATTTCTCTCTGTCAACTCTGCCCTTGTTGATACTTTTGTATTCCTATTTTATCCTCATTTCCGCAATTCATCATTTCTCTCGACCAAAACATACTTGCCGACGGTCAAAGGAGAAGGGTTGCGAGATCCTTGATCGCCTAGGGTCACATGACCTCAACATTGGCTTGGTTAGGCCACTTCAACAATTCCATTATCTTTAACTTCAATCGCTTCTATCAAATTTCGTGATTCAATCTTCTTCATATTTGAATGACGACGACAACAATGTCGTATGCTTTCATTTTCTTTCTTTTTCACTCGGAAGTCCCTTCGTACAAAATACACCAAAAGTCAATTAACCAGACAGTAAGGATCCGTTTGGGAACCACTTCCCAAAGCCCTTTGGAGCCTAAAGATACTTGGGCAAATGCCGGTTTGTTTGGCAAAAAATTTTGAACCCATTTTCTCCAAATGCCAGCCTTGTGAAGTCGCGGTGAGGGACCTTGGGCTTTCGGGCTTTTCGGCATGCCCACGCGGGACTTGTTCATATTTTTTTTTTCCAAATTTGTCCTCATGAGTTTTTTTTTTTTTATTTTTTTCGATTCTTGCCCTTGTATGCGACATTGTTCATCTTCTCAGGGAGCTTCGATTCCGTCCCGAGTGCAAGGGGGTGGATCGCTAGATGGACGCCAGGCGACCATCGGGGGTGGTGTGGCCGAAGCCGGGTCGCCGCGACCTAGACCTAGGGTGGCGGCGATCTTCTTCTTCTTCTTCTTCTTCCGCGAGCGGCCGGTATTTGCGAGCTTCTTCTTCTTCCGATTTGGGTCGCACGACCTCGCCGTGACCCAAATCCAAGGCAAACAAGGTCCTCCGCGACCTCAACGCCCGGATCTAGGTCGCCAGAGGTCGAGGCAATGTCGCGCGACATCGCCGCCCCGATCCGGGGGTCGCCGGAGGTCGAGGCGTGATACACGACCTTACCACCTAGATCCAGGGGTTCAATTTTAAAAAAAAAAATTTGATAACTTTTACTACGCCCTTCTTTCGAGATCTTTTATAAATTTTCTAATTCCTCAAACACTATTTTGCTCAAAGTACTTCACAAAAAGTTTTCAAAATACAATTTACCAAATACAGTTGCATTGCCTTTAACTCACAAAGATATTGGTATTTTCCTAAAAACTTTCCCCAAAAGTAGTTCTCACACGCACCGGGTATTTGGTTTGAGCAATTTTTTTTTCTTTGCTAACAATTTTTTTTTTTTGGGGACTAGGCCTAGGGGCACGTCATCAGCAACCTCCTGTACTCTTCCTGCCATCTCCCGAGCATTTTCAAAAGAGCCCAAAAATTCAAAATCTCCATCTTCCTTTTCCCTCTGCCCCCCTCTTTCTCTCTCTCTAGACTTTCTCTCTCTTCTGAGCAGCAACGGCAATGGCGTCGCTCTCCCTGAAGCTCCACATCACCAAGGGACCCCGCGAGGGGGAAACCCTAGAGTACCCCCCCGGATCGACGGTCCGGATCGGCCGCGTCCTCCGCGGCAACAACCTCGCCATCAAGGACGCTGGCATCTCCTCCAAGCACATCTCTATCGAGTCCCGCCCCGCCGCCGGGCCCGAGCCCTCCGGCGGCAACGCCTGGGCCCTCACCGACCTCGGGTCCTCCAACGGCACCTTCGTCAACGAGTCCACCAGGCTCGCCCCCGACGCGCCCTACGTGCTCCGCGACGGCGATTGCATCAAAATCGGTGAGCTCACTGCCTTCCTCGTCAAGATAGAGGGCTGCGGCGGCGGGGAGGCCGAGTCGAGGTTGCGCCGGAACCCTAGGCGAAGGGCCAACGAGAGGAACTCGGAGAAGGAGGCGGCCGCGCCGGTGGTGGAGAGCCGGGCGGGGAGCGTTAGGGTTCCGAAGGGGAGGGGAGGGAAAACCGAATTACCAGAAGCTGGGAGCGGTGCAGCAGCAGCAGCAGCTCCAGCTTGGTCTGCGAAGAGTGAATTGGTGGAGGCAAGTGCAGTGCGAGGGTTTGAGGGCGAGGCGTGTGGTGCGGAATCGCGAAATGCGGGTACGGCAAGGGAGAATTCGGGGATCTCGCGAGTGAGTCCGAGGAGGACTAGGAGGAGAAAGAAGGAAGAAGACAATCCGGTTGCTGGTGCCGTAGTCGAGAAGGGTCTGGAGGATGGAGGAACAAAAAAGGACGAAGGTAAAGAGAGGAACACGAGATCGAGAAGGACGAGGCAAGCAAAGGGAAGGAATCGAATCGGTGATTCGGAGAGAGCGGAGAGGTTGGATCCCGTGGAGGAGGCGCGAGATGATGTCGTGGCAAATGAGGAGAGTGCAGGTCTGCCGAATACGGAGTCAGTCCATGGAAATGATGAAAGGGAAGTGGTGGTGGGTCGGAGTCAGGACGCCGAACAGGTGGCGGATGAGGGCGAAGTTTTGGGGGAGAGTAAGAGGTCCGGCTCGGCAGAGCAAGTTTCCGGTGAGGACGGTTGTGGTGTAAGGAGTATAAAGGTCGAGATTGAAGATGACGTTATCCTTGAGGCTGGGCCCAGTAACGAGGTACGAAGTGGGATCGGCTTTGCTTCGAAAGAGACTACGGGGAAGAGCGGCCAGTTCCCAGATTTCTCGAAGATGAGCCTCAGGGAATGGTTCGACTATATGGAGGTCTATTTGCCGAAGCAGATAACTGATGAGACGGAGAAGCTGATTTCGGAGATGAGGGCGAAAGCTCTACGCGTGAGGGAGTATGTTGCTGAGCAGAAGAAGCAGAAGGGAAAAGCAATTTCATAGATGGCGGAACATTTCTGCGCCGTATGCCGAATAACAACCCAGTCGGTCCCTTCCGTTTTCAGCCGAAGATTACTCTGGAAACTGGTGAATTGTGTGCATGCTAAGCTAACTGGAGACTGCAGGTGGATTAGCTGCGGAACTCCAATGCCGGTTTCACAGTATGCCATAGCAGCAACCTGGAAGGCTTGCAAAAACGTCTCCAAAGCCGTTTCCGACGAGTGCCATGTGCATCGGTGAGGGGGGCAACTTTACCAGGAGTAGACAAGATGAGACGCAAGGAGGAAGGAGAGAGGATGATAGAAGAACGTACATGACTGTTCTCAGCATTGCTCCGATTTCCTCGTATGTCTATGAAGGAGACGAAATTTATGGTTCTTCTGATGAAATTAGAAGCGGTTAAGGAGGCATTGCGCCTAGTTAGGCACGACAGAAGCTTAGGAAATACATGTACGAATTGTTGTAGTCTACATTTGATGAGCAACTGAAGAGAGAAGAGAGAAGAGAGAATGTATTGATGTTTTAAGTATATTTGTACCTTGCATCATTCGATTGACTCCGACTGTTGGATGCAAGCTTCGACGCTATGAATCTTGCACTTGTCTCCACTGCATTTAGATGAAATATTCGGTCTTCAATTTGTTATGTGGAAGAAGCTGCATGCCCCTCTATGCCCGTGAAAGGACGAGCAGAATAGCTCGTGGACTTCAGGGGCAAAATACGCCACAAGGTGAAGTTCAGTGAATGGCCCGTTCTCTGTCTGAAAAAAAACGGCAGTGAAGGTTCCGATTCAAACAGGGAACTCATTTCAGTCGCGCTCGAATCGGACTGATGTTTTTTCCTTTAAGATCAGGCGGGAGTGGCCTTTACGAAATCCACGGAGGACAGTTACTGGAATGGGAATACAGAGAGAACGGGATGACCCACGCGTCCGATTTCCATACAGCAAAAGATGCAAAACTTGTACTTCTGACTATTTTTATTCATAAATGTGCTCATCTAAGTTCATAAGCGCATCTGATTATACACAGGTTATAAACATGACCTTATTTCATGGGCTAAAGCTGAAAGAACTTTCGAGAGTCACGTACACTGAAAATTCCTTATTTCTTCACCATTTGATAGACTAATTTTATCTTATATGATATATATAGGACGTTCCCTGCAAAAGAAGAATTATTTTCCTGTATAATAGCTTCCAGAAATAATGAGCTTGCTTCTTCCCGGCGGAGAACTCTTCTTTCTTCCTTTCTTAAGGGTCGGGGCCCGTGGAGTTAACTTGCTGGCGACTTTTTACTCTTCATCTGGGTAAGCTTCGAGATATTGTCGAATTTGCAGACGCTCATCTCTTGTAAGATCAGGATCATCAGCATTCAGCCTATTTCGCAGTGCTGCACCGGCACTGCTACGATCATCACCAAGGACCTGCATGAAAGAATTTAACACATTGATATCATAAATGTTTCGAAGTTCCATCGGATCCATAAAGGCAAATATCATTTTAAAAATGAAAGAGACAAGAAGCAAAAGAAAATTTTCCAATTGCTCATAATTCATCTGGATAATCACAAAATTTCCAACAGACTGAGGAAGAAGTGGAATAGATAGTACTAAACTGCTCATGCCACCAAAGATTGAATCATTAGACAGGCATGAGCAGCTAGAGACAAATATACATTGCAGCTACTGACTGGACCTCACTTTGATATAGTTGTTCACATGGCCATCCTTGTTTGGAGAAGTGAGAAGCTCCTGTTTGTTGCACGTCCATTCACCATCAACGATGTACTTGTACTCGTAGTCTCCTTCCTGTTACTCGCGAGAGTCAATTTTAATGCCATCATTCCAAGTGCAATTCAACAGATCTTTTCCATGAAAAATTAAAACCTTGGTCTTTCAGAGTCGACAAAAAATTGATTAGCATTTTTAAATTGGAGTTAACTGATGTGCAAAAGTTATACGGAACATGAAGCAACTGAGTAACAGGAATAATATAGTGAACTCAAAATGCAGGACTACTATGAGCCAGGAACATTGTCTGATTAAACTTACCGGCAGTTCTCTTGTGAGTTTCCACAGTCCTTGTTCCTCATCAAATTGCAAAGGAAGTCTCTGAAAAAGCATAAGAAAAAAGCCAGGATAGGAAAATGTTAATTATTGGGGAATATGGGAGTATCCAACAATCAGATAAGCATTTTCAATAGATAAAAGGACATGGAATATGGGGTAATGTAGACAAATACTGTAAAAATTCTAGATTCTGAGATACCCTACAAGTATCAAGTACATGAGCCAGGACAATACTGTGGGGGTATTGGTTTCTTCCAAAGCTACATCCATGTGTGCAATTGAAGCGTTGGCAAAGTGAACTAAATTCTTGAACTGCAAAATTTTTCACTAGATGAAAAACTGATACCTCGCCCCATCCAATATCAAGTCCAGAAACTTCCACAATGGAAGAGTTGTAACCTTGCCATGTCAGGCTGATTGGCTTCTTTTTAAAGCCTGTAAACTTTAATCAAGAAAACAGGTAATGAGTTGAACTTGTCATGAGTAACAGCAGTCCATCAACCTGAATTGCATGAAAAATGATCCCGTCATGGAGATTCTCCTTTAGCAAAGGAAGTGAAGATGTGCATGATTAACAGCAATGAAAGATTTCAATTATCTGAATTTGATTGAATGTTAACAAATTGTAAGCAATAGTGGAGATCCGCTTATTTATTCCAAGAGCCATCTGTGTCAATTTCTTTATAAAACCCATAAGTAGAAAGGCAACTGGTAATGTCAGCACTAAGTTCCAGTGGCCAAAACAGCACATTTAAAACATCTGGAGTAAAAATTATCTGCCATTATTACTCTAAAAGAGAAGATCTGGCAGCACCAAGACAAAAAGCAAGAACTTTAAAACTAGCATGTATCAACAAAACACAAGACACCATCTTTAGTTCCAATGAAAAAATGGTGTCATTTAATTCTAGATAAGAACAAAGTGAATTTAGTCTAGTTTGGTCTACTTCTCAAAACACAGCTGACCCCCTATGAAAATCTCAACATAAACCATCAACATATAGGATGGAAGGATGTGAATGCTTAAACACTTCAGAGTATATAGAGAAAATAAACTCACAATATCAGCAGTAGCACTTTTTATGGCATACACCTTGGGAAAGCATGAACGTTTGCTCTGCAAGATAAAAATAACTCCAAGATTAAGAGGCAATTCGAGAGAAAATACATGACTGCCCATACCATACTACACTCTCCTTTTGGCTGAATGACAGATAAAACACAACAAAGTACAAAGCAAAATATGCTCATAATGCTGCCATCAAAGTCCCAAAATATCTAAGTTCCAGAACTTCCTTGCTCAGGAGATCAACTGCCAGGTACCTCAACAATGTAATGGAGTACAGCAAGTTCGAAGCTAACTGTTACATCATAGAATAAAGTATGGGCAAGATGTCCAAAAGTATAAGCAGAGTCAGACATACAAGAAACCTAGCGGCATAAGCTTTCTTCCGGTCATCATTAAATAAATTTTAGTGACATCTAGCAACGATTGTATCTAGTGCAAAAAGCATTCTCATATATCGCAATGCACAAAGCAATCTCACAGTCTTCCACTGGAATTTTATTGATAGAGTAAGATACCAGCAAATCAAGGTTTGCTGGCATCCTGTTATAGTTCTAAAAGCAATTTTAACTTTCCATGTAGCAAGGAAAGAGGGATTTAACTTTCCATGTAGCAAGGAAAAAGGGCTAGACAATATGAAGTAAAATGAGCATACAAAGTACGGAATTTTAAATGTAAGTGTGCCACACAAGGAACAAGTTGACACTACTAGCCGAAGAACTGCAAGGAATTATTACCTGTAATAATCTGTGAGCTTCACCGAGTTTATATCCCTGAACCCAGAACATGTATGCCAACTGAAGTATATAATTAGAGCAAAGGGAATATTAGTTGAACATAATGAAATAGACAGACTGTTGAAATTATCATGTTCTCTTTGCAAGAAAAAAGCCAAACAACTGATAATCTGTAAGAAGGATGGCATGATGTGCAGTTAGTCAATCCATGAGGTTCAATCAAGATTTCACCGATAAGAGAGTGGTCAATGAGAGAAGGAGATGAGAGAAAAACAGACAAACAACCAGTGGATAAAATTGCTCAAGAAAGAAACTGGACATCAGGCATACCGCCACAGCAGGAGCCCTTCCAAGTCCGGCAGTACAATGTATATATGTGACACCTCCATTCCGGTTGATGGCCTTGTAAAGTTTGCTGACTACTGCTGGGAGACGCATCCGCAAATCAAATGGATCAAAATCTCTGCTACGATCAAATTGAACTGCTATATAAGTCACCAGTTGTATATTTTTCACATAATGCACATAAAGTATAACTAGGAGAGAAAAAGGCATTTCCCAAAGCAATTTTACAGTTATCTCTCAAATGGATCAAAGCAACACCATAATGATTATGAACCTTGTCTCCACTGATGTACTCAAATCAAATTTTGAGAATGTGCAACTAACGCAAGGCACTGAGAGCACAACAAAAACTCTTCTTTTTGCCTTTCAACTTTCAAAAGAAGAAAAGACGTTGATACATGGGATGGACTTAGAGCCCAAAGTGAGCAGTCCATGGATTGAAGAACAAGTCTAATGCCAAGTCGTAGCTAGAGACTCCGGCAAGCCAGTTGAATCTCATGCCTCTTGGAGAACTGCTTTAATATATCATAAGCAGCAATCCTTCTAGACAAACCTTATCTGAGCCCGCAAGTGTTGAATGTCATCGCATGTTTCAGCATAGTCTCGGATTGCTTTAATATCAACCCCAAAGTATCTGGAGATAGTAGTAAGGGGACAAAATGTGCTTATTCTTAAACGATACATTGTTGTCGTTACACCATTACCATGTATAAGATTAATTCAAGACAAAACTCCATAAACAAAATTCCTGAGGATACTCCAAATCTGGGTCTTGCTGCAAGCAGAAAATGGTCTTCACTCCAATAGCACGGAGCTTGTCCACATCTTTTGGAGCCTGGAATAGCTTTGAATATTAGTATACTAAGCGGAAGAAAATACTCTAAATCAGAGCGAGCGAAACTTAGGCGGTACTCATGATGGACATCCGAATCACCTGTAGGCACGAACCTACAATCAAGTCTGGTCGGATGAAGTTGTAGTTCATTCCTAGCTCATGCCTATAAGTCAAGACTGTATTAGAAAGAAATCATTAGTCGCAAGCGTAGATGCTCGACACAAACAAATCCAGAGTACCATTAACTTAAAAGGAGGCATTTTGAAAGAAACCACTAAACTAGCCATCCGAAAGCGAAGTCCACCTCCTTGGAGAAGGACAGGATGGTTTATGTGACTAGTCTGCCAATGTAACTAGCGGAAATGACAATGAAGTCCGCAAATCACACAGGCTCTGTGCAGGCGGTGAAGAATGAGGCATAAGGATTGATATGGCAACCCCATAGGTTCCAACTGACTTTTCCAGTATATATTCCTCAGTCGCCATTCTATCAAACAAAACGCAATAGCAACAATTCCCAATTACTGGTACACACTTACCAGCACCCATTGCTTCTGTCATAGTGGAGCTATACTCCTCTGACTTCTCCTCCTCCACTTCAGAGCTGCTCATTTCCGTGCTCGGTGTAGATCCCGACACCGCCTACGCTAAAGCAAATCACATGAACCGAGGAAGAAAAAGCAGCCGCGCAACAGAACAGAACATAATCAAAGCAAAAAAAAAAGAAAAACCCATCTCAAGCTCTTCAACCGCTCAAAAGCGAGCGGATTCCTCCTCGCTTACCTTCAAAGCCAGGCTCCTCGGGCGATCTGCACTATCCACCGCTCCCTGCACCACCGATTCAATCCATTCACTTTGTAAGATTTACAAGCATGACCTTTTGGGGAGGTAAATAAAGGCTTAAAAAGATTTGAAAATCAAGACTTCGATAGACTTAGACTCTGATATCACGTAAGATTTTGTAGGATCACTACTGCCAACTCTTCTGAAAACTTAAACCACTGAAAATAAAGCACGATTTAATATTTAATTAAACTAACGCATTTCAATCTCAAGTACTCGAGATTCGGGAACAGAGTAGCGAAGTCCGGAACGAGCCGAACAGAACTCGACGGGAGCTTTCGGAACTTTTCAAAAGAAGAGAAAAGAAACGAGGCGAGGCGAGGCGAGGCGCAGCGTACGGTGATCCTGAGAAAGCACGGCGGCGGCGGCGGCGGCTTGACGTGGCGGGGGCATCCGAATCCGGAGCGCGACGGCGAGGGCGACCATCTGCAGAGTCACTCAGGCCGGTGAGAAAACGAACTTTCCCAGAGAAGAAAGCCGAAGCAGGCGATCACCGCGACGAAGAGCGCGGGCGCGAGATCGTAAGGAGTGAGAGCAAGCGAGCGAGCGAGCGAGCGAGGACCTCGGGAGATTCTGGAGGCAGTTCATTGGATTGGATCAGCTTTTCAGAAACAGAGAGAGAGAGAGAGAGAGAGAGAGAGAGTGGCCTGTGGAAGTGATATTTTCTCGGAGGGGGGAGACAGGTTTTGATTCTTTTGACAGGTACGTAGCAGGAAAGGGAAGGGGCGAGGAGCGATTAAAAAGGGTGCGCCTTTCCGCGGATTCCCGCAATGCCGATCCCGATTTCCTTCGATTATCACTTTTTTCTTTTTTCTTTTTGTAACGTTGCTTGATATTTTTGCTACGTGTCGATTGCCAGATATTTACGTGAGTGGACCACGTGTCCGCCATCCCTTTTTTCCATTTTTATTTTTTATTTCTTTTTTGGCTGATTTGGCCTCTATAGGTTGGGCATTTCAGATATTTCAGAGGGAGGGAGATATACAATCATTGGGACGTAGGAGAGCATTTTTTGGTATGGAATTCAGCATCTAAAAACTAAACCGATGCGAATTCCAGTTCCATGCAAGATATGTTCTAAGATCCACAAAAAATGATAAACTTATTTTGACAGGTAAGTTTCAAAATCTAGAACGTGAAATCTATAACCTAGACCCAAAACTAAGTTTTAATTTTTTTTGTCCATCTCTCCATGTAATCTTCCGATATTCTATGTTATTCAATAATGAATATATAATCTAAAAGCACTAATATGAGTTTTCACTATATGATTAAGATTTTTACTTTATTATTATTCGTATTTTTCGAATGTCTAAGTATAAAGTATAGTTAATGAATTGTAATCATTTAAATAATAATATAAGTGAAATCTGAGTAGATCCTGTAACTGACCCTAAAATCTATAACAATGTAAGTTCAAGGTTCTAGAGTATACATAATATGTTTCAGGTTTTAAAAAATAAAAAACTTGTTCCAATGGATAGTTTTCAAGTAGTACCTCTACGAAATACGAAATCGTTCACCATTAATTGTAGGTAGTTGGAACCAGAAACTTGGATATTGAACCTAGAATAAGTTTGTGTGTGTGTGTGTGTTTTTTTTTTTTAATATATATCTATGTCTTTACATGATCTTGTGGGGGCATCCGGTGATAAATGTATAATATAGAACTACTAGTCTAAGTTTCCATTGCATGACTGTGACTTTTACTTTATCAATATTTCATATTTTTCACGTGTCTAAATATAAGTTATGATAGATTGATTAGTATTGACTAATAATCATTAAAGGTGATGATTGACCATAATCGCTCGATTATTAATATGGGCAGAATTCGAATAGACATTAGAATCAATCTTAAAATGTATGACAATGTAGATTCCAACTTCCAAACTATGCAAGATAGAATGTAGGTGAAACCTATACAAAATTTAGAACAACTCACTCTTATTCAGAAGGTTTCATGTGCCCCAACTTAACAATAAAAATGCAAATGTCCCGGTCGTCAATGGTGGCATGGTGCTTATGCATCTAAAATCACATGATACAGGTAAATCATGCGGCGATACTATTACATTGCCTACAATAGGCTTCCTGTGTCACTTTTCGGACCTTCTCGTGGTGAAGCGTTTGGATACGGATCAGGCAACTGATGGTTACCGTCGCCTGAGGGTAATCGCCTCGCCTCGCCTTATCATGGCATTATCCAAAATGCAGTCGGGAAAAGGGGAAGTATGGTTCCGTAATTACTTGCAAAAGCATAAAATCAAAATTCGTATTAGTTCGACTTTGATGAGACTTCTATAATGAAAGCAACGGTGTCAGTCCCATGCCGCTTGTTCACGCCCAGGCGGACATTTTGTTCCAAAAAGACCTATAAACAAATTGCCTTTGTGTAACAATAATCAAATGGAGTTCTTCAGACCACTGGCTGCTGCAGCTCCTTCTGGAGACTTGCAGCACGACACAACCGGCGGTTTGCTCACATATCCAATGGCCCAAATTCACCCCACATATTTTGATCATCAGCAGACTTGGGATCCCCAGAACACTGCCGATCTTAGGTCTTGCAGGTTGATCCTTTCAAGAGGGAAGCCCCAGAATGAGTCGGAGTTTTCATAGAAGATATAGAACGCAACAAGAGACGCCAAAAACAAACCCAAAAGTAGTAGATACACTTGCCATGCTGCACGCGAAAGGGATAAAAAAGAGAGACTGGTTAGCTTTAAGTTTCCACTTGCCTGTGCTTCGCACGCATCTATACCTCAATGAGTTGTGAGTTGTGCGTAATTATGTGCGCAGTTGACAAACACAAGCTAAAATTGTCCCCCATGCTGTGTTCGTGTTGTGTGTCTTGGAGAGAGAGAAAAGAGGGGGGGTGCACAGAGAGAGAGAGAGAGAGACCTTTCCAATCGGCAGGAACATTTAACTTGGTCACTAACACACCCCACTCATCAGAAGTAGTAATCACAACCCTGAAAAAGTTCATCCCACCAACCAAATGAATTGACTGAATATATATATATATATATATAGAGCTGTGTCGCAGTGCAGCTAAACACTATGTCAACAACCGTACAGATATAAAATAAAAGGACAGGGATATGTATCGTTCTGAACTTCATATCACAGTATAACTGAAATCTGTTTTAAAAGTTACTACAATGTACGAAATTCAACAATTCGCTGAGTGGCATATCACTGAAAATCTGCGAGCAAATATGATCTTGTTCCTAATTCTAAACAATAAGACATATAAAGATGCAGCTGCTGACCTAATAAGCATCAGTAACATAAAATGCTCAATTACCTAATCCACCAAACAATTGTGTTGAGTTCTAACCTAAAACTTCTGTTCTTCTTACTCTGAGTGAAACACCCTCTCATCTTGAGTATTAAGAGAATTAAAATATTCAGCAGAGAATGTAGAAAAACAAATAAAACTGGTAAGCATTCACTCCTACATCTTAAAGAAGCTTTAAGGAGCTTACCTTTCAATAGGACAGAATTCTAGTGATGTAAGGGAGGTTCCCAGGTGTAGCCTCTTGCTCCAATGGCTAACCTCCATTTTCTTCACTTCAACAACGCACATATCACCATCTTTGCTTCCCCTATAAATTCAGGAAGACATTTCAATAATTTCACTTTTAGAAAGAAGATTTCGGGTCTACCCCTCATCGCAGAATACTGGGATTCCATAATTTGCCATGATCGCCCCTAAACTTTACCAAAGCTTTCGAAACTAACAATCACTCTTAAAGATGTTTCTGATCAAGTACCGTCCACTTTCTCAAGATACCACATGCCACATGGTTGAATATTCATCCATAGTTCAAGTGTTGATGGAAACAAAATGTAAATGCTGGCATCCAAGTGCCAATTGATTACATCTAAGCATCTGATGGTGGCGACCAAAAGTAGATGGTAAAAACTAAATAGTTGTATGTTTAATATAACTACATTTAATTGGACCACTGACCAACCAAAATTTAAAAAAAAAAAAACTGGGCCCACTGTATTTTATTCAAGAAATGTCCAAGTGACTTTCAATTTATGGTTTATAAAAGGTGCATTAAGAATTCTTGGATATTTAAATCAAAGTCCTGTAAGGTACAACTCCATTGAAACTGCCTTGAATATCTGGTGACAATAAATAGTCTGTGTTCAGCTAACATTTTACATCTCCTGTAAATGGAGTGATCAAGTATTTAGTATTCATCGGGAGAAGCACAATAACCATCTGTCTCCATCTTATACATTAACCACACAGATAAAGTATTTTGTGTGTGCTTGGTGAGCATATGCTCAAAAGTGTACACTCTTTGCTTCTCATCTCCCCTCAAACCACTAAAAGGGTAAAAAATAGAAATCAGAAAAACAAGGCGCCACATATATCTATCAATGCAGCAAGGCAAAGCATGATTCAATTACTTACTGAGCAAGATATTTTCCATCCAAACTGATGGACATTACAACAGCGGGCTTTCTGAGGAGTCGTTTGTGCCCAATCTTGTTCCATGTACTTATGTCCCAAACACCAGTAACAGCTTTATCACCTGCCCAATGAACACCAAACCTAATGATATGCAAGTACAGTCAAAAGAAATCAATAATCACCTGCCATTACAGACTAGAGGAGAAAAAAAAAGGCAGGTGACATCAGCACAACCACCCTTCCCAGAATTGCTTTGACACCATTTACTCATGGTATATAAACAACTAAGCCTTTAAGTGCTAAATGGCGTCTGAGGACCACTTACTAATGATATTTTGTCTAAGAGAAACAAACAAATGTACCTCTTTGAACAGTACAGAATAGAAAGGGTTTAGTTCCATCCTTAGAGAACCGACACAGTTCAATCTTCTCGTCCTGTGGAAAAATATTTCACAGAATTAACAAAGGACCAACAGTGCAAAATAAAAACAAGGACCTTCAAATTAATAAATCATACAGATCTGCGAGTCAAAGTAGTGCAAGGCAAACCATCTTCGGCCTTCCATATTCTAGCCGATCCATCAGTAGATGTCGTGCAGCAAAAACTCTGAATCTAGACTGTCGTGCAACAAAGGAAGAAGAGGATTCATATCTTGGAAAGTAGGCAACAAATCCGACCACATCAAACTTCCAATTTCCTTTAAGCATACCGG